>NC_091435.1:140798344-141117030 GCF_964237555.1 Oryctolagus cuniculus | reverse complement strand
CACCCTTGACATAAGTGTAGATAACCATTATCCCAATCATCCCTTTATTAGATTTTGCGACACGGTATCCCATTCCCAAAGCACCCATAGCTTTTACTGATGGAGCAAAAGGAGGTACCAGGGTGGCTATTTTACAAGGTCAGGTGCATCATGCAGTTACTGCGTCTCCCTCACCTCAACATGCAGAGCTAGCTGTAGTGGCTAAGTTATTAAATATGGTTGAGGGTCCTCTTAATATCGTTTCTGATAGCTTATATGTTGTTAATGCTGTTAAGAGGCTAGGCTCCCCTTCGTTAATATCCAAAAGTTCTACAGTGTTTCCTTATTTTGAGCTTGTTCAGCACGCTTTATTTAGGAGATCAGATCCCATTTTTATCACCCATATTAGAGCACATACCTCCCTGCCAGGTCCTCTCACCGCGGGAAATGCCCTTGCCGATCAACATTCCCGCTTCCTTTTAGCTTGCACTGCCATGGAACAGGCAACAGAATATCACAAACTTTGGCATGTTAATAGTAAGACCTTAAGTATGAGGTTTAATATCCCTATTCGTAAAGCTAAATCTATTGTCCAAAATTGCGAAAAATGTGTTATTCATCAGCCTGTTACTATGCCTACTGGAGCTAATCCCCGGGGCCTTTATCCATGTCACATTTGGCAAATGGATGTAACGCATATCCCTGCCTTTGGCAAGCTATCCTGTGTCCATGTTACGGTGGATACTTACTCAGGAGTAGTTATGGCTACCGCCGCCGCCAAAGAGTCCACTTCCCATGTAATGCAACATATGCTACAATGTTTTGCTTCTTGGGGAATTTCTAATATAATAAAAACTGATAATGGACCTGCTTATACTTCTAAGGTTTTTGCTGAGTTTTTAGCAACTTTTCATATCTCTCATTTAACTGGCATCCCATATAACCCTACTGGACAAGCCGTTGTGGAACGCACTAATCTGTATCTGAAAAACTTTGTATTAAAACAAAAAGGGGGAATAGGGGCACTATCCCGTTCCCCTAAAGACATTCTCAACCTTGCCTTACTTACCATAAATTTTTTAAATAAAAAAGCTGATGGTCTCACCCCGGCAGAACGTCATGTAATCTCAGAACAGACCCCCAATAGTAATAAACCCTATGAACCGACAGAAGTTCAGCCACACGTTAGAAAAATGATTATGTGGAAAGACCCACAAGATAACAAATGGAAAGGCCCATACCCTTTAATAAGAAGGGTACGAGGCGCTGTTTGTTTTCTCCCACAGGAAAAAAAAAAAAAAATCCAATCTGGACTCCAGAAAGACGGACAAGAACAATAGAGTGGCAAGATGATCGTGATCCTACTCCTACTAATAATGACGCCACTGTCACCAACGATGGCCAAGCTGGATGAGTATTGGGGTCTCTTGAGAGCCCTACCTCTCCCTCTCCAGTTGTGTATTTGCCTGAGAAGGACTTCTCTATGGCTGTTCAACACAGGAGAGACTTTGGAGTCACCGTGGTCGTTGTTGCAGTAATTGCGGTGTTATCAGCTTGTTAGGCTGCTATTGGCATGGCCGTGAGCCAAACCTACACTTGATAGCATCACAAGATCTACCGCCCAGGCACTTGATGATATATTGCTGAACGGATTTATTGCAAGATTAGGCCTGGTTGGCATACCCTGTGTTATTCGATCTACTGCAGTTTGTGTTCCCGTCTTTTGGGTAGCATGTTAATAACAGGATCAATTATTGTTCGGATCTTGCAAGGGCTGTTAATACGCAAATGGTGGTTAAACAAGCCAGCTAATATTCAATAACCAGTACCCCATGCAAAATGGACAGATTCAGGTGTGGCTGAATCTGCTGGAATGGTAGTCAAAGACGGGTAAGTTCTGAGAGGTCTTCAAGGCAACCTAAGACAGGGCATGAACGCTCCCTCCACACCTCATGTTCATGTGCCAATGACGGGTAAGCCTGATAGATGCTCTTGGTCACCTAAGACAGGCACAGTACCACTCCATTTTGCAAAGAAATAAGGGGGAGATGTCGGGGAACGGGACAGCCTGGCCAGCTGTGCCGCTCCCGACAAGAAGTTTAGTGCTGGGCTTTTTCCACCCTGCCCGTTGCTAATTGCAAGATCCTGTTTTGACTTTAAGCATCCTGTTATTGCATGTTTCCCACACTTAGTTGGTAACATGTTTTCCGTGAATGATATATATAAATAGGTGGACGGTGGGCGGGAGTGAGTGAATGAACGCTGGTAAAAGACGGAGGAGTGAATGAATGCTGGTAAAAGACGGAGGAATGAATGAACGCCGGTAACAGGCGGAGTTGTGAATGAACGCCGGTAACAGGCGGAGTTGTGAATGAACGCCGGAAACAGGCGGGAGTTATGAATGAACGCCGGTAACAGGAGGGAGCTATGAATGAATGCGAGTAGTAAGTAGGAGTGGTGAATGAAGGAGTTGTGAATGAATGAGTTGTGAATGAATGCCGGTAACAGGGCGGGCGTTCGCGACATGTAACGCGAGTCTGCTGAAAAATAAAGTGAAAGCTGAAAAGCCGATAAACGCGTCTGGTGTCTCCGAGGTCTCGCTGGCGTTAACCTATCCGGAAGGTGTACGCCTGCAATAATAAACATATATGCACCTGATAACTCAGCCCCAAAATACTGGCAGAACTAAAGGTTGAAGCAGATAATTCAACAATAATGTTTGAGAACTTCAACAACCCACTTTTGGGGCCAGCACTGTGGCTCAGTGAGTTAAACTTCCACTTGTGACTCCACTTTAAGTCCTGGTTGTTGTGCTTCCTACCCACCCCGATAATGCACCTGGGAAAGCAGCAGAAGACGACTCAACTACTTGGGCCCCTGTACCCATCTAGTAAACCCAGATGGAGTTCCTGGCTCCTAGCTTTGCCCTGGCCAGGCTCCAGCTGTTGTGGCCATTTGTGGACAGAACCAGAGAAGGGAAATATTCTCTCTCTCTCTCTCTCTCTCTTACCTGGTCTATCAAATGCATGCTTTTAAAAAGTAATCCACTTTGAATAATGGATAAAACTCAAAATCAGTTTAGCAAGGAATTGGAAAACGTGAATCAACACTACAAACCAACTAAACTTCAAAGAACTAGAACACTCTGCTCAACAATAACAGAATGTTTATTCTCACAGGCACATGGAAATTGTTCAGGACATCAGATAATAGAACATAAGAAAGGCATCAATAACTTTACAAGGATTTATACAAAGTATGCTTGCTGACTACAATCGAATGAAGTTACAAACAAATAAAAGAAGGAAATTTTGGAAGTTTATAAATATGTGAAAATTAAACAACCATTCCTAATAAATCTCCTGGGCAATTGGAAAGTACTTTGATATGTATAAAAGTGAGAACACAGCACTCCAAAACATGACATGCAGGCAAAGCAGGGCTCAGAGGGATAGTTACAGGTGTAAATCTACTTAAAAGGAACAAAAGAGAGGGAATTTGGTTTGGTGGCTAAGATGCCCATTAGGATACCCGTGTCCCACACTGGAGTGTCTGGGTTTGACTACAAGCTCGAATTCCTGGTGCCAGCTAATCCACCCCAGGTAGAGCGCAGACAATGACTCAAATAGTCCTGTCCTTGCTACCTACCTGGGAGTCCTACTTTAAATTCCTGGCCCCTGGTGTTTGCTTGATTCAGCCCCAGCTGTTACAAGCACTTGGAAAGAGAACCAACGGATGGGAGCCCATGCTTTCACTTGCTTTCCCTATCTCATTATCTATCTATCTATCTATCTATCTATTTATCTATCTATCTAATTTCTTAAATAAAAAATAAGATTTCTAATCAATAACCTAAATTTCCAACTTAATAACTAGAAAAACAAGAGAAGTCTAAACCCTAAGCAAGCAGCAGGAAGGGAATAATATGGGTGAAATAATAATGGCTAAAGAAAAATGTAATAACAAATAGAAGCAAATGAGAGAAAACCAACAAAAAAAGAAAGTAGGCTTTTTTGAAAAGATAAACAGAACTGGCAAACATCAATCTAGACTTACTATGAAAAAAATCACTAAAACTGAGAATGAAAAGGGAGATGTTAACAGGAATCATACAGAAATACAAAATATCAGAAGGGAACACTATGAACAACCATATTAGATAACCTAGATGAAACGGGAAAATTCTTGCAAAGACGCAAACTACAAAATGGAAAAGAAAAAATAGAAAACCTTAATAAATAACCTTAATTAAAGAGATTCAGTTAACATCCAAAATACTTCCGACAAGGAAGAGCTCAGAACAGAGGGTTTCAGTGGTGAATGCTACCCTACATTTAATGACAAACTCAACACCAGGCCTTCTTAAGCTCCTCAAAACGGAGAAGAGGAGAAAAAGCTTGCTAACTCATTCTTTGAGGCCAGTATTTCCTTAATATCAAAATCAGAGAAAGACATCATAACAAAACCAGAGACTAATTTCCCTTTTGAATACAGGTACAAAATTTCTCAACAAAATACTCGCAAACCCAATTCAACAAAACAGAAAACTGCATCTTTTCTAAGTGGGATTTATTTCACTCATTCAAAAATGATTCAACATACGAACATCAAGCAATGTAACACACCACATTAGCAGAACAGTGACACCAAAAAATCACATCATGATATTGAAAAAAGCATCAAAATTCAACAGTCCTTCATAATTAAAAAATCAACAAACAGAATAAAATGGAATTTTACAAACTTAATAAAGGACTTCTATGAATAACACACACCTAAAATCATACTTGATGGTGAAAACTAAAAGTTTTCACTTAAGATTAGGAACAAAACAAGGATGTCTACTCTCATCACATCTATTCAACATTGTACTGGGAGACAGAGCCAGCATAATTAGGGAAGAAAAAAGAAAAGTATCCAAACTGGAAAGAAAAAAGTAAAGAGATCTCTATTCACAAGTGACATGAACTTAAATATAAGAGTACGTCAAAAAAGTTTCTGGAAAATCAAATTAAAAGCTGGGTTTAGGGACTGGTGCTGTGGCATAGCAGGTAAGGCCACCTCAAAGTAATCCCAGCTCTTTTTTTAAGATTTATTTATTTGACAGTTGAGTTACACAGAGAGAGAAGGAGAGGCAGAGGCAGAGAGAAAGGGCTTCCATCCTCTAGTTCACTCCCTAGTTGGCTGAAATGGCCAGAGTTGTGCCGATCTGAAGCCAGAGCCAGGAGCTTCTTCCAGGTCTCCCACATGGGTGCAAGGGCCCAAGGAATTGGTCCATCTTCTACTGCTTTCCCAGGCCATAACAGAGAGCTGAATGGAAAATGGAGCAGCTGGGATTCGAACAAGAGGCCATATGGGATGCCAGCGCCACAGACGGAGGATTAACCTACTTCGCCACAGCACCAGCCCCCCAATACACATTTTCTATGAACTTTTCAATGACAAAGCTACACATAGATTTCATTTTTTCAGGGCCGGTGCTGTGGTGTAGTGGGTTAACACCCTGGCTTGAAGTGCCAGCATCCCATATGGGCACCGGTTCGAGACTTGGCTGCTCCTCTTCTAATCCAGCTTTCTGCTGTGGCCTGGAAAAGCAGTAGAAGATGGCCCAAGTCCTTGGGCCCCTGCACCCATGTGGGAGACCCAGAAGAAGCTCCTGGCTCCTGGCTTCAGATCGGCGCAGCTCTGGCTGTTGTGACCATCTGGGGAGTGAACCAGCGGATGGAAGACCTCTCTCTCTGTCTCTGCTCTCTCTCTCTCTCTCTCTCTCTCTCTCCCCCTCTGTAACTCTGACTTTCAAATAAGTAAATAAATCTTTAAAAAAAAAAGATTTCATTTTTATTTTTACCCTAAAGTAAACCCAGATTTTTTTAAAGCTTTATTTATTTGACAGTCAGAGTTACAGAGAGAGAGAAGGAGAAGCAAAAAGAGAGAGAGAGAGAGAGAGAGAGAGCGAGAGCAAGCTTCCATCCATACATTCACTCCCCAATTGGCCACAGTGGCCGGAGCTGCGCTGATCGAAGCCAGGAGCCAGGAGCTTCTTCTGGGTTTCCCACATGGGTGCAGGGGCCCAAGGGCTTGGGCCATCTTTCACTATTTTCCCAGGCCATAGCAGAGAGCTGGATCGGAATTGGAGCAGCAGGGACTTGAACCGGCACCCATATGGGATGCCGGCACTGGAGGCAGCGGCTTTACCCGCTACGCCACAGCACCAGGCTCCCAAAAATTCTTTCTTTATTATTTCTTTATTTATTTGAGAGACAGAGCTCCCATCCACTGGTTCACTCCCTAAATGTCCCCAGCAGCTGGGGTGGAGCCAGGGCTGACACCAGGAGCAGTGAACCCAATTCAGGTCTCCCATGTGGGTGGCAGGGACCCAACTATTTGAGCCATCACTGGCTTAGTTGGTAATTTCTTAAATGACACCAAAACACAAGCTACAAAACAGAGGGACTGGTGCTGTGGCACAGCAGGTAAAGCCACCGCCTGCAGGGCCAGCATCCCATATGGGTGTCGGTTTGAGTCCCAGCTGCCCCACTTTCAATCCAGCTCTCTACTATGGCCTGGGAAAACGGTAGCAGATGGCCCAAGTTCTTGGGCCACTGCACCCACGTGGGAGACCTGGAAGAAGCTCCAAGCTCCTGGCTTCAGATAGGCCCAGCTCTGGCTGTTGTAGTCATTTGGTGAGTGAACCAGTAGATGGAGGGCCTCTCTCTTCACACTCTCTCTCTGTCTCTCTGCCTCTCTGCACCTCTGTCTCTGTAACTCTGCCTTTCAAATAAATAAATATTTTTAAAAATATATAGATTGCACTTTGCCAAAATTTAAAGCATTCTGCCTCAAATAAAGGACATTATTCAAAAGGAAAAGATACCATATGATGGAGAAAATAGCCACAGATCACTGGTCAGGGTCCAGTGTCTAGATTATGTAAAGAACTCTTATAACCCACCAATAAAAAGACAAATAACTCATTTTAAAACAGGTGAAGGATTTGAGCAGACATTTACCCAAAGAAGATACTGGCCAATCAGCACAGGCAAAGACCTCAATACCATTATCGGGAAAACTCAGATCTAAATTACAAGCAGATTCCACTTCACACTTACTTGATATCTATATTCAGAAGTGTAGAAGTGAGTGGGCAATAGCAAGTCTGGGTAAGGCTGTGGAGAAATTGTTGCCCTCGTATATTGCAGGTGTGAATGCAGAATTGTGAAGCCATTGTGAAAATAGTTTGATATTTTCTAAAAATATCTTAAACACAGAGTATCCATATGAACAAGCAATTCCGCCCCAGAACTGAAAATGCATATTTATACAAATTCTTGCGTACAAATACTCAGAGTAATAGGATTTCTAATAGCCAAAAAGTAGAAACACTTCAATGTCCTGCAATTATAATGGATAAACAAAATATTATAACAATATATTATAACAATATTATTCAGTCATTAAAAAATGAAATACTGATACATGCTACACATGGATGAACCCAAAAACACTGTGCTAAGCTAAAGAGTCCAGACACAAAAGCCATATATGATACGATTCCATTTATAGGGAATGTCCAAAGCAGGCAAATCCTTAGAACTTAGGGTACTTCTCAAGGATAGACAGGAGCCGCTAGGGAATGAGGAGTGGCTGACTGCCCTTGAGTGTCTTTTGGGGTGATGAAAATGTTTTGGAATTAGGTCTTGGTGACAGCTGCACAGTTTTATGATTATACTGAAAACTATTCAATTGTTCATGGTAAATTTAATGGTAAGTGAATTGTAATGTCAATAACAATTTCTAAAAAGAGGGGACTTCACAGAGACCAGTAATGAAAATATACCATGAACCCAAGAATGGCATTTGGACCTCTGGGCCTGGAGCCTAGGGAGAAAGGCAGATAAAATTGAGTTTGAGCAAATGTGTGGGAAAGATGTCTCTCATCCATTACTGGTGTCAGTATGAACTGGCACATTTATTTGAGTAGGCAATTTAGTGGCATCTATCAAAAAAGATAAAGCACATACCCTATGATCCAGCCCTCTCATTTCTAGAAACTTAAAATCGGTGTGTGGCTGGCACCATTAGCACTCAGTAAACGTTCTTTCCTATTATGAAGACGATCATCATGGGGAGAGATCATGGATTATGCAATCGGCTCGAGCAGCCAAACTCAGCCTTCAGTTCTTTTTGGAAAAGTAATACTGCAGCCTTCATACCGTCATGCGGCGTGGTCATGAACACTTTGCTCTTTTAACCTTTGCAAGCTGCATCAAGTGGAAACGAAATTCACCCCATTAGGGTCTTGTTTCCAGGTATCTGGAGCACACTGCTAGCACAAAAGTATAAAGCTCATGTAGCATTATAACTTCTTGATTAACAGGACCTAGAGGACTGATAGTAGGGTGGGGGAAAGGAAGTAAAGCCTAAGACTTGGTCAAACCCCTTGAAGCTGCAGAATTGGCAAAAAACATTCGGAGGTTTCTGCGAAGCCTCATGAAACAGACCAGTCATTATGCAGTGATGGGCAAGAGCAATGACTTTCAAAAGAAGCTCCTGAAGGAAGCGGTGTCTTCTGCTCCTTTAGTTCTTTCCACAAATGGTGACACCTCCTTCCGTGCTGTCCTCCTTGTTGCTATTTGTAAACACTGTAAGGAGTTCTATCATGCAGGAAAAACCCAGGAGAGGAAAATTATGTCCATCTACTTTTCCAATTAGTCATGCCAGGCTTCTCAGTCTGGGAAGACATTCCCTGAAATCAGCTTGCCCAAACTACGGGCAAACACCAAGCAAGAAGAAATAGCTTCTGAAATCTACCCCACAACCAGGAAGGGGACCAAGGACAGCTCCCCTGGAGCTGGTCCGACGGAGGCATGAGGGGAGTATCCATCAACTCACCTGCTAACCACTCCAGGCTTCACCTGCCAGCTCCACAGCGTGGTGAGACACTGCAAGGACCCAGTGATTGTGACATCAGCAAATGGCCTCATGCACGTGCTAACCCATGAGCTTCCTGGCAGGGACACCACTGGTGAGAGCCTCCTAACAGCCAACTTCTTGCAACTCTCAGGCTGACGGCCTCACTGGGTTGGGGGAGGAGGGACACCTCCACTGAGAACTGGCAGCAGGATTCTGGTAGAGGAGACACCAAGAGCCACGGTGGGGACGTGGTAATCATGTAGGGGCCATGGAGACTGCTATGTGCGTTTGCTCGCCATGTTGTACATGGCAAAGATGTTGTCCTCAGCTATGCTCCTGTCTGTGCTGCAAGTTCATCTTCACCTCGGAGAGGAACTGCACCTGCTTCCCCTGCCCATACAAGGATGAGCGGAACTGCCAGTTCTGCCACTGCACCTGCTCCGATAACCCCAACTGCCACTGGTGCTGCTGCTCCTGGGCCAATGATCCCAACTGCAAATGCTGCTGCACGACCAGCAGCAATCTCAAGTGCTACTACTATGAGAGCCGCTGCTGTCGCAATGCCACCATCACCTTCCGCAAGGGCCGTCTCAAGAGCATCCGCACCTCGTAAGTGAAAACTGGGAACTCAGTGCCAGCTGGGGGCCCACAGGGTGGGCTGGTAACCCCTGGGTTCATTTCTCTCTGTGGGAAAAGGAAGCCAGGAATTTTGTAGCAATTGAGTATATCCTCATATACTAACCATGTAGCAATTAAGTATATCCTAGTATACTAACCAGTATAGACTCTAACTTCCAAATTGAAAATCCATAAGGTGTGAATGCTTACAGCACTCTTCTGAACCACAACTCTCTCATGGGTGCAAAGTACTCAGAGCCAATACTCAGTGCTTAAGCAACTTGCCAGGCACTGCATGGGAGACCCTGGGGAACCCTCCTCTCCCTGAGCCCACTGGACCCAGCAACAGAGCCTTTGAGAGGTGAAGCCACCTGGGTTGACACAGCTAGCATGATGCAGAGTCAGGATTTGAACCCAGAAGCCATTATTTTAAATTTCAAGTGTTGTGTTGCAAAATGGAGAGGCCCTGTGAGGACTGATGTGAAATTCATGGACAGTAGAGTTCAGACATAAGTTGATTTGGGTGCAAAGTTGTTCATGATCCGCATTTTCCATGAATTTGTTGAGGGCTCTTTGCATGTGCTTTGTAACCTGATAGGTGACATAAAAATATAAATCGCTCTTCCCCCTGCTACTGTGAACTCTTGATATATGCAATGTTTCTTGGAAAAGTAAGAATTTCCAAGGACCAGTTTTGAGCCTGATGACCTGTATTCACCTGAGTGCCCCAGACACATCTGAACTCCCGTTGGCCTCCTCGACTTTCCCATGGAGAAGTCATGGTGCTTTGGGCCTCCAGGTGCTCACTGGGGGCATTAGTCATCCCCACTAAGCACTGTATAACCTCTTCCTACTCTACCGAGTCAGTCTTCTTCTGTCCCTGTGAGAGGAGCCTGGTAAGGACAGACTTACTCAGCACTGTGAGATGAGTGGACTAGGAGAGGCTGAACAATAGGAAGCAAGTCTGAAGGCCTTCAAGGCTGCATCAGCAATTCTACCAACAAAGGTTTGGTGGACTCAGGGCAAGAATGTAAGATCCATCTTGAGATTAGGTGCTTGGTAGGGGCGTAGGAAACATGAGTTTCCGTGCACGGCCCTCTCTGGTGCTTGCGGGAATCCAGGGACTCTAGTGGCAAGTCCAGAGGTTCCAAGGTGTGGAAAGCAGTGGCCACACCCCTCTCTCTGGACACGCCCGTTCTCCAAGCACCAGCCACGGAGAGCCACAGAGCCCATTCCAGGAGGGATGAAACTGCTGCTTTGGGAAAGTGGCTTTGGCATCAGTGGTTCCCAAATTTCTATGCATTTGCAATCATGCAGGGATCTTTAAAAATACCTAAGCCTGGTCCACTGCCTCCCCAAAACTCTGAATGTTATTGGCCTGGGGTACCACCTGGGCATCAGAATTGTATAAGGCCCATCCTGTTCAGGTGATTCCAATGTGCAGAATGGCCTGCGGGAGCAGGAAGGGAAGCTAGGAGACTTGCCAGGAGAGACAGTGAGAATCCAGGGGCAAGGGGACCAGGCCTGAACTGGGGAGAGTGAGGAGAAAGGACCAGAGGCAGATAGTTTAGCAGGAAGACCAGGCTGCTGGGCCTGGCAGCTGGGCATGGATCCCTGGCTACTGAACACCTTGTCCACACCTGAGGCTTCTGCAGGCTGGGCAGGGATGCACTTGACAGCTTCAGGAGGCATTGTGCCTGTCTTCTCCCTGGCCCCTCCCCTGGGTCCTGAAGCCCTGCCTCCCTGCTGCTCATCACCGCCTCCTGCTGAGCAGTTACAGCCACTCACCTCTCTCTGCTCTCGCCTGTCCCGCTCAGCCATACTCATTTCCTCACCTCCATTCCTACCGCTGCCACAGCTCCCTAGGCCATTGACACCTGTCTCTGAACCCTGTGCTCATTCTCTCTCCCTTCCCCCCCACCTCCCTCCATCTCCCTGATTTCTTTGGCTGACACCTGTCATAGTACGCCCTGGTTCTCAGAGTCCCATTTTTTTTAAATCAAACTCAAGAAGTCCATCCAGCCTCCATGTGTTATCCTTTACCACTCTTGATGACTCCAGGCAGGAGGCTAGGATGGCACAGTGGAACCAGCTGAGAACATCAAGGCTGGTGGGCTACAGCCCAGCATCCAAACCCTGAGAGGTGGGCCTTCCAGGCACCCGAGGGTGACTCCATCCCTGTGTGCCCAGGAGGCCCCTCTGAGAGCCTGGACTCTGAGGCCCAGGACCCCACCCAAGGGAGTGGGGATGGAGACAGGGCCATGCTCCTACAGGGAAAGCAGAAAGTCAAAAGCAGATGGAAACAGCCTCGAGGTCAGGACCAACATCCGAACATTCCTAATGCGAGCAGAGGAGAACAGACAGGAAAGAGCCACAGATTTCGTGCCTGCTTGCAGCTCCGTTCCCACAGCCGAGTCACTGATTTTCATAAACTGCTTTATTGTAACGTCTCAGAACTTGAATTGGATAAGCATGTGTTCATTTCAAACCCGCACTTCTTTCAATGAAATATTTGAAATCAGCCTCAGACATAAAATAGATGATGACCTTACACATACACACACACACATGCACACACGCACACTAGTAGAAACACTTTTTTTTTTTTAAGAGTCATTCATTTATTTGAAAGGCAGAGTTACAGAGAGGCAGGGGCAAGGGGGGAGTTTCCATCCCCTGGTTCAATCCCCAGATGGCTGCAACAGCTAGTGTTGGGCTGATCTGAAGCCAGGAGCCAGGAGCTTCCTCTGGGTCTCCCATGCGGGTGCAGGGGCCCAAGCACTTGGGCCATCTTCTACTGCTTTCCCAGGTCACAGCAGAGAGCTGGATCAGAAGTGGAGCAGCCGGGACTTTAACTGGTGCCTATAGGGGATGCTGTTGCTGCAGGCAGCAGCTTTATCCACCACACCACAGCGCTGGCCCTGAAACACAGGCTTCTCATGGACTTGGCCACCGCTTTCCTCCACTGCGGCTGTGTCCTCTCCTTGGACGTGAGCTGGCCAGGAGCAGCGGGAAGTCGTTGGAGTGGCTGGGTTTATTCAATGCTGACTGCATACCAGCAGCTAAGCATTTAGAGTATCAGGAACCTCCCCCGGAAGTAGTAGGTATGCTTTGATTTACAAGTGGGAAAGCTGGGGATGAGAAAGGGGGAGACACCCATCCCAAAGGTGAACTCAGACGTGGCGCCACCCTTCATTTGCATCCATCTCCAGGGGGTCTGAGAGCCACATCTCACAGGCTTCCTGGAGGAGGAAGACACACACACACACACACACACACACACACACACACCTTTCTCTGCCGATGTCTTCCAAGTAAAAACCACCAAGAACACACCTGTAGTTGGACAGGACTAGATTTATTAGCCCACTGAAACAAGTGAGAGCATCAATTATTATAGGCCTTGGGCTCATGTTAGGTGACAACATGGGTATTCGAACACCTGCTGTGTTCTGGGGGCTGCTCTCAGTCCTTACAGCTATGACACTCAGGGTCAATCCTCTGAAGAGGCTCTGCCGTGTGGGCACTCACCGCATCACCAGGAAGGGGGCAGAGAGAGGTTGACTGCCCTACCCGAGGTCACCCAGCTCAGGGCTGGTGGCGGCAGGTGCAGAACCCTGTGCTGCCTCTCTGACCACCAAGGTGGAGAAGCCGAGCTGGCTCTCAACCTATCCGCTCTTCCTTTCAGCTCCAAGACCGCCCTGCGCATCGGGAGCAGCGACACCCAGGTGGATGACCTGAAGTCGATGCCAGCCAACAGCCACCTGGTGGACCATCTCACCTGCCCCATGTGCAACCGGCTGCGCCTGCACTCCTTCATGCTGCCCTGCAACCACAGCCTGTGCGAGAAGTGCCTGCGGCAGCTGCAGAAGCACGCCGAGGTGACGGAGAACTTCTTCATCCTCATCTGTCCGGTGTGCAACCGCTCGCACTGCATGCCCTACAGCAACAAAATGCAACTGCCCGAGAACTACCTGCGCGGCCGCCTCACCAAGCGCTACATGCAGCAGCACGGCTACCTCAAGTGGCGCTTCGACCGCTCCTCCGGGCCCATCCTCTGCCAGGTCTGCCGCAAACGGCGCATCGCCTACAAGCGCTGCATCACCTGTCGCCTCAACCTGTGCAACGAATGCCTCAAGGCCTTCCACTCAGACGTGGCCATGCAGGACCACGTCTTCGTGGACACCAGCCCCGAGGACCAGGACGAGAAGGTCTGCATCCACCACCCGTCCAGCCGCATCAACGAGTACTGCCGCAACGACAATGAGCTACTCTGCACCTTCTGCAAGATCGCCTTCCACAGCGGCCATGACACCGTCGGCCTCATCGACGCCTGCTCGGAGAGGGCGGCCGCGCTCTTCAGCGCCATCGCCAAGTTCAAAGCAGGTCCTGCTGGTTCCCGCCCCACCTCACCTCCCCGACTCCCACCCCCACCCCGGGCAAGGCGGTTGGGGCGGTCTGTTTCGTGAGAGCCACTAGGTGGCGCCGCGGGAACTCCGGCAAGCGCCGGGCTGGGGTGGGTGGTTGGCCTGGCGCTGCACCTGGCACTGGCCGCCCCGCGCGCATGGCTTATCTCACCATGGCGGGAGCAATGAGGAGCATGGACAGGGCTTCTTCCTCCTCCCCTTTACCTGCTGTGTGACTGGCTGAGCCAGAGTTCCCTCATCCATCAATGGGAACAATGTCTTCTACGGAAGGTATATATGTAACATAAGACCTGTATATACATTTGGCCCATAATCTAATATATGGGTCTTGTTCATAATAAATGCTTACTAAATAATTTCTAGTTTCTAATTTTAGCTGTATAACAGGTCTTCAAAAAGATCATGGAAATGCATGTTATGAAAAACTATGCATGATTTTAATTCTTGGCACCAAAATAAACACACCTTTGCATTCCACGTTTCTGTGAGCTTTTTGAAACATCCTCACAGGTTTCAGAAGGCCTGAAGGAGACCTTGATTAGATCTTGCGCTAAGGTCAGCTCCAGCAAAGCTGTCCTGTTCATCAGGTTTGTGGGTAGAGATGTCTCTGAGAGCCTTCCTCTTGCATTCCCCCTCTCCTCGCATAGTCCCTTTCACCTCCTTTAAGAAATCTCCATCCTACACCCCCACCCCACCCCGGGCCTTTGCCTTACCCAAATTCACTAATGCCTAATACAGTCAGGAATTTCTTGTGCAAGTATCCTTGGCAGAGGGCACCTCTTGAATAGCAAGGAAGTTACTGCATGAAGTGGGATTTCTGTTGCCATCAGCCACAGTCAGGCTAGCATTTGGGAAAGGCGAGGATGCCTCTCAGCACTGCGGAATCACAGCCTAGGAGTCTCCTCTCCAGTCCTTACTCTGCTTCTTCCTTTCTGGGCCATGTGAGGAAGGAATTGGAGGCTACAGGGAGAGGCCAGACAATGGCGCTGCTGCTGTTCACATGGAGAAATCAGAAAACAGGAAAGAACGTCTTTCTCTCAGCAAACGCCTTTGGATCCCCTCTAGCCACTCTGGTCGTGAGGATAGCCCAAGGCACTGGGGTCCCTCTCCTCATGGTCTGGCTGTAGGGTTTCTCTGACTCAGATGCTCACCACCCACAGCAATCCAGGCTCCTGTGACCCAGGATGTTGTTTAGAACCAAGTACAAAAATACACAGGCACCTGCCACTCCTTTTTTTGATGGAGATCAGAACCAATGCACTGTGGTGTTGGCCTCTTATGCGGGGGAGGGCTTTCCTGTAGTATAGGTGAAAGATGGCTGGCATGCTCCCACTTGCTAGTTAGGCCCTAACAACAGTGTTCATCTCACAGAGACGTGCCACAGGCTCACCCTGCAACAGCACCCTCCAGCCATCGTATGGTTGGGTTTGTGAGTGCCTTGAGCATAAGTACACTTCATACTCATGTCTGTATTCCTAGTGCCCGGAAAGGCCTGCGGTGTGCAGCACGGCTCTGGGGAATGTTTGCTGAATGACTAACTGTGTGAACTTAAAATTGAAGTGCCATGGGACAGGGTGCAGGATGGATTGGTTCCCCGTGGAGTGTGACTGCAGACGCTTTCTTGAAAGGGAGAGGCGAAAAGACAGGAGAGGGAACAGCGCTGACCACGAGAGAGACAAAGGCTGCTATGCAGGACCACGGGTGTGCAAGAGGGCCCCCATGAGGGAACACTTTGCCGATTTCCCACTGCTGTCTGAGGCTGGATTCTGGGTGAATGAGGCAAGGCAGCATGTAGAAGGGGTCATCAGTAATGTACTTCTGTCTTCCACCACTGCAAAAGCCCACCTTCCTGCAGGAAAAACAGGGCCCTGGCCTAGATGACTTTGCCTCTTCTCAAGTCCAGCCTGCAGACAGGGCAAGTGTGGCAGGAACCAGAGGGATTGCCTTCACCAGCTGGGGCTAGGTCAGGGAGGACGGCTCCTGACACCTGGGGGAGGTGAGAGGGAGGGGCGTTCTGAGGGAGGCCACGTTCAGCCCAGCTGGGGGTGCCTGCCCTCCGTCCACTCACTCCCTCGGAGGCCAGTGCCGTTTAAGGGTTTGCTGTGGCTTTGGCATCTGGGGAGAGGAAGCTTCTAACAGTAAGCAACTTGGTTGTTTTGCAGTCCGATATGAAATCGATAATGACCTCATGGAGTTCAACATTCTGAAAAACAGTTTTAAAGCGGATAAGGAGGCAAAGCGGAAAGAGATCAGAAGCGGGTTTCTGAAGCTGCGCAGCATTCTGCAGGAGAAAGAGAAGAGCATCATGGAGCAGATCGAGAATCTAGAAGTGTCCAGGCAGAAGGAGATCGAGAAGTACGTCCACGTCACCACCCTGAAGGTGAACGAGATGGATGGCCTGATAGCCTACTCCAAGGAAGCCCTGAAGGAGACGGGCCAAGTGGCCTTCTTACAGTCGGCCAAGATCCTGGTGGACCAGATCGAGGACGGCATCCAGAGCACCTACCGGCCCGACCCACACCTGCGGCTGCACTCCATGCACTGCATGCCCTTGGACTTCGCCGAGCTCTCCAGCGCCATTCACGAGCTCTTCCCCACGGGACCCAAGAAGGTGTGTTCCTCCGGAGACTCACTGCCCACCCCCTACCCCATGCACTCGGAGATGATGATCGCCAGGAAGGTCACGTTCAGCACCCACAGCTTCGGCAACCAACAGATATACCAGCGGAGCTCCTCCTTGCTGTCCTTCAGCGCCGCTGGTGAGAAGGCCAAGGGGGGTCTGGAGGCCTACGGGAGGACCCAGTCGGCCGCGCCTGCCAAGCCCCCCGATGGGCTGTACACCTACTGGAGTGCCACAGCCGACAGCCAGCCTGCACAGAACTGCAACAGCTTCCACAACTGGTACTCGTTCAACGACACCTCTGTGAAAACCCCAGGCCCAATTGTTATCTACCAGACTCTGGTGTATCCAAGAGCCGCTAAGGTAAAAAAAAAAAAAAAAAAAAAAAAAAGGCTCTGGGCCCTGTGGGGAAGGTGGGAGGTTGTGGGGTCCAGAGTGGAGGTGGGTAAGCAGGGGAGGTTGTTTGACCTCTGGGTTCTGGCTACTCAGACCTGCTTCTCTCGTGTCTTTGGGGGTCAGCCTGTTCAAAAGGATTGAGTTCTGAAATCTTAAATAACCCAAGGTTGGCTTAAACCAAAGAGTCAAGGTATATTTAAAGCATGGCCGGAAATAAAACTGAGAGCCTGACCCCCACTCCCAGGCAGTTTCTCTACTGACAGAGAACTCCTGTTGGGAACCAGAGTAGTTTAAGGCGACGGCTGGCAGAAGGTGGTATTACCTGAGGGATGGTCTGTTACAGGGCACAGAAATGGGAATCAGGAATGCAGGCCCCTTTGCCCATGAACTTGGGTATTTCAAATTGGCTGCCTTTCCTAAAGAAACTATCATTGTTGTTATTGATTATTCTTATTAGAAGAATACTGGATATTCCAATATTGAAAAATCTAATAATCTTATTGGAAGAATAATCACCAACGGAATGCCAGTTCTTATCTCCTGAGATCTATCCTTGTTTGCAGAGCGGGGGTGGGGCTAGAGAGTGGGGTGTCTCACAGATCTCTACAACTGCCACCAGTGGGCCTCATGGGAATGACACCCTCAACCCAACATGGACAAGCGTCACGTGCCTTTCAAATATGCTTGTAGGATACTTTATTAAGCCCCATGGAAGCAAGAGATGAATATGTGACTCAGTACTGGACAGAGGTGTATCTTGCCTCCTCCTGAGCTTCATCACAGGCACCTCCCAGGCCAGCCTGTGTGGCTGAGCCCATCTCTTGCCCAATTCTCTGAGATACTCTCAAAGACTCTGGGCTTCCTTGACATCTGAACCAAGGCTTCTCAACACTCCCGTGTGCCCGGGGATGTTGTTAAAGCACAGACTCTGCTTCACTGGTTGCAGGGGGGCCTGACACATACCACTGTGTTTCTCACAAGCGTCCAGGTGTTGCCACTGCTGCCATCTGCAGCCCATACTGCAATATTGGGTTATCTAAATGGAGGAAAGTGAAGGTCTGCCACAGACCAGGCATCAATAAATAAAACATGTATTATGAAAAAGCGATGCATGGATTTCAAAATACTTTGCAACAGAATAGACATCTTTCATTCCATTTTCCATGAAGTTTTTGAAATTCCATTGTGAGTTTCAACACGCAGATTATGATGTCTCAGAAGTACGGAAAAGTACAAGGGGACTTCAAACAGAGAAATGAGAAGATTGAAGTTTATTTTGCTGCAAAAAAATTTGAAATCTGTGCAGTTTTTTCATAATGTCCATTTCCCATGGAGGTTTTGAAGACCTCTCGGATGACTGACACTAAGAATGACCACATTATGTAACATTATGTAACATGGCCTCCCATGGCCTAGAGACATGGTAGTCCCCACCCTTCACAGGAGGGACGCCCATCACTCAGCAGCCGAACTCATCTCCAAGGGCTACTGCATGAGCAAGACCTACAGTGTATGCGCCATTGGGTAGGCAGTGGGTGTCACCTGCACATTCACTCAGACCTCTTGCAAAATTGGCAGGAGTTTAGCCTGCGGTGTAAGTACTGGTGGTCCCTGCTCCATAACTGGGCTTGGGGAACAGTCACCCCACGCCACCTATTGGTCATCCCCAGGGAAGCTCCAGAAATGGGCTTCCATAGAACAACCAGGCAAGGGTGGCAGTGGAGAGAGAGATCACCTAAACCTGCCACCAGACAATGGCAGTCCTTGTGAAGCCATCACTGATCCGTATTTTAGGGCCACAGAATGGACTTTGCACAGGCATCATAGTGTTGTGTCACACAGGAGATTAAATCTCTGTTAACATCTCTGTCAAATCTTTAGAACATTGGCATCAGAAATATTCTTTTTTTTTAACTTTTATTTAATGAATATAAATTTCCAAAGTACAGCTTATGGATTGCAATGGCTCCCCCCTCCATAACTTCCCTCCCACCCGCAACCCTCCCCTTTCCCTCTCCATCCCCCCTTCCATTCACATCAAGATTCAGTTTCAATTCTCTTTATATACAGAAGATCAGTTTAGCATATATTAAGTAAAGATTTCAACAGTTTGCTCCCACACAGAAACATAAAGTGAAAAATACTGTTTGAGTACTAGTTATAGCATTAAATCACAATGTACAGCACATTAAGGACAGAGATCCTACATGAGGAGTAAGTGCACAGTGATATTCTTAAAGTTCATCTTATAATTTGTTAATATGTTTTGTTAAAAATCCTAGAGGTTTTTTTAACTCTAGAAACCCTTTCAAAGGAAATGATTAAAAATGTAGATGAATTTTCGTGCATGAAAGTGTTCGTTGCCACATTTATTTGAGTATAAAATTAGAAACAATCTAAATGTTCGACTAGATAAAGATTAAATTATTTATAGGGCAGTTTTCAGAGATGGTGCTTTACTGAATTTTTAATGATATAGAAAAATATATAAAATATAGTAAGTGAAAAAAGCAATATTTGAAGCAACATAATCCATATTACATGTATTTGTGCTTGTATTTCAAAATTAAAAGGAAATAATAATGAATTAACTAGATTGTGAGATTATTTGTGATGTTCACTTTTTCCCTTACACTTTTTCTGTATTTTCCAAGTGTGTCATTGATGAGTATGTTTGTTCTGATAACCAAAAAAAAAAAAAAAAAAGTAAGTTCATTTCTGCTGCTTTACAAATTGATTTGGCAGGTACCACCTACTGATTGACACTTGAGTCTTTTCCCAGGAGTTGGTATTTTATGCTTTGAGAGTGAACACAGATTCTCCATTATTGGAAAAGTCTTTTTTTTTTTTTTTTTTTTTTTTTTTGACAGGCAGAGTTAGACAGTGAGAGAGAGAGACAGAGAGAAAGGTCCTCCCTTTTCCATTGGTTCACCCTCAAGTGTCCGCCACGGCCAGTGCGTTGCAGCCAGCACGCTACACTGATCCAAAGCCAGGAGCCAGGTGCTTCTCCTGGTCTCCCATGGGGTGCAGAGCCCAAGGACCTGGGCCATCCTCTACTGCACTCCCGGGCCACAGCAGAGAGCTGGCCTGGAAGAGGAGCAACTGGGACAGAACCGGCGCCCCGACCGGGACTAGAACCTGGTGTGCCGGCGCCACACGCGGAGGATTAGCCTAGTGAGTCGCGGCACAGGCCGGAAAAGTCATTTTAATGTCTCTGGATTCTATTTCCTTGTGTATAATATAAAGGGTTGGAATAGGTAAACGTCTCATCTTCTAGTATTCTGTTTTTCCAGTAAAGTCTACTAATCTTTCTGGGCCTACAAAATGGAATCACACAGAGTCTATCTTCCAGGGCATTGCCAGGACTAAATGAGGTAGGGGTGGCAGCTCCTGACAGAATCTGGTCTTCAATAAATAGTAGCTGCTTCATTAGTGGTGTCAGGAGAACATCAGCCAGCCACACAGCACTCTTTGGTCCTTGAAAGCTGATACAAGAACCACGTCAGCCCTCATCACACAGCCTGCCAAGGCTGTTGCACAGGACCTAGCTCAAAGTCCCCCGCATACAGGGGGCGGAGTCAGCTCCAGCTCACCACAGGACAGCCAGCAGCAGTGTTCCCGCCAAGGGCAGGCTGGTGTCACCTGATGCATTCATTTCTTCTGTAGGTTTACTGGACGTGCCCCACAGAAGACGTGGACTCTTTCGAGATGGAATTCTACGAACTCGTTACGACCCCGCCTAACAACGTGCGCACAGAGCTCTGTGGACAGATTCGTGACATAATGCAGCAGAACCTCGAACTGCACAACCTGACCCCCAACACCGAGTACCTGTTCAAAGTGAGAGCCATCAATGACAATGGGCCCGGGCAGTGGAGCGACGTGTGCAAGGTACTGTGCCCGCTCTCTCCCAAACACACTTCCTACACAGGCTCAGGGGGCGACTCCGTTAGTATGACCATAAGATCGCAGACCCCACAACAGGGCTCTCCCTCCAAGGCCAGAAAATTCACTAACTCGAGGGCAAAGACAGAGCTGGGGGCCCCCAGCAGACTTTCTGAGAATTGGTAGTCCTGTGCCTTTGCTCCAGGCATTGTGTTAGGATGCAGATTCAGGGGAAAACAAAGCTTAATCCTCGCCTTCAAGGTGCTCGGGTTCCAGTAAAGAATACATAACTGGTGTGAAAAGAGTAAGAAATAATTGTGTAAAAAAGATTAAGAGAGGTTCTGTGCCCAGCCAAGCACTGATCGCCAGATTTAGCAGTCAAAACACAAGATGTCCAGTTATGTTGGAATTCCTGGAAAATAGTGAATACTTCTTCTAGTGTATCTCCTTGTGGTTTTAAAACCTACTTACACTAAAACGTGCATTTGTTGCATACAGGAAACTCAGAGAACAACCCTGAGCTGGTCAGTGTGGGCTCCAGAGAAGGAACAACAGATGGTTCCTGTCTTCTTGGTGACACAAGGCCGATGCTTCTTTATATCCCCAAGGGACACACCCTCATGAGATTAATTGTATTGGTATTAAAAGGAAAGAGAGAAGAAAAATATCAAGACTGCCCAGAGCTGTCTTGCTGTGTCACCATGATGGTGCTCTTTGCAATCAGAGTAGATTATGTCTTAATCAGGGACTCCTTAGGAGAAAAAAAAAAAAAGACAAGTCTATTTATTTCAGCTTTTGAAAGGAGGGAATGTATTATACAGAGAGAAAGAGGAGTCTCCTGACACCACTTCCGGAACATTTCTCTCATCTGATTCCCACAGGAACTGGAAAGTCCTCAGACATTCTCCATCTCTCCCTGTCAATGTCTCTGTCTCCCTATCTCTGTCCCCCTCTTCCTCTGCTTCTGCTGAATCTGTACCCTTTTCAACTAGCCCTTAGTTTCTGCTCCCCTAAGTTCAGTGTGCATGTGGTTTTGTGTTGTCATGGCCCAACCCTCTTGTGACCTTAGAACTCCAGTGCCCAAGCGACCATTGTCAAGTGTTAGTCCCCTTGTCACATGTTTGAGGACAAGAATGCAGAGGGCTGCTATCTCCAGGGAAGAGGGGCAGCAGGAGGAGGTAGGGTGAGGCAGGACTATGCTGTTGGCCAGTATCCTGGAAGCAGGGCAGCTCCTGGGGTGGGCATTTGCACCCTGATGATCAGCTCCAGGGTTCTGGAGCCCAGGACCCACATGTGCTCACACACACACACACACACACACAGGCCAGAGCCTCCCATAGGAAGGCAGTGGGATGAGAATGCCCTGTAGCCACTCCCCCTGGCTTACCCCAGCCAATCACTCTGTGGGTCACTGCCCCAGAGACCCATCCTTCTCTTTGGAGCAGGGAATACCCCATGGCTCCTACAATGCTTTGCAATGCAGCCTCTTGAAATTCGCCTTTCTTTCCAATTCCATCTTTCTTCTCAGCCCTCATTTCACCTCAGAAATGCCTTGCCCATGAGAGACTCTCAGGACTGTTCATGTCATTTTAGATTCCAGGGACAGGGATGGGCGCACAGAGCAGACAGTGTCACGCCTGCCATTGCAGTCCCTCTGGGGCCTTCATGGGGCAGATGTTTTGTTGTCGCTCTCCAACTGTGAAGTCCACGAGAACAAAACTCATATCTAGTTCCTCTCTCCTACAATGCTTCCCGCAGCCAGCAGTTTCCTAATGGTCATTGAATGAATACATGAATGAAAATGCGATCAAACAAATAAATGAATATCTAAATCGAAGAGTGAAGAAAAAGAAATTAAATTAGTAATCACAAAACACCATAAGAAGCCTGGTAGCCATGATGTGTTTTATGCAATCATCCAAGAAAGAAAATACCCCAAAATTGTGTTTATGTGATGAATTTGCCCTCTCGGTAGAACAGGGAAACACATGCCAATCCCTTTGCTTTTTAACACAATGTCTAAATGAGCAGTGCCCTAATTAATGAGGTTTTCTGGAAGCTTCATTTTTATCTGACTTGAGGAGCTGCAGTATAGATTTTTTCTTCAGAAGTAATTCTTCCTCCCTTCTTCGTGGCAATATTAGCATTCCGGGGGAGACACTGGTTTCCTTAACATTTGTCATGATTTGCATAAGTAAAGGCTTCAATAGCAAATGAAAATAAGATGGTGTGTTTGAATGACATTTATAAAGCTTCATGAAAGTAATGACTTCAGCTCTTTCCTATAAAATCGACATTTTTTTCCTGTGGCATCAGTGCTATGCAGGATTCCTGAAAGCTTTCATTTAAAAGCTGCGAGGAGGCAGCAGAAACATTTCTGATCCAAAATGCAATATTTCCATCATATATCCTCTGTGACAGAAGTGAAATAATACCTTTTCTATTTGATTTGCGTAGTTAAGACTCCTTGTTTTTTACAGGACTTTTATTCACAGTACAATGTGTAACTCCAATGCTTTTAAAGGTTCCAATAGAAAGCCAGCTCTGTGTCAGACGTTGTGTATTTGTTTTCAATGATCATGCCAACCACTGAGAAAGCAGAGAGCTGCCGCCTCCATTTTACAGCCCAGGAAGGGAAGTGTCTGGTCTCATGGAATGCAAAGGAGGGGTTCAGTGGGAACCAAGGTGGGTACCCAAAGCTAGGGCACTTTGTCCTCTGCGCCATGTCGTATGTTACTAAGTCTGGGCCAGGGAAGGCTCAGCCTTGGGGCCATGATTCCTCACTCTAGAACAATGTCAAAGCCAGCAGCAGTGAAAGCTGAACTTGTATTTCTTTGAGAGGCAAAATCTCACCTTAGAGAGAACACCTGGTTGGGGGCTGACATGGTGGCGTAGCAAATTAAGCCACTGCCTGCTGTGCCAGCATCCCATATGGATGCCGGTTCGAGTCCCGGCTGCTCTACTTCTGATCCAGCTCCCTGCTGATATACCTGGGAAAGCAGCAGCAGATGTCCCAAGTCCTTGGGCCCCTGCACCCATGTGGGAGACCTGGAAGAAGCTCCTGGCTCTTGGCTTCGGCCTGGCTCAGCCACGGCTGTTGCGGCTATTTGGGGAGTGAACCAGCAGATGGAAGACCACTCTCTCTCTCTCTGTCTCTCTCTATAACTCAAATAAATAAGCAAATCTTTTTTTTAAAAAAAAAAGGAAAGAAGGAAAGAAATAGTGAGTAGCTGGGTCCAAGGTCGAGCCACAGCAGGCTGCAAGCTCCATGAGGATAGGGACCCTGGGATCCCCACTCACCCGTCTTTGCCTGTGCTCCCAGCTGAGGGCCTGCAGCATCTGAGAGCCTGTTTTCATTGGGGAAGGGATCAGAGAAATGCATTCTTAGTGAATCATGTACGGTTCAGCCCCAGTTTCTCCTCCTGCTCTCCCTTGGGTCCTCCGTGTCCCTGCTGGGTCCCATTCATTCCCATTTCTGCAAGCCCCTGTCTCCCTGTGACTTGAAAACTCAGCTGACTTCCACGAGTCTTCCCCTGACCAGTTTACCTGCTTTTGTTCCCTGCTGCTGTCGCCAATTTGGAGTTTTAACAGCACTAATTACTTATTACCTTCAAGTTCTGGAGATCAGAAGTTAAAAATGGGTCTCCCTGGGTCAAAGCAGAAGGGGCTGTGTTCCTTCTGGAGGGTCTGGGGGACAATGTGTTCCCTTGTCTTCTCCAGCTTCCAGAAGCCACCTGCATTCCTTGGGTCAAGATCACTTCTCCATCTTCAAAGCCAACAACACTGCCATCTCTCGGGTTCTCTTCCACCTCATCATTCCCCCAGAAGGACCTATGTGATCGCACTGGGGCCACCCGCGGACTCAGAACCACCTCCCTGTCTGAAGACCAGACGCCTAGTGACCTGAGTCTCCCTCGCTATGCAGCGTGCATGGTCCCAGCTTCTGGGATATGGGCATGGGCATCTTCGGGGGGCCATCATTCTGCCTACCCAAACCTATAGACTGGATGTGCCTGGCTACATCCAATTCAGACGTAAAATTTCAGGCCTGATGACAGTCACCACAGCATACATTGCTGGGTCTTTCCCTGTAGCTCATCAGGACCTGCAGCAACTCCTGGCCCCCCTTTTACCCCCATCCCAGTCTTTGCTGCCCCCCTGCACCCTGCGTGTGTTAAGCAAGTACTTCTGTTGTGGCTTCCTGGAGTCTCTACAGTGCTGCCGCCTTCCCATTCAGCCTGTGCGCCTGCTGCACTCAGCACAGAGCAGGGCCACCTGGCATCACCACACCGGTTGTTCATCTCTCCTCACCGCAAACCCCTCCGCAGGCTGAGCCATGTGTCTCCAAGGACCGGAGCTGGAGCACAATCCACACTCAGCATAGTTACCCAGCCCCTCACACACTCACAGTGCCTCAGCACCCTAAAGTGCAACTGGAATGCTTAGCAGTCCCTATGTCCCTGTGAATTATTCCTTCCCAAATCGCTCCTGGTCCTTATGACTCCTTTTAGTCCCTCTTTACTTGCCCTGCAAACAGGTTTGAACCCTGGAGTGGGCATGATTTTGGTTCAAGCTACACCTGCTTTTTTGAACCTCATATTCAGAGTGTTGAGTTAATCATATGCCTCAGGTCATTAGCCAATGCAAGGCCTTTGTTTGGTTGATGTGCTTCCTCTTGTGTCAGTCTTCCCAGGTTTAGTGCATCTTATTTGTGAGTCCTCACATGTTGTGTATTGTTGTGTTCAGCGTGGTGCTGACACCAGTAGCATCGTGTTAGAGAGGTCTTACTTTGTTTTTTAACCCGCATCTCCTAAACACTATTTTTATGAGCCATCACTGCGGTCATGGGCATCTCAACCCTTACTGCCAATGCTGCCTCATCCCTCAAAGAAGTGTGCATTTGTAACTGCCTGTGACCTGCCTCCTCCTCCACCAGGCTGAGGACACCTGGGCGACCTCCAGTGACACTGCAGCAACCAGCCTCACACAGGACACCTCGTGCGCGGGGCAGGCTCTGAGAATTTCTCTGGATTCCGGCACTGCCACAAGAGAAAATCACAGGCGAGGGGGGCGTGAGCAACTGAGATTCCTTCTTTCACTGGTCTGAAGTCCAGTCAAAGTCCAGCTGGAAGTCCGAGATCAAGGTGTTGGCAGGGTTGGTTTCTCCTGAGGTTGGCTCGTGTCCTCACGTGGCTGTGCCTCTGTACACGGGCACCCCTGGTATCCCGCTCTGTGCAGATTTCCTCTTCTTCTAAGGACCAGTCTGGCTGGACTCAGGCCCAGCCTAGTGACCTCATCTTAACATAATCACCTCTGAGTGCCCTGTCTCCGAATGCATCACCTTCTGAGATCCTAGGCATTAGGGCTTTAGCACAGGGACGGGAGGGTGAGGGACGCTACTTAGACCATTTCAGATCTCAGTGGTAGAGCAGCAAGTACTTCATTTGACCTTGTCCATGTACACTCCCATGAGAAATACCTATATCCTAAGCCCCACCCGCATCCGGCAGGATCCTGCTTCCTATCACTTTGCTAAACCAATAGGTGCAAAGTGATATCTCCTTATTGTGTTAAGTTTCGGTTCCTATGCTTGCTGGTTTTCAGGATTCCCTCCTCTGTGAATAGCCTGCTGTTATCTATTACCCATTTTCCCATTGCATTTTTCTTTTTCCAGGTGATCTGCAGGATGTCCTTGTGTGTTCTAGATAACAGTTGGAGACTTTGCTAAATCTTTCCCCCTCTGACATTTGTCTATTAACTTTGTGCATAGTGGACTTCATGAGACAGCAGAAATATTCAATTTTGAGCATTAAAGTCATCAATTTTTTTCCCTTATGGTCTGACCTTTTGAAATTTTGTTTAAAAAGTCTTTCCCTAGGTTTAGATCACAAAGATAATCTTTTATCTTTTCCTTTATTAAATTTATAGTTGTACCTTTCAAATCTAGGGCTTTAACCCATGCAGACTCTACTTTTGTATGTAGTGCTAGGAAGAAAGGTACTCTTTTGCCATCTAGCAAGCCAGTTTTTCCAGTGCCATCACCCAAGCAATGCTTTTCCCTACTGGTGTGCAGCGAAGGTGCCACATTGGTCTCACACTCAGTTGTCACACATTTGGGGGTATGTCTCTGAACTCCATCGTATCTGATTGGTCCATGTGTCTTTTTTAAGAAAGATTTATTTATTTGAAAGAGTTACACAGAGAAAGAAGGAGAGGCAGAGAGAGAGAGAGGTCTTTCATCTGATGGTTCACGCCCCAGTTGGCCGCAACAGCCGGAGCTGCACCTATCTGAAGCCAAGAGCCATGAGCTTCTTCTGGGTCTCCCATGTGGGTGCAGGGACCCAAGGACTTGGGCCATCTTCTACTGTTTTCCCAGGTCACAGCAGAGAGCTGGATCGGTAGTGGAGCAGCTAGGAGTCGAACCAGCACTCATATGGGATGCTGGCACTACAGGTGGTGGCTTTACCCACTACACCACAGCGCTGGCCCTCACGTGTCTGTTCTTAAGACAGTACCATCCCGGTGTCAATTGTTCTTTAACCTCACTCAACTCTGTGCTATGCCTTGATGAAGTGCAAGGTAAGTACGCCCATTCTTCCATTCTCTTAAGATTTCTTCAGTTAATCATAGAAATGTATTATTTCATATAAATTTAGAAGAAAATTGAATTCTTAAAAAATAATCCAGATGGAATTTGATTAAGAAGTGTCGCTCCCCCTCTTCGCGGAGGAATGACACAGGACCCTGTGCTGTTCTTTTGTCTGCTCGGCCCTTCCTGGGTTTGCTGCTGGTCCTTCCCGGGTTGGCTGCCAACCCCTCCACCTCCGTGGAGGGGCAGCTCCCTTTGCCACTTTCCCCATTTCCGCGGAGGAGCAGCACACCACCGGCTGGCTCTCTCGGGGGCTGTTCAGGTGTTCCTTCAGATGTTCCCTGGTGCATGGTGTCTCTCTCCTCCTTTATAGTCCTCTTCCACCAATCCCAACTCTGCTACCCACACGCCGAGCACACTGCTCTCCTCCAATCAGGATCAGCTCCTGCAGCTTGTCAAACTGATGAGGCAGCTGCGTAGAGGTTGTTTGGTCTTTTTCTCTCAGTGCCATATTGTGGGAGAGCAGATGCATAGAATAAGTCTTAATTCCAGTAACTTAGTCTAGTCCGAGTTGCTCCCCACAAAGAAGGCCTGGAACCACTGATTGGGGGATGATTGATAATTCCATCATATATCTGAGTATTTATTCAAACCACCTTCCATGTGCTCCACTAGGGTTTTTTGAAGTTTGCTCTCCAGAGGTACTATGCTCTCATGGTTAAAATAGAGAGCTTAGAGATCTACTGTAGAGCATAACAAAAGAAAGTTAATAATATTGCATGGACACTGTAAAGCTGCTAAGATTTTAGGTACTCTTAGCACACACTTAAAACAAAGGTTGACTGTGTGAAGTGATGATTATGTTAATTATATTGACTAGAATAATCATTTCACTATGTATATCAACACATCATGTTACACACCTTAAATATGTACCATAAAAATACACAAAACAGATGGTTTATATAGATGGTATTGATGTTAGGTATGTGATTACTTTTTAAAGATTTATTTATTTATTTGAAAGGCAGTTAGAGAGAGGCAGAGAGAGAAGTCTTCCATCCGCTGGTTCACTTCTCAAATGGCTGCAATGGCCAGAGCTGGGCCAATCCGAAGCCAGGAGCCAGGAGCTTCTTCCAGATCTCCCACGTAGGTGCAGGAGCCCAAGGACTTGGGCCATCTTCCACTACTTTCCCAGGCCATAGCAGAGAGCTGGATCGGAAGTGGATCAGCCAGGACTCGGCCAGCACCCATAGGGGGCGCCAACACTGCAGACTGGCTTTAACTGGCTATGCCATACCTCCAGCCCCAGGAATGTGATTTCATACTTTGCTATATTTTTCTAACGAGTTGCTGGTTTAGAATAAAGATTATTGCCCTTTGTAGGTTAATCCTGACTCACACAATCTCAAACAACTGTTTTATTCTGAGTTTTGTCTTGATTCTGCTTATTTTTCCAGTCAAAAAATATCCTATTTTGGGGGGGAGGAGGCGGTGCTGTGGCTTAGAGGGTTAACGCCCTGGCCTGAAATGCCAGCATCCCATATGGGCGCTGGTTTGAGACCCGGCCGCTCCATTTCCAATCCAGCTCTCTGCTGTGGCCTGGGATAGCAGTAGAAGATGGCCCAAGTCCTTGGACCCCTGCACCTGCGTGGGAGACCCAGAAGAAGCTCCTGGCTTTGCATTGGCGCAGTTCCAGCTGTTGCAGCCAACTGGGGGAGTGAACCATCAGTTGGAAGACCCCCCCCACCTTTCCTCTCTCTGTGTAAATTTGACTTTCAAATAAAAAAATAAATCTTTTAAAAAATCCTATTTTTTATTTTAAAAATGGTGGTTGTGTATCTTTTAAGCCTTGAAACTCTATTTCTCTTTCTTTCCTTATAGATTTGGCCAGGGCCTTGCATTTTTCTTCAGGAGTAGAAATGACAGCAGAAATCCTTACTAAGCATCCCATTGGTAGTGTTAAAGTTTCTGCACTGTGGGCCGGTGCCGCGGCTCAATAGGCTAATCCTCCACCTGCGGCGCTGGCACACCGGGTTCTAGTCCTGGTCGGGGTGCCGGATTATGTCCTGGTTGCCCCTCTTCCAGGCCAGCTCTCTGCTGTGGCCCAGGAGTGCAGTGGAGGATGGCCCAAGTGCTTGGGCCCTGCACCCCATAGGAGACCAGGAGAAGCACCTGGCTCCTGCCTTCGGATCAGTGCGGTGCGCTGGCCGCAGAGCACTGGCCGCGGTGGCCCTTGGAGGGTGAACCAACGGCAAAGGAAGACCTTTCTCTCTGTCTCTCTCTCTCACTGTCCACTGTGCCTGGACAGAAAAAAAAAAGTTTCTCCACTGTGTAACTATTTTGGATTCCATTTTAGTGGTACATAAACATTTTTAACTTGGAAAATTCCTTCTACTCCCAGTCTTCGGAGAGCTTGTACATAAACAGCTGAACTTTGTTAATTGTGCTATTTGAGAAACTCCTAAGATGCTTCTTCTTTAGGCGATTATTAATGAAGTGAATCCCTTGATTGATTTTTCTGATGTCAAACCCTACTTGCATTCTTGGGATAAACTGTAAGTGGCGATGTGTTACTTTTTAATATACTTGGCTTCACTTAGCTTCTATTTTACTTTGGATAATTGCATCTATGATCATCAGTAAACTGGACTTACAGTTTCTTGCTTATATTGGTTTTTAATCTGGTTCCAGAACCAATATTCCTCCAGGTTAATTAAAGGAACCAGGAAGCACCTGCTCTTCTCCCACTTTCTAGAACTACTCTTTCCTCCGAGTCCGGCAGAATTCATCTGGAAGCAAGCTGAGCCCGGGGCATTCGGCCAGCTGGCATTTCAATCTCTTTAGTAGCTCAAGTTCCGTTTTTCATTTCTCCTCAGGCCTCTGTTCCTCCCCGTCTCCTTGTCCACAAGCACACCTCAATTCTTGCTGCCCATTCACACATCACACACGATTTTTAGTCTTGGAAGAGCCTAAGTATAAGACAGAAACTACTTTTTGCAAATCATTCCCATGGCCCCTCACCCACTGTGACCCTTCCCCACTCCCTCTAGTAGCTCTGTGCGTAGGTCTTACGCCATGCATGCTGGCTTCCTCAGGGCTGTCTCTGTGGATTATCTCCATTTCCACCAAGCAATGGGTAACCCAAGGTCACGTGTACACTATCACCTTTACCACACTTGCAGCCTTCTTTTCTCTAAAATCAAAAATAAATTTTATAAAAGGAGAGAGCATAATGCTAAGAAGTGTCTAAATTTATTGCCCTTTCTCTTTGCATGCAAGTATAGAAGATGCAAAGCTTTGTACACAGAAACTCAGTGCTGTGTGCAAACATTCCTCTTCACCATTCACACCCTAACCTCTGCCCTTCCTGCCCCACAAGTCCACATCCATGGTACATGCACGCCTCTGACCCCGGGGGCCCCTCCTCACTCCCTAAACGCCCCTCGGTACCTGTGTACTGGGAAGGTACCCTCCACATCCAAGGTAAGGCACAGAGATCCACAGCGGAGCTATGGAAGTTTCTAGAAGGATCCAGTGTACCCCTCATGCCCTGTGAACACAGTGTGGAACCCTCCTGCCTGCAACAAAGGGAAACATTTAGCAGATGGACAAGTTCTAGATCTACTTACCGCTCATCCGCTTTTCTAAGAATCTTCTCTTTTACCATACCAGCCAGTTGGGAAGACAGGGATGAAAGACTGTCATTTCTTCCCCACACCCTCATCAAGATGCTGACAGTCTGCTAAGAGTGTCACACACATTAGCTGAACCATACAACTCACACGAGCTGTAGCAGGAACAAGTTCCAGGGGCGCTGCCTTAAAGAGAGTAGTACTTGGTCCCTGGAGTCAGAACCCCAACACACTTTAGCTGCAGGTCCCAGGGAAAGTCACTGGTCCTTGGAGCCTTGATTTCTTCATCCATAACATGGGACCGATGGTGCCTGCCTCCTCTGGCTGTCTCGAGGAGTGAATGATATGATGTGTAGAGTGTCCAGGATGCATGGGCCAGGGCTCCTGGGGGCTGCTGTCTCCCTCGTGGCTGGGGCCATGGTTCTTTGCCTCTGATTGCAGGTGGTAACACCAGATGGGCGGGGGAAGAACCGAGCTAAGTGGGGCCTGCTGAAGAATATCCAGTCTGCTCTCCAGAAGCGCTTCTGAGCCCGCGTCCCAGGCAGCACCCTCGGCGATGCACCACAGAATGGACGTTTATACACACACAGACGAATGGATATGTATTTTTCTCACTGTATTCTTCAAGGAGGCTGCAGATGAGCTTTGCGACAGCAGTCTTCCAAGAGCTAATAAAAGGAGAGGCCTGACATCAGGGGCTGCTGGTCGCTCATTATGATGGCGCCGAGGACCCTGCCAGCAGCTCTGCATGCCTCCATCACCGCGGGTCTAGCGCTGGGCTCGGAACGCGGAGCCCAGCTCAGTCTTGAACTGAGCGATCACCAAGCCACTGGCACTGTAGCCACAGTCGGCACCCCTGGGTGTACATGCTGATGCTGGCTCATTTAGCTTTGGGCGTTAGAGCAAGTCGCTGATAGATGGGGAGCTCATTACCTCACTGTGAAATCTATTTCAATGTTTAGCAGCCAGCATTGTTAGGATGCTTTTCCGAATTATAGGACTACATAGTCCTCTCCCCAGCTTGCACTCGTGATCTGGGGTCGGCTGCCCAGGCTGTGAAGAATGAGGGTCCTCCCCACACTTCCCCTCCCTCTGTGCCCAGGGGGAACCCAAAGCTTTTCTGGGGCCCTTTAAAGCAAAGCAATAATGGACAGCAGAGCCGTGCATAGACTCCAGTCTTGCTGAGCTCATGGGGGTCCCTCGGACAAGAAGCAGCCCCCTGGTGTTTGCCTTCCAAGGCCTCATTTGCTGGGAGTGATCCCCTCCCTGCACTCCAGCCCATTTCTGCCCAGAAAGTGCGACCTTCCTTTCAAGAATTGCTTCCACTCCCTTGGGAGATTCTCCAGGTGCTATGGGGGAACTATGCAGGCAGATGAGGTAGGAACAGGTGAGCTGGGCGATTCTTCTCACATCTGCTGGGTAGCCCTGCATTGTAACACCACCCCTGACCTGTGCAGTAAGCCCACTCTGCCTGCGTCTCCTCAGAGACAAGCAAGGAAGAGACACCATGTTGGCCATGTGGAAGTCAAACTCCATATGGAGGCGCCAAGAAACCCCCAGAAGGCCTTGCACACACCAAACCCCGCCCAGATTCCATCCCATTTGTATATTCAATTAGGGCACCAACCCCATGCCATAAAGTGGGCTGTTACACAGGAACATCCCCCCCCTTTTTTTTTCTTTTTGGCCACTGTTCCTTGTTTTTCCTTCTCAGAGGCACACAGGGTCTCTCTCCCTGTAGGGGAGCCACACTCACCGTGACACTTCTAAATAATTCCTGCTCTCACTTGAGCACCATCTTTATGTCTCTGCATGCTTATCTCAGTGGGGACATGAACTTGGAATAACAATTGAGATATGTGTGGCCATATAACACAGGTGGGACGTCACCTTTCTCCTCCCTTGGGGCCCCACTAAGGATAGGGTACCTCCCCGACCCTGTCCCCTACAGAGATGCCTTGTGATACCTAGCAGCACCCGTGTGTCCCATCTTAGGGCAGAGAGATATGTCCCATTCACCCTCCACCTTACAGGGTCCGGCACAGTGAGGCTCATGTTCAATGTCAGCACCAGGTTGGAGGGGAGGCAGACTCACAGACAACTCCCCTGAACATGCCCAGATGCCAGGCTGTCCCATGAGGGTCTCCACACAGACGTGGGGTGGGGCTGGTCGCCACCTCCCCTAACCCCATCATTCTGGGAGCTGTACCAGCAGCTTCACCACGCCAGCCTCTGCCCTGTAGCCCTTTAGTTGGCCTCTGAGCAGGCAAAGACCAATTCCCCATGAGGGGTCCCTGGTGAAGATCTTCCAGCAGGGAAAGGAAAGAGAGTGGTGCAGGTGCCCACCCTGCCCCCTCCCACTGCCACAAAGGGCTGCCCAGGGGCTTGGTTGTGATCCTGTTACTGTAAGTGCCTGCTACAGCCTGACACTGGATTTGGTATTACCGTAGCATCGTCTCTGTAAAAGGCTGCAGAATCATCATTAGCAAGAGAGCGAATTAAATGACATGCCAGCAGGGATTTCACTATTGAGAAACTAAAATGAAATTAAACAGAAAAGAAAGGAATCCATGTGTGTGGCATTGCAATGCTCACACCTGCTCCTGGCTCTCTGCACACAGTTCTTTCCCTCTAGAAAAGACAGGGGCTTGCAATCGGGGACCAGGACAGCTGGGTTCCCTGGGAATCCCTATTACCCGCAAGCTGAGCCATTCCTTCAGCCAAATGCAAGGTGCGTTTCCTAATGGCACAGAAACCCTGACCGTCGTAGGTCCTGAGGGTGCAGTTCACATGGAGTTGCCCTCCCAAGACTGCCACTCAGGTGCAAATATACCAACTATAACCAAGAGATCATAAATACATACCACTATGTTAAACCATAGTCTCTCTGCACAGCTACACCTTTCTTCAGAGGACAGTCTGTGGCCACAGGGTCAGAGAGGTGGGATCTACCAGAGACCCTCTTAGGCTAGAACAGGTATTAGGGTGGGCATTTAGTCTAGTGCTTCAGATGCCACTTGGGACACCCACACCCCAAGAGTGCCTGGGTTCAAGTCCCAGCTCTGCTCCCACTTCCAGCTTCCTGCTAATGCACACCCTGGAGGGTAGGCAGTTGATGGCTCAAGTAGTTGGGTCCCTGCCAGCCTGACACTGGAGGGGAGCAACTGTCAGTCTCAGGGAGAGAAGGGACAAGCACCAGGCGGTCGGCACCACAGGCTCAAGGGCCGCGTGCTGAGCAGGGTCCCAGATCTCTGAGCAGGTGTCGCTGGCTGCCTGGTGCTCAGGTCTGGGGCATGTGCATGAGGCTGATCCTGGGAGTGCAGGGGACAAGCTGGAAACTGATACCAACAGCTGCCTTGCCACAGGCCGGAACAGTGAGCAAACAGAAAGCAGAGCTTTGCTTCTCCCCGCTCCAGTCTTCTGTGTGTCCTCCGATGTCCCCTGGCAGCAGAGCCTAGCAGAGCGGGCAGCAAAGGAAAAACGTCTTGGGGAGAGCTCCAGCCCAGGCACCACAGAGGAGGGCAGGGGGTGTGGGGCCAAGAGGCCACAGCGTCAGAACCAGCAGACTGGTGCAAGACCAGGTCTGGGAGAAGCCTCACCCTCAGGAGCCAGCAGGGGACGTGACACTGGGGTTTCCTAGAGCACTGATGACCCCAAGTGCCCCAAGCTCTCAAGGCCTGTGGGTAGACCAGAAAGCCACAAAGCCACTGCCTGCTTTCAGCTTGCTTCTTAAGCATCATTCAACTTGAGGACACCTGGAAAGCAAGTAGCCGTTTGCCTGTGCAGTTCCACATCTGCTCCCAGATCCAGACAAGCATGGGCATCGCCTATGGAGCTTTGTCAAAGGGCAGCTGCCCAGGTCCCACCCTGGACCCCTGTCCCATTCTGCAGGGCAGGGGCTTGGACATTGGTATTTTCTGCATTTCCTCTGACTGTCCGGACCATCAGCCTTCCCCTAAAACAACCAGTTTTGGCAACCAGTCGCCAGAGGCCTGAGGTGTGGGAAGATGCTTCCTGGCTGTGTTGGGATGAAAAGTCCATTTGAATCCGATACAGTGAGGGCCAGAGAGCAGATGGCAGGAGGGGGTGCCAGCTTGCAGAGGGGCGGGGAGGTGGAATGTAGAGGCTGCTACAGCAGGACTCAGACAACACCAGTTGATTTGAGCTGTTTAACTCTGAGCACCTACTGTGTGCCCAGCACCCTCTCATGAGAGAGAATGAGTAACAGGTTTTGTGGAGCCTTGGCGACAGATTTAAGCTGTTGATACCACGTCCACAGTTGCCCCGCCCCAAAACGATGAACGAAATGCCAACTGCATTCCATTTGTATCCGGAAGAAGTGCTTGAATTTAATCAAAGTGGGGGGACTGCAGAGATTGGGCAGGGGGTCTACACAGGGGCAAGTATTCACAGGGAGGAAAAGGCAGCACAAATCCCAGGGTGGTGGTAGTGGCACTGGGCACCCTTGCCTCCCTACTTCTGGGCACAGCCATGGCTTCCTGGGGAAAGCCATCCCCGCACGCAGCCTCTCTGCCCCAGTAGGGCAGAGAGGGACTCCTGTACGCACATATGTGTGCACCATCAACATGCACAGACAGGCACGCACATGCTTGTACACACACATGTGTGCACACAGGCACGCCTGCCTCAGCGGCCTCTGAGCTGCTCATCCATTCTAAGGTCAGCAAGAACTTCCTGAAACCATGGGGACCTGCCTTGAGGTGGGTTTCTGAGGGGAGCCCAAACACCTAGGACAGGAGACAGGAGCGGCGCGGGGGAGGGGAGGAATCGGGATTTGTCTCATCAAAGGCTCTGTGAGGCCACTTTGGGAGGAACTGAGGGGTTTCTTGGCCTGTGAATAACCAGATACTCAGGTTGTGTAAAACTCCTCCAAAAAGGAGGTGCAGCAGATCGGACCTCTGCCTGTAGCACCGGGCAGTTCAAGTCGCAGCTGCTCCACTTTCTATCCAGCTCCCTGCTAACGCTTTGGAAAAGGAGAGGAAGATGGCCCAAGTGGTTGGGCCTCTGCTACCCCCATGGGAGACCTGGTGGAAGCCTCTGGCTCCTGGCTCCTGGCTTCGGTCTGCCTCAGCCCTGGCCGTTGTGGCCATCTGGGGAGTGGACCAACAGATGGAAGGTTGATCTCTCTCTCTTTTCCTTGTCTCTCCCTCTGTATATATAACTCTGCCTTTGCAATAAATAAATAAATCTTTAAAAAATAGTTCTCAGAAAAGCTGACATATTCCATGGCAGATAGTTGACTGAATCTAAGAGAGAAAAATACAGTCTGGAGGAAAGCCCAGGGTGGGTGTATGTTGCTGCAGAGCTGTGCGGGGCCGGAAGCTTGAACCTTGTGTGCCAAGTTGCAGAAGCTGGCAAAATAGGTTCAAAACAGACCTTCAGACGCCACGAGTCTGCGCATGGCTTCATTTCCATTCTTTTCATTCCACCAGGAGCTAGAATTTCTAAATTTTCCTTCAGGAAAAAAAAATCATTTAGCTCAGAAATAATGCTCTCTGTATAAAACTGTAACTGTTTCAGGGTTCATTTTTCTTTTTTTCTTCCAAGAAAGCCATCATAAAGGGAATCTTTCATCTTAACAAAGCCAGTTGTGGGAAGTTGCTCTCTCAGCTCTGAAGCAGACAGCAAACTCACCCAATAAAGATTGGCCGAGGGCTGCCCTGGGCCTGGGCCTGGGGACCTGGACACCCACAGCAAACAAAGCCAGATTCACCCTCCAGGGTGGGAGAAGCCTCAAGCCTGGTCCTCAGTGGGCTTTGGGGTCCCCGCCAAGCTTTGTGGGAGAAGCAGACCATCCCTGGGGTCATGCAAATGGATAGCAAAGAGAGGAGCTGAGAAATACACGTAGGAAGAGCAGGTAGGGGAACAGCATGAGTAGAGATGCAGGGGCTGACCTTGGATGTCAGGTGCATAAGCCAGAAGCCCTATTGGAGGGGTCAAGGTTAAGCAGGCTTTCAGTTGCTCCCACGGCTAATGAGGTACATGAACAGGTAGCCGAGCTGGAAATGAATAGCAACATCAAGTGCAAGAGTCACAGCACAACTTCCACCGCTGCTCCAGGAGCGGGACCACCCATTTTACACATATTGGCTCACTGAATTCCCCCAAGCCTGCAGGGTAAGCACTGTTATTATGCCCATTTTAGCAATAAGGCAACTAGGCACAGAGAGGCTGAGACACAGCCCAGCCTGGGAGGCTGTGAGGGCTGAAGCCTCCTTCCTGCCTTCCCTCCACCCTATCTGCAGAGAGCTAGTCTGCGGGTGGGGGGTGATGTGGAACCACTGGAGAAGCGGAGGTGACAGGTAGAGGGGCACCTGGCTGTGCTCCTGTGCCTGCCTCGGGATCCCACCCCCCTCCCCAGCCTCTCAATCGTCCATAGCGGCGTGAACGAGCTGGAGCAGAAGGTCCACCACGCACAAAACACTGGCCCTCCCTGCCCCTCCCCTTCTACCCGCTCGGGCTGCTCCCCAGCTGGAAAGCTGAGCCTTCCCCGGCCACTCGGAGTCACTGAGAACTCGCCACACACAGGCCCTGTGCTGCTGCAGGGGTAAGGCCCTCCCCCTCGGCGGGAAACCACACCCTCCTCTGGCACCACGCACCACCTGCCTGCTGCGGCTCAGGCGCAGTGCCCGCCGGCTGCAGGTGCGCGGACCTGGAGACCGGCGGGCAGCTGCGGTGACAGTCCTCGTGCCTGCGCTCATGTCAGTGAGAAGAGGCTTCCTTCAAGATGCAGGAGCTCTGAACTCCGTCCGGGACACAGGACTCACGACGGGCCCAGCTGAAGAGCACGCACGCGGGATTTCTGCCCAGGGTTTCCTTGGAGTCAAGAGGGCGCTCACGACGCTTGTGCCCCTGCAGGCGTCCAGGGGCTCCAGGCGCAGAGCCCTGGATTCAGGAGCGCTCGCTTGTCTCTGAGCCCTTGTTTCCATTTTCTCCCCTTCTACTACTCAATCGAAACAGCAAGTGTAAACAGTCTCCCAGCTCCTTTAGTCAGGGAAGTCAAGAAGCAAGCTTACAATAGGAACACCCAGAGACGCCTCAGAGCGAGAGTTGAGTAAATGACTCCTTTCTGAAGCCCAGGAATTCACCCTCTGATCCAAGCCTTTGTTCCTTCCATACTTTCCCTGTCCCCTACTTAAGCTTCTGGGGGCGCTTTCCTGAAATAAAGATGAACAAGTTCCTCTCTCCCCTTTCTCCCTTTCTGTCTCTGTAAGTAATCCGAGACCAGTGTGACCTGCAATTCTGAAGAGTTCCACTAGGGGGTGGCGTCCCATTACCACAGACCCAGCATTAACAGCAGGTGTGTAGGCTGAGCCAAGCCGGTCATCTATTGCAAAAGCCACTAAGTGGTAGGGTTATGAGCAAATCTTTTTCTGCATCTTTATGCTTTCTCTGTACCTTCAAAAAAGAATGTATTTGATAATCAGAAAAGAAATGTTTAAAATAAAGTTCTTACAATATAGTAGTGTTACTCAAATAACAAAGGTAGCAAAATACATGGATATAGGATATTATCTTTTATTATCATTAAATGCAAGGGTGATACACTGAGGGACTGTGATGCAACCATGGTCTCCAGCCTGTCCCTTCACTAAGTGGTGATCAACTGGCCAGCATCTTTGTCATCCTTACACTCGCGTGTTGGTTTGCCTCAGAAGACAGGAACCAACTGCAACTGCTGACAAGAACCAGATTCCCAGGGACTCCAGGGACAGCTTTCTTCTGGGGCCTTTGTACATCCTGCCCACTCTTTCTCAGTATGTGCACAAGAAAATCCTAGAGAGGAGAGCGGGCAACTGAGGTATTCTCTTGCCTTTATCTCCTCAACTCATCATCAGATGTGCCGTTGGAGTTTTCCACATTGACATCAGAATTGCCAGTCTACAAAAATTAGCAAGAGCAATCATGCCTCCTGCAGTAGCAGTTGTAAAGAAGTATTATATGAAGACATTATGTTGGGTTTGAACTCTTCCATGAGGAAAAAAAAATCGGCATAATCTTTATGAGAGTTTATTACTATCCAGCAACCCCAGTTTTAGGAATATATTCTATGGAAATAAAGCAAGCACATAAAGATGCATAATGGGGATGCTTCTTATAAAACTCTTCAATACAATAATAAATAAATAAGAAGAGCCTACATGCACCACTTAAGAGCTTGTTTATTTCAATAATGATATCATCTTACTTTAAAATACTACAGAGTCATTAAAAGGAATGTGAGAAATGCCCATGTGTTGGCATGGAAAGCTATCTGCTGATTGGAATTAAGGGGGGAAATGCTGGTAATATTAGAATGCAGCATAATCCTATGGAGAAATTATTCCTTTGATTTGCTGAGAACAAAAGGTGAGAACTGCACACTGGTTCTAAAGGCACATCCAAGGAGGACTTGCTGAGAGCCAGCAAAGCCAGTCTACCAACCACGACCCCATCCCGATTGTGAATGAGAAGATTCAGCATTCAAACAGAGTTCATTGATTGTGAAGTAGAGAACTGGTCTTGTCCTTTCCTTCATACAGGAGCGAAAGAGGGGCCCCCTCAAGTCAGGAAGAGGAGAGCGGCTTAGAGAGATGCAGGATGCTTGGAAGCAGAAACTGGATCCCATCGTGGTGACTGTTGCAAACCAGATTGCTGTTGAGCAAGTATCCCCGAATTCAGCCTTCTCCGTGGGAGTGGTCTTTTCCAGCTCATTGATGTTGGGCTTAGCCACAGGACTTGGTTTGATTGTGAGCAGAGGACTTGGGATGCAATCCTGGGATATGATCTGGCCAGAGAGGTACCAGCAGACACAGTATAAGCAGAGGTTTGAAGCCTCTGTGTGTGTGTGTGTGTGTGTGTGTGTGAGTGGTTTGGTTTGTCTCTTGAACTTCTTGCAGCTCCTGGTAGTAGCCTCCTCTGGGTAGCTGCTTCCCCTGTAGTGTTTTCCTTTGTCCAAGAATGCATGTGGAGCAAACCCAAGTCCAACCAGCAGTGAGGAACCAGGACCAACTAGAACCACCACTTGAAGCCAGGCTGCCCAGGAAGGGCCAGCTTGCATCAGTTGAAGGTGAGAATAAATGATTAGTATTGCATGGCACTGAGTTTGGGGGTGGTATGTTATACAGCCATACTGCTGCAATAGCTAACCCCTATGATGCCGAGAGTTCTTCAAACACCTTGATAATTTGCTCCAGGAATGTGTGACATAGTGGGTCTAAAGACTTAATGTTTGAGTCTACCTAGAAAACTATGAGGACAAAGCCTGGTGGAAGATGCTCAGAATATCAGAGACAGTGTAGGGCAAGTTGCACTGCAGGTATTTGGTGGGAAAAGGGTAGGTGAGATTCCCACGGGTCAAGTGGACACCACAGGAATGGATTTGAGGGGCCGGCGCCATGGCTCACTTGGTTGATCCTCTGCCTGTGGCACCGGCATTCCATATGGGTGCCGGATTCTAGTCCTGGTTGCTCCTCTTTCAGTCCAGCTCTCTGCTGTGGCCCAGGAGGGCAGTGGAGGATGGTCCAGGTGTTTGGGCCCCTGCACCTGCATGGGAGACCAGGAGGGGCACCTGGCTCCTGGCTTTAGATTGGCACAGCTCTGGCCATGGCGGCCATTTGGGGAGTGAACGGAAGGAAGACCTTTCTCTCTGTCTCTCTCTCTCTCTCTCACTGTTTATAACTCTATTTGTCAAATAAATTTAAAAAAAAAAAAAGAAAACAAAAGAAACGGATTTGAGTCATGCTGATGTAAAGTTGCTCAAAAGTATCACCTGCCAGGTGGGGGAAACCCACCAGTAAGAGGCCATTGGTGCACCTTTTGGGGTAGAAGTGGGGGGTACAGGGGCCAGCAGTGAGGAGGTGGGGGTTCACTGGGCCCTGCCTCCCCACTGCGGGTCCCTGAGCCTGGGCCATCTACCCTAGAAGGAAGAGGGAAATGAGCTGTGAGGTCAGGTTTTTATTTACATTTCCCTGAATGTTTTAACACCTGGAAATGGAATTCTTGTAACTGAGAAGTAACTGGGAACCTATGGAATCTTCTGGAAGTTACATTTTGTGGAGACTTTGAAAGAGATCTGATAAAATAAGTTGAAGGCAATGATGGAAATTTAAACCATTTAATAAAGTGGTTATGGCCAGCGCTGCGGCTCACTAGGCTAATCCTCCGCCTGTGGCGCCAGCACACCAGGTTCTAGTCCCGGTCGGGGCGCCGGATTCTGTCCCGGTTGCTCCTCTTCCAGGCCAGTCTCTGCTGTGGCCCGGGAAGGCAGTGGAGGATGGCCCAGGTCCTTGGGCCCTGCACCCAAATGGGAGACCAGGAGGAAGTATCTGGCTCCTGGCTTCAGATCGGCGCAGCACTCCGGCTGCAACTTGCCGGCCATAGCAGCCACTTGGGGGTTGAACCAACGGAAAAAGGAAGACCTTTCTCTCTGTCTCTCTCTCACTGTCTAAACTCTGCCTGTCAAAAAAAAAAGGGGGGGGGAATAAAGTGGTTATATCATTCTATAAACTATGCACATGTACACACATATTATATATATGTAATATTTATATGACATTCCTTCAAAATGTTCCTGGAATATGGTATTAAAATATGCTTCTTTTGGTACAAAAAGTGTTTTGAATTGTATGCAAAGCTTTTTCATATTATATATTTTCCATGAACTTTGTGAAGACGCCTCAAATGCATGGGTCTCAAATTCTTTTTGCACCAAAATAAACATATTTTTAAAATTTTTATTTTTGGGGGCTGACACCAAGGTTCACTTGGTTAATCCTCCTCCTGCAGCGCTGGCATCCCATATGGGAGCTGGGTTCTAGTCCCGGTTGCTCCTCTTCCAATCCAGCTCTCTGCTGTGGCCTGGGAAGGCAATGGAGGATGGCCCAAGCGCTTGGGCCCTGCACCCGCATGGGAGACCAGGAGAAGCACCTGGCTCCTGGCTTTGGATCGGCATAGTTCCAGCTGTAGGGACCATTTTGGGGGTGAACCAATGGAAGGAAGACCTTTCTCTGTCTCTCACTGTCTACCTGCCAAATAAAAACATTTTTTAAATAAATAATAAATTAATTAATTAAATAAAAGTTTTATTTTTATTTGAAAGGCCAAGAGACAGAAAAAGAGAGAGCAATAGAGAAAGACAAAGTTCCCATCTACTGGTTCATGTCCTAAATGCCTACAACAGGCTGGGCTGGACCAGGGCCAAAGCCAGGATCCAGGAACTTGATCCAGATCTCCCACATGGGTACAGGAACCCAGCCACCTACTTGAGCCAACCATGATGCCTCCCAGGATCTACAGCTGCAGGAAGCTAGGTCAGGATCTGAAGCTGGGAACTAAACCCAAGTACTCCAAGGTGGCATCCAAGCATCCTATCTAGGGCCTTAACCACCAGGCAAACACCTGCCATTAGCATTGGGTCTTCTTCGGACACCGCCTTTATATTTGAGTCCAGACACAACATTTGCTTTCTTCTTGCCTAAGTGAAAGAAGTCTTGCAGGAACCTGGCCCAAGCAGCTGGGTGCACACGCAGATGGCCCATCTTTGCCAGCATCGCAACCATTAGGCCAAAGACCTGCCCCAAGCTAATCTTTTATTCCTATTTTCCATGAACTTGTTGAGATACCTGTATGCGTGTTCACAGAACTGTTACATTATACATTGAGCATGCCCATGGAGGATAGTTCTCTTTTGGTTTCTATTTGAAGAAATTGAATAGCCGGGGGTGGGAAGACTCTGAAGCAGGACCACATGGGCCGGAGGTAGAGGGGGTTCCCGCTGTGAGACCAAGCCCACGCTTCTGTGCCCCGTAGCTCCCTCGGTTCCAACAGCACAGCTCATTCCTCAGCAAATTTCCCTTCAAATGTTCAGCCTGTGGCAATGAGATATTTTTACAGCTTTTTACTTCATATCCCCCTGAGAATTATCATTCGCTTTTAAAGGGAATTACCGAGACACAAAGCAACAAAAACACATTTTAATCGTTTGAGCAAGACAGCTCTTGCCTTTTCAGATGCTGGAGGAGTGAGAACCTGTAGGGTGGAAGACTGCTCCCAGGGGCCAGCGTATGCACATTCGTGTGTGGTCAGCAGCCCAGACGCAACTGTGTGGCCTTACGCATGACCCTCAGCCCCTCAGGGGGCTTCATTTCTCATCCCATATCAGTCCATTGTGGGAGGTGTCCCGGCATCCTACAGTGCCTGGATGTCTTTAGTTGTGGAAGAACCCTGAGCTAGGTTCCACTAAGGAGCACTGGGATCCAAGAAAGCCATGGATTATGTTTGAGCATCAGGATGCTTACGTCTACAAGAGAGAGTAAGCCATGCCTTCCCGCTTCTCTGGTTTCTCCATGGTTGTATGTTTGGATTGCCAAGGGTTCCAGGACACTACCACAAAGCATAGTGGGGAAAAAAAAATCCCTCACTTTGCCCATGATTATGTAGCTCAGGAATCTGGGGGAGGACTGGACTGGTCAGTTTGTCACAGCCCTATGTGACATCAGCTGGGGACTCTGGGGCTGGAGGACTCAGTTTCATGGTGTTCTTTGCCCACGTATCCAGTGCAATGGCACTTCTGCATAGCTCTACCTATCTGTCTATCATTATCATCTATCTACCCGTCCTTCTATCTATCGTGTGTCTTTCCATCTCTATCTCTATCTCTATCTCTATCTCTATCTCTATCTCTATCTCTATCTCTTTCTATCTCTCCTCCCCACTCTCTCCACTGAGTGTCTCATCCCAGACCCACACACATCCCTTGGCCTCCTCTCCACAAGGGAGTCTCAGAGTGGCATATTTCCCATCTGGAGTTTGCCTCCCAAGCAACAGGAATGAAGCAGAGGCTGCCACCAACCAAGGGCGACTTCCAGAAATGGCACAGCGTGGCTTCTGTGGTACCCGTATTTATCCTATTGGTCACAGTCGCCAGAGTCCCCTCCCGGATTCAAGGATGGAGAAGTAAGTTCCACCTCCTGATAGGGGTGTGGCAAGGTCGCATTGCAAAAGAGCATATGGGATGTCAGGTATCGCAAAGGCATGGAAGGAAAATAGAACCTGTCACATATCCTATTTGGTGTTATTGCAGGCAAAAATATGATAGATGCACAAACTCTTTGCAGAGTTAAATCTCCATACCATTATAATCCTCATTTTAGTTTTCCATGTTTAATCCATTTTGGTAGTGGACTTTGAGGTAAGCAAAGGGTCCAGTCAAAATGCAGCTATAATGATTTCCGGAACCTCACCTGTGGGGTGGGCCAATGCAATCAGGGAGCCAGGGTATGTCCTTCAGTGGAGGAACACGAGACTATCTTGTTTGAACACAAACAACTCCAAAACTACAGACTTCAGAAAAGTACCTCTCTCTATCCCTCCATCTCTCTCTCTCCCTCTGCCTCTCAGAGAATGTCCATCACAGGTCATCTGGGAGCCTGTTGCTTTGAGACATGGACTGGTGGAGGGCGGACCCTCTGCAGCCTTGTTGGGCATATCCTGCAAAGGGAGGGAGGGAGTGGTCCCTGCCCGGAAGTGAGGCCCCTCAGCCCTACTCCCCCTGTGCTTGGAACCACCACTCCCATGGCCACGTCCAGCCTCACAGGGACAACCTGGCCATACCCCTGGAAGAGAAGAGCTAGAAACACCAGCGGCCGGCACTCCTGATGGCCACACTGGGATGCGAACTTTTCAGGGTGTTTTCAGAGCACTTCTCAGTGCACACACACCCCTGTAGAGACTCAGAGAGAAGCTGCCCACCCTGCCACTGTGTTCTCCTGCTCTCCTGGCTGTTAGCACTTCCTTTCCGCCATGTTTCACTTCGCTGTTTCTTGGAAGATGTTGAAGTCCCCACCCCACCTGGAGGTTCACGAAGTGCCCCCAGGGGGAGAGTCCACCAGCAGTGTTGCTCCACCAGGGGTGGGGGGGTACCATGTGCACCCCCACATTAGTGAGTCCCTACTCCAGTCTGCTGCTGGTGACTCAGACCGTGGTGGGTTAACAAGATTCTGTGCAGCAGAGCCGACAGGACGAGGCTGTAGGAACCACACATGCCTGGGTTCCCAGTCACCTCCCTCCAGCAGGTGAATTTGAGTCACTGGCCTGGCTTCTTTAAGTCTCAGGTCTTTTTTTTCTTTTTCAGCTACAGAGGAGAACAGTAGCAGTACTTACTTTTTGGCACTACGGTGAGACTTAAACGAGGTAACGTGGAGAGCACTTACAGCAGAACCTAGAACTTTGAAGGTTACTGCTCCCGTTGGAGGTGGTAGCGTCATCCTTATGACTGGTGTTGAACCCTGTGGGAGGATTGGTGGTCACACTCCTACGGCCAGGTCCTCAGTACCCACATAGGACAGCAGAACCCATAAGTGCTGTGAGAATGGGATGAAAAAAGAGGTGGGAATCAGAGGGCCCTTCCATTTGATTATCCTGGGAGGACACAGCTTCCTGCACAAAACAAGGAAAGGAAATAGTTATCCTTCCTGCCCCAAACTATCTTCCCTGCCAACCTGCCAGATGTCTGATGTTTTATCAACAGCAATTCATTCCTTTGGCTTAGCTGTTGCTTTGTCTAGGTGCCCCACAGGCGTTAATTGAGTAAACAAGGGACATGGGGAAGGGAATGAGGGGGAAGAACCAAGGTGGTTCTAGCGTGCAAGTTGATGGAAAGGGCTGGCAAGTTCTCCTGCCCAGAGTCTTCTCCCATTCACCCAGTAAGAGCAACTCACACTCCACCACTCACAATGACATTGGAAATTCTTAATAGGGGCCGCAGCTCGACGCAGTAGTTAAGATGCTGCTTGTGACACCTGTGCCCCGTGTCATAGAGCCTGGATTCAAGGCCTGTCTCCACTCCCAATTTCAGTTTCCTGCAAATGTACACCCTGGAAAACAACAGTGCTGAATCAAGTACTTGAGCCCCTGCCACCCACATAGGAGACCAAAAGGAGTTTCTGGCTCCTGGCTTCAATATCCCAGTGGTAGCTGTTACAGGCATTTGAGGAACAAACTAGTGGATGGGAGTGTTTCTCTCTCTCTCTCTCTGCCCTCAAATAAATAAAACTAATTGATTGGGGCTGGCACTGTGGCATAGTGGGTAAAGCCATCGCCTGCAGTTCCAGCATCCCATATGGGCACCAGTTCGTTTTTTTATTTTGATTTTTATTTCTATTTTTATTTTTGACAGGCAGAGTGGATAGTGAGAGAGAGAGAGACAGAGAGAAAGGTCTTCCTTTTGCCGTTGGTTCACCCTCCAGTGGCTGCCACGGCTGGTGCGCTGTGGCCAGTGCACCTCGCTGATCCGAAGGCAGGAGCCAGGTGCTTCTCCTGGTCTCCCATGGAGTGCAGGGCCCAAGGACTTGGGCCATCCTCCACTGCACTCCCGGGCCACAGCAGAGAGCTGGCCTGGAAGAGGGGCAACCAGGACATAATCCGGCGCCCCGACCTGGACTAGAACCTGGTGTGCCGGCGCCGCTAGGTGGAGGATTAGCCTATTGAGCTGCGGCGCCGGCCATGGGCACCAGTTTGAATCCCAGCTGCTCCACTTCCAATCTAGCTCACTGCTGTGGCCTGGGAAAGCAGTGGAAGATGGCCCAAGTCCTTGGGTCCCTGCACCCATGTGGGAGACCCAGAAGAAGCTCCTGGCTCCTGGTTTTAGATCGGCCCAGCTCCAGTGGTTGTGGCCACTTGGGGAGCAAACCAGTGGATGGAAAACCTCTCTCTCTGTATCTCTACCTCTGCCTCTATGTAAATCTGCCTTTCAAATAAATAAATATTTTTTTAGAGAAATTCATTGATTAATTAAAGAACATTCTAGAATTATTTTCTTCAACTGCATCAGCATTCTTCTGAGCCGGCATTCTTATCTCCAGTTCAGCCTCAAAATGATTGGTTAGGCCATCTTTCTGCAAATTGATCGTGCCACACCTTTGTTCCAACACCACCTGCTCTGAGATAGACACTGGTTCCTCCGAGTGGCGTGGGAGGCCTTCCGTCATCACACTTTCCATCATCACACCTCCAGCCCTCCTTTAGCTTTGTCTATTACTGTTGCTTCTGGCTCCCTCCTCATCAACAGAGTTCCTTCCAATCCTCCACACACCTTGGTTAGCCAGCAAGCACTGTAGTCTTGCTTTGTCTGTCACCGTTACAGGAGTTACCCTCTGCCCCCACCATCTGTAATAGAAATCACAGTCTGGGAGAACTCTTCCTCCCTCAGCACTATCACGTGACTCCTGAGGGTCTAATGATCATAAGACTTACTGTTTCCAGACAGTAGAATGGGCACATTATGACCCAGGCTTTGCCAATAGAGGATCACTTTCCACGTAGTCATGTGATCTAAATGAGGCCCATCAGAGCCTTCCTTATGACTTTACTAACTAAAGAGGCACAGATCTTACCCTTTTGGTCAGGGAGCTAGAATAATGTAAACCAGGGCCTTCCCGAAGTCCCTCCTACCAACGTGGACAGGTCTTTTTGGCTGTAGGAGGTAAAGCAGAAAAGGGAACTAAGCAGTGAGAGATGAGGGGCCAGCGCAGTGGCGTAGCAGTTAAAGCCACTGTCTGGGCTGGCGCTGTGGCTCACTAGGCTAATCCTCCGCCTGCGGTGCCGGCACACCGGGTTCTAGTCCCGGTCAAGGCACCAGATTCTGTCCCCGTTGCCCCTCTTCCAGGCCAGCTCTCTGCTGTGGCCCGGGAAGGCAGTGGAGGATGGCCCAAGTCCTTGGGCCCTGCACCTGCATGGGAGACCAGGAGAAGCACCTGGCTCCTGGCTTCAGATCAGCGCAGTGCGCCAGCCACAGCGCGCCAGCCACAGCAGCCATTGGAGGGTGAACCAACGGTAAAGGAAGACCTGTCTCTCTGTCTCTCTGTCTCTCTCTCTCACTGTCTACTTTGCCTGTTAAAAAAAAAAAAAAAGCCACTGCCTGAAGTGCCAGCATCCCATATGGGCATTGGTTCAGGTCCCGGCTGCTCCACTTCCAATCCAGCTCTCTGCTATGGCCTGGGAAAGCAGTAGAAGATGGCCCAAGTCCTTGGGCCCCTGCACCCATGTGGGAGACCCAGAGGAAGCTCCTGGCTCCTGGCTTCAGATCAGCTCAGCTCCAGCCATTGTGACCATTTGAGGAGTGAATCAGTGAATGGAAGACCTCTCTCTCTCTCTCTCTCTCTCTCTCTCTCTCTGCCTCAGCCTCTCTGTAACTATGCCTTTCAAATAAAATAAATAAATCTTTAAAAAACAAAGTGAGAGAGAGAAAGAGAATTTGAGAACAAATGACAGACATCATTTTCATCCATGGATCCAATCAGACCTGAGATGTGCTGGATTTAAAATGCACCCAGCAGTCAGGGCAGGCAGGTAAGCTGCCATCTGGGATACTGGCATCCCATAGCCGAGTGGGTTTGAGTCCCAGCTCCACTTGCAACTCTAGTTTCCCATTCAGGGAACCACACCAAATACATCTTTCTTTTCCTTTTCATAGTCTGATGAACAAACAGTAACTACTGAGCTCATGGCTGACTAGAGTGTCTGCTCAAACAGATAAATAAATAGTGGTTGCTTGTGACTTCCAGAAACTGAATTTGAGAAAACCCGCGGAAGTTACAAAATAATCTGGCCCTTGCTGGCCAGCTTGACCAGGGGTTTCAGTTTACTGCCACAGAGTGTAGAGGGCACAGCAGGCATGGGCTCTAAGCTGAGTGGGCTGCAACTGGTTAATAAAACCCTGAAGTCTCCTAACACAGTCCCGTGGCCCTTTCCGATCCCAGCCTGGTAACAGTTTGTAGCTGCTTAGTTGTGCAGAGCATCCCGCCAGTCCCCCCTCACGATAAAGTCAGGCCATCAAGCACGCATCTCTGATACCCTGTCGTCAGACCCACACGCAGCTTCAGCGCCTGCCTGTCTCCCCTTGACTTATCACTAGTCACTCCCCAGAAGCCCAGCCTCCCTCTTGCACTCTTTAGAAGTCCCAGACCATCTCCATGGAGCAGGACAGTGTTCTTGAGAGTCTCCGTCAGCTATCGCCCTCATCTACTGGTGGATTAAACTTTCTCTTTCCTTTACCCTCCTCCTTCTGATTTAGCACCAATGACAAAGACCAGATTTTCTTTCCTTTTTTTTTAAATTTGTTTGAAAGGTGGAATTACAGACAGTGAGAGGGAGAGACAGAGAGAAAGGTCTTTAGTCTATTGGTTCACTCCCCAAATGGCTGCAATGGCCAGAGCTGCGCTGATCCAAAGACAGGAGCCAGGTGCTTCTTCCAGTCTCCCATGTGGGTGCAGGGGCCCAAGGACTTGGGCCAGCTTCTGCTGCTTTCCCAGGACATAGCAGAGAGCTGGTTGGGAAGAGGAGCAGCTGGGACTAGAACCGGTGCCCATAAGGGATGCTGGCACTGCAGGCAGAGGATTAACCCACTGAGCCACTGCGCCAGCCCCAACGATTTTCAATAACATGTACACATGCCATGGGAGCCTGCAGGTGATGACTCGAGCGGTTGGGTCCCTGACACTCACATGGAAGACTTGAACTGATTTCCTGGCTAGCCCCAGCTGCTGTGGCCATTTCAGGAGTGAACCAGCAAATGGAAGCTCACTCTCTCTCTCTGTATCTGTTTTTAAAAAAATACAAAACAAATAATAATAAAAGTTTAACTATATGTCCACAAATTATTTGACCCTGTTCCCTTCAATAGGTAGAGGTTAATTCTTCACCCCTTAATGCCTGAGCTGTAATTAGCGACTTATTGCTAATGAACAGAATGTGGTGGGAGTTACAGTGCACAGCTGTTGAGGCTATGCCTATCGAAAAGGCACTGTAGCTTCCATTTGAGTCTCCCTTGGGTGACCTGCTCTGGGAGTCACAGGGACAGAAAGCAGCCCATAGAGAGAAAGGCCCATAGTGAGGAACCGAGGCCTCCTGTCCATAGCCCAAAGGCACACGAAGCCCTTGCCCACAGCACTGTGAGTGAGTGGTTTGGGACACCCCCCACTCCAGCCCTACTCAAGGCTTCTATTAGCCCAGGGCCACTGTCCTGTCTGCAGTCTCAGGAGAGACCCTGAGCCAGAACCACCCCGCAGTCTGCATTCAAAACCTTGACCTCAGAAAAGGTGCAGGAACAGATGTTTGTTGTTTTACAGCACAAATTGTTGGGGAATTGCTTTCTCACTATTAGCTAACAATTCACAGCGCATCTTCAGGTCCGCTAAGGGAAACTCCACGTTGTTTCCATAGCTGAGTTAACTTCCTTCACATCAGAAGTTTCCATGATTAGAACGTTGCCTTCCCCTGACCCCTGAACTTCTTCACCTGGATGAGCCCCCGATCGTCCAGATTCTTATGGGGTACCCCCACCCCGAGAAAGCTCTGTTCCCCTCCCCATACTCCACCTCGCCAAGCTGGGTAAGGGTCCCTCCTCTGAAACCCCAGGCCCCCAGAGCCTCCTTACCTCTCAGTGCAAACATTGTCATTTTTGTGGGTCTCCCCAAGTAGACTGTGGGCCCCTGAGGACAGGCACCATCTTTCCACTGCTGACCACAACAGCCTGTGACCAGGACACAGCGTTCACACATCAACAGCCTCAGTGCACGTAGCAGACACTGTTGCCCACCCCACGTCCTTTACTGTCAGGTAGAGTGGGCAGCTCACTCAGGCTTTCCCAGGACTGAACAGTCTGCCTCCCGGGGGCCCTCAGTCCTGGGAATAATGAGGTGGGTCATCCTGTGGTGTCAGTCACACCCAGCTCCCAGCCCCTGCCACAATAGCTGGTGCTTTGAGCCCAGATGGATGTGGCTTCTCTAGAGAGTTGTCTTTGACTGACAGGAGCTGCCTCTGCCAGAGACACAGGGAGGCTCCATGACCACTTGCAGGAGACCAGTGACTGATACAGAGGTACGAGAGCACAGCCCCCCAGACTCAAGGTGGGGCAATGGTATGGTACTGTTTATGCTCTAGAGCCAAGGCCAAGGCCAAAGCTAGCTCTGGGGCCCCATCACTGCTCAGCTCCTTCCCCCGCCATCCTGCATCTTTCACTTCCTTACACAATTCTGAGAGCACAACAGGTGCACCAAATCCCTGCATCAGGCCCTCCTTCAGGAACCCAGACTAAGAAAGTACAGTTATTGAATGAATGAATGAATGAATGAAGAGTATCTTGGATATTCTGCATCGCTGGGCTGTGTCCTAATCTGTAGACAGATTCATACTACAGAGTTGTCAAGATTTACCCTACAGAGATTCACCCTACAGGTTCACCCTACAGAGTTGTCAAGAAAACTCAAAGAACTGATGTTCCATTAAGTGCCTGGTGCCCTGAGAGGTCACCCATAGGTCACTCAGACCCCCTCCACCTCTCAGAAGCCCACAGCATGGGTATCCCAACTCTGCCTCAAGCGACCAGGCCCTTTCCTCTCCCATCATGGCCTGCAGCTTTCCCGAGTCTGAGTCTGGAAAGTGAGGTTGTCCTGGATTTCATGCAGGTGCCATCTTAGCAGGAAGCTGGGCAGGTAGACAGAGAGTGGCCGGGGCCACTGGACAGCAGGGTTTGGCTGAGACGTTGTTTTGGCTGAAGTATGTCTTGTTAGTTTCTTGAAGATGAAGCAGAGGAGAGGCCCAGACTTTTCACTCTTTAAACTTTCTGAGTTCATTTGCCCCCTGTGTGAGGAGACCTGGAATGTGGCCGGGATCCTGGAGACAGCAGCAAGCCATGGACAGGGAGGGAACAGGGTGTGGACAGGGAGTGGACAGAGCCTCAGCAGTGAGGCAGAGGCCCCTCTCAGTCGGTCAGAAGCACCTGCCCGTTCTAAGCATGGGCCCCTGATCTGCCTCCTGGGAATTTGGGGTCTCAGTGAGAGTGGCAGCTCACGCTCAGGGTGGAGGCTTAACCAAGAGCCTAACCTTGACCTTGCTCTGGAACCACTTGCTCTGAGGGGGTGGAGAGCAGGCCCAGCTTATTGTGCTCTGGGGGGAAACTGCCCCACCCCATAGCTGAGCATGTGGCCAGTCTCTGGAGGGAGGAGTTACCAACAGAAAATGCACAGTCCGAGCCTGGGAAAACCTGGCCTCCGAACCAGGCAGAAATGAAGACAAAGCTTAGCTCTGCTTTCCCTGGCTCTGTGGCCATGAGTGAGGCCACCTCTCCATATCTCGCGGCCTCCTTTTGTTCATCTCTAAGGTGGGTATGATCACCTCTGGTCCACAGAGCGACGAGAAAGATTGACAGATATCACCACTGTGAGCGCTGGGCTCACCACAGGTGACGCAGGTGCTGGAGCCTCCTCCTGGGAGCCCGAGGCCTGAGCTGAGGTGCTGGGCCCAGGTGCTGCACCCACAGGGTCCATCTGCAGGACTCCAAGGCTGTTTTCTCTTCCTGTCCCCTTGCTTCACCCACAGGACTAAGGCTCAGGCTATGCTGGACCTCAACCAATCAAACCTAGGATCTAATGGACCTGCTGTCCTAAAAGAGGAGTTCCAGATGGTTTAATCTCTAGCCCAAATAAATAAGTCCGTAACAATGAGCTTTCCACACAATAATAAGGGTTACATATTGAAGGTTCCAGTTATTACTGCTTAACAAACCAACTCAAAACATAATGCTCTAAACAAAAATATATGTGCACTATCGTTGTCTTGGTGCTGCATGGCTTTTGCTTAGAGTCTCTCGCGGGATGGCAGGTTGTGGCTGGAGGTGGCTGGTGCTGAACCCATCCAAAGGCTTGACTGGACCCGACGTCTGTGATGGCGCACTCCCCTCGCTGGAAGTTAATGCTGGCGGAGGTGGAGGAGCTCGGTGGGGCTGTCCCTCACAGCACCTACACGTGTGCTGTCCACGTGACCAGCAGCTGGGTTCTGGGAGGGGCACCCTGAGAACAAGTCTTCCAAGATGCCTGGGAGAAGCTGTGAAGCTCCAGCTCCGGCAGTCACACAGTGTCACCCCCAGGGCCAGTCCAGACACAAGGGCGTGAACATCAGGAGGCCGACGGGCATCTTTGGAGACAGCTATTGCAGAAATGCTGTCAAGGGAGGATGGGAGGAGAAAGACCACCATTTCCCAACCCGCTGCCCCATGCCAGGCCCCTCAAAGCTGCCACCTCCGTGGCGTCCAGTGTTGCAATGCCGCCATCCCACGACGGGGCAGTAGTTCGGGAACTAGCTGCTGTGCTTCCAACCCTGCTCCCTGCTAATGTGCACCCTGGGAGGCACCAAGTGAAGGCTCAAGGGCTCAAGTCCCTGCTACCCATGTGGGAGAGCCAGACGGTTGTTTCTGGCTCCTGGCTTTGGCCTTGCCCAGCCTGGGCCACTGCAACCATTTGGGGGTGGAAGATTTCTTTCTGTTGCTGTCTTTCCCTCTCTGTCACTCTGCCTTTCAAATAAATCTTTCTTTAAAAAAAAAAGAAAGAAAGAAAGTCTCACGCACAGTTCTCACAACAATCCCAGAGGTCTCCTGTACCCCCATTCCAAAGCAAAGGCTATTGAGGCTCATCACACCACAGGGTGCCAAGCCAGCATTTGCACTCGGGTCCACGGTCCCCCTCAGGTCAGCCCTGGCCACAGGACTTCCTGGCTGTCTCTGCCTCTCCAGGACACTGCAGGCATTATGCCTGGGTAATCCCCTCCTCTCTCCCCCTCGGACAAGCTGCTCTTTCATTGCAAAGGAAATGACTCTGGCTTCCTCCATGCTCATGGAGTCATCGAGGCCTGTGTACCATCCCAGACTGGCTTCCCCGGGGTCCTCACTGCCGGGTTAGCTCAGACCCCCAGGTGGGCCAGTGGCAGGGGCAGCTGTGCTCTGCGGCCCTGCCCCCAGCTGCCAGCAGCTCTCAGAGCCCATTTCTGCGTGGCTGTCCTGGCCCGCTGTGCCGACTGGCTAACTTAACATCCCCTGGCTTTTATAGACATGAGCCAGAGCTGGACCATTAAGTCTGACTCTTCTGCAGTCTCTGAGATTCATAGTCTAGTCCAACACCTGCAGCAGGGAGTGGAGCACACACAATGCAGTCCCACTGTTCCGAGCCTACAGACTGGCCACTGAAGACTCCAGGAGAGGCCTGGATTAACTCCAGGGGTCCCCAGACACCGAGGGCCTGCAGGCATGAAGGAGAAGAGCAAAAGGCCGCCTCTGGGTTCATTAATGGTCAGGCAGAGCCCTGGCTCTAATATTATTGTTGATAGATGATTATAAGAACGAATGGGTGGAGGCTGGTGCTGTGGCATAGCAGGTAAAGCTGCTGCCTGTAGCGCCAGCATCCCATATGGGCTCTAGTTTGAGTCCTGGCTGCTCTGCTTCTGATCCAGCTCTCTGCTATGGCTTGGGAAAGCAGTAGAAGATGGCCCAAGTCCTTGGACCCCTGCGTGGGAGACCCAAAAGAAGCTCCTGGCTCCTGGCTTCAAATCTGCACAGCTCCGGTTGTTGAGGCCAACTGGGGAGTGAACCAGTGGATGGAAGGTCTCTCTCTCTCTCTCTCTCTCTCTCTCTCTCTGTAACTCTGCCTTTCAAATAAATAAATAATTTTTTAGAAAAAGAACAAATGTGTGGATGCACCTTGTAGATCACATCAGCCCATCTTACAAAAGGATAGGCAACACCCCAGGAGGGAGGCAGTTTAGGAAGGAAAAGCGAATTCTGTTCATCTCCACTGAGCCCCTATTTTGTGTCTCTGCCATCAGAATGGCCAGGGTGTGCCAAGTGGCTCTAAATCCAGTTACCCACTTAACCACCTGAAGTGGAGAAAAGACCTCCATGGCATGACGCTAAGGAGGCAGTCCTGACCACGTGAGCCCATGCAGAGAGGGTCCCACTGCCTTTGGTCACGGGACATGACAAGAAAGTGCCACGTCCTGTGACATGGTCACCCTGCCCCTAGCCAGGAGCTCGTTAACCACATCCTTGGGGAATCAAAGCAGGCTGGACAGTGGGTTTCTATGTCTCCATTCAGTTCCTGCCAATAGACAAAGATTGCAATGTGAGGTCAGGGTCAGAAGCGGTCCCCCAGTAAAACCCCCAATGCCAATCTCCATAGCTGCAGAGATGGTGCCCCGCTGCTGAGTGGGCCTGTGGAAATGTGGAGTCACTAGCACCCCCAAGCAGTGACCTTGGGTTTGAAGTGGCATCCCTAGACCCAAGGGGAAGAGAAGAAAGGACGCACACTTCCCTTGCGCTCTGCAGCAAACTTGCTTCCCCAAGGCAGGGCCTGGGACAGTAGCAGCGCCTCTTCCCAGCTTTCCTATAGCGCCTTCCTCCCTCAGCCAGCGTGTGTCCTCACAGGGTCCTTACAGCACGCTACAGTGAAGTCACCCTAGCTCACTTTCCTCATCTGTGTGATGAAGGGTCAGAGTGGTGCGGTGAGGTTAAAGTGGCTCCACCCAGAATGATCTGCTAGCGTTCTTCCCTGCTGCGTCCAGTCCCAGGGGTGGCTGTGCTTTTACCGCTGCTTGGTTCCGATCCTTGCTCTGACACTGGCACCTTGGGCAGGTGACCTAACTCCCCGGAGGCTCTGTCTCCTCCTGTGAGCACGGGGCTGCCGCTAGCTGACTCACAGGGCCGTCACAGAGATCAGATGAGATCATGTCTGCAAGACACCCAGCTCCCAGGCGACTCAGGAGCTGCTCCACAAATGGGTGTGCCCTCTGCGTCCTTTGGAGAAGAGCCATGAAAGAAATCCCCACGGGATCATTCCGCCCTCACTTGCACGGCCCCCTTGGCACCGGGACACAGTTGCTCCTGTCCTGAGCCTCCTCACCCCAGCTTGTGAGAGCTGAGCGTGCCATCTCTTCCCACCTTGGCCTTCTACCCGTGTCGTGTCGGGAGTCAGCCGGGGTGCTAGTATTTACACCACGGTAATCAGCAGGTGCTGGCAGGCTACACGTCTGCCCCCGGCCTCACCCACCTGGGCCCACTCAGCACCCAGTCAGGGGCCTGGATGTTGTGGGGGAAACTTTGGATCCACAGAAAGCTTCCCCTTGGGCCTACAGGCCTACAGGTGGTCAGAGCCATTGGTTTTATAAGAGAGGAAAACAGGAAAAACACACATGTGCTTAAAAGCCAACCAGCCTTTCGTGGATCCGATGAACCCAACAAAAAAACCACTGATGAAAAGCTTGGGGCCAGGACAAGTAAACAGGGACCGCCCCTGAACTAAAGCCACTGTACAAAGTTGAAGCTGTCTTTCCTCTTCATGAACTGGAAAAAAAATGCTTTTTCCAAGAAAGATCTAAAAAAAAAAAAGCACATAAATAACATGTAAGGAAATGGCTGAAAATCTTTAAGCTACAGCTTGTTCATGATAATAACACAGACACATGGCCCTTAGCACTTGTCAGGCTCTGTGTTAAGCACCTTACAAATGTTCACTTATTAAATCCTCATAATAACCCTGTAAGGTGTACATTGGCATTGTCCCCACTTTACAGATAAAGAAATTGAGGCAAAGAGAGAAACTCGTGGGGCTCTAGGCCCTTTCACAAGGCAGCCCCCACAGGTATTCTCCAGGCCCAGGACCTCCCCAGTCTTCCCTGCCTGGCCCGTACCTCCCCCTCTTCAATCTGGCGAACTCCTGACCAGCCCTTACTCCTCATAAGCTGTGGCAGAAGGAGGTTTGCTTTCTCTCTCTCGGCTTTCTCTCCTCCCCATCGGCTGCCTTCCTGGGAAAGAGTTCAATACCCCACCGCCCACTGAAGTTATGCTAGGAAATGCCCTTGTTACCAGAGGAGAGCGGCCGGCCTGCCTGCCTCGTGGCGCTCTCCGGAAGACATGGAAGACTCTAAGCTTCCTCCCGGGGGCACAGCAGGCTCAAGGTTCTTCAGCATGGCCTGGAGGAGAGGAGGAGAATGCAGGCAAGGCCAAGGCCAGAGGCAGCTCCTGAGCTGCCCAAAGTCTGGAGCTGGGAGAGCTGCCAGCCGCCCCGTGAGAACAGCAGGGGACCAGCTGCGCTTGATAGCACTCAGAGGCTAAATCACAAATTTAAACAGCGCAGCAAGGTATAACGCACAACATGAAAATCAGAAGGGCGTTCAAGTATTATTTATGTAGAAAGGGGAAAAAACTCATAGAAGACTCAGGAATAAAAGAGAACATTAAAACCTTAATAAGTCACCCAAACATTGATTTTTACACAAATAGGGAGATTAATCTAAAAGTATCAGAAAATGGAAAAATCAATATTCAATGATCAAGGCTAAAAACTATATTTTACATACTGAGCCATAAGTCAAGAAAAACAGAAATGAACAACCCCATTTAGACTGTTACTTGGTGACTATGCTATTTTCATGAAATGAGTGGTGACACTTAAGAACCAAATTTTGGAACAATTATATATCAAAAGTGAACAGGAACTGTTCCTGCAAGGAAAAGATTTGCTGCTCTACTTCGCTGTTTTTCCTTTTTGTACTTTAGCAGACACAGTATTTTTCATTTGGAGAAAGAATGTATGGGGTCCCTGTTACACCTTGCCCAATTCCCAGGGGGAGCTGGTACCCTTTCAGGCTTGCTTCTCCACTCACAAGCACAAATGCATTCTAGGTGTTCTGTGTAATTGGAATCATACTCTACATATTATTGTCTGACTTGATGCCTCAGAAAATGCCCGGCAATCCATACAGATTGATGGAAGTCTCATTTGCCATGACGCTACATTCTGTAACATGATGTGATCATTTCCTATGGAAGAACACTTAGGTGATATCCAGTTTAGCACTAATACAAACCTATTGCAATTAACCTTGCATGTATTTTTGCTCTTTTAAGTATTGCTGAAAGATAGAGTCCTAGAGATGCAATTGCTTGGTCAAAAGGTATGATATGGAGGCTGGGGCTGTGGCGTAGTGGAGTAAAGCCCTGGTCTGCAGTGCCAGCATCCCACATGGGCACCAGATCTGTTCCCGGCTGCTCCACTTCCAATCCAGCTCTCTGCCATGACCTGGGAAAGCAGTAGAAGATGGCCCAAGTCCTGCGTGGGAGGACCCAGAAGAAGCTCCTGGTTCTTAGCTTCAGATCTGCCCAGCTCTAGCCACTGTGGCCACTTGGGAAGTGAACTAGGGGACTGAAGAGCTCTCTCTCTCTCCTTCTCTCTCTGTGTAACTCTGACTTTCAAATGAATAAACAAATCTTTTTTAAAAAGGTATGATATGATTGATATTCAGACATTTCCTTCCAATATGAAGTAACAAGGAACCTCATAGCAACATCGAATGTGAACTACTAAACATATAAGATAACCTGGGGAGAATCGTCATCTTCAAAATATCCTGTCTTCCTGTCTAGAAACCCGCCAAGTGTGCCTGCCCCCGCCGGCCATCTCTCCCACGGATAGTACTGCTTTCTTGCTAAGTTTACTCCTGAGCATACAGACTTCTGAACTAGCTTCTACTTCTAATGATTTCTCAAAAAATGTCCTTTTGTGTCATATTTTGTTATTGTGCCAGCTACTTGTCTTTCTCCTGGAAGCCTTCACCCACCCCTCACTTGCCTCTGACACAGAACTTAACACGGAACACAGGAGTCACCCATACGCTGCTGTCTTCCCTTCTGAAAGCAAGCTTGCTATCATCACTGTATTAAACATGTACACGGGCCAGGCTGCTCATGCTCATGGCGTTATTTGATTCTGACATCACACCTCTGGAGAAGCTATTACTCCCTTCTCGTCATGAGCAAACTGGGGCTGAGAGAAATGGGGTGACGATCCTGAGTCCATACAGCTAAGAAAATCAGACCCAGCTGATGTTTCCAAGCCAGCGCCCCACTCTGCTATGACACCTTGCTAATGACAGGGGCCCGTGCTGTAGTCTTTGCCTCATGCCTTCTAACACAGTATAGGCTGTGTCATAGATCCTTGGCCAATGTGACTCCGTTGATAGCTCAATTAGCTTAGAGGGGTTCTAAAACAGTTCCCTACGCTTGAGCAAAACCCATCACATCTCTCCTGTGTCCAGTGGATGGAAGATGCTTTGAATAACACCGCAGCACTGAGGTTTCAACTCTAAGGAAGATTCTTACATGAGGGTATAGCAGAGGCCTTTTCTACCTCATCTCACTTCCTCTTTCTGCCGTTTTATTCCACCAACTGCAAGCAAACATGATCTCACAGTCGCTGCCTCCCTCACTTCTCTCTTTCTCTCTCTTGCCCCACTTCCTGTCCACCCCTGGGCTTCTCCATCCTCTTCCTAGGAACGGTCCATGGCAATGGGCTCGGCCACTCTGACACTTCAGAGTACCAAGCTTAGGAAGGCAGCTCCCCCCGCCATCCCTCAAGTGGAACATTCCAAGGCACAGCTCCAAAGGGTGTGCATCAGGGCTAAGCCCAGCCACCCACAGGGGTCACCAGCTTGATGCCACAGCCTTGGGGTTGGCTTCCCCTCCTCTCTCTGTCCCCCACTCCTGCTCCCCAGAGTCATTTACCAAAAAATAAATAAATAACACAACAAACAAAAAAGCACCTGCATGCAAACCTTTGTCTGGAGCTCAGCTCCCCAGAGCTTCCGAGGCCAGTCTAACAGAGGACATAGCAGCATGCCATTCACACGGGCACAGACACGTTTGCTCACCCCTGCTGTCATGTGTGTGTGCACACAGGTTCACTATACACACCAATTTGGATTCCATGTGTTTGTCTGCCTAAAGGAACCCAACTAGAGCCAAGGAAAGTGAAGCATCTGTCCTTTCGAGTGGTGTTTCTAGACACCATTAACCCTCATGCTACGGCGGATTACATCACACAGTGCCGCCGTCTGCTGACCTAATGTCAATAGCGTCCACGCCAGCCTCGCTTAGGAACATCTGCTTTCTCCTTTCTCTTCCTGAGCTGCTCCTCAGCTCCAGCTCCTCCCCCCGAGAGCAGGAGAAAAGCTGAAGGACAAAGAGCCAGTGGTGGGTAGTGGTCATTCACCATGCAGGAAAGGAGCACTGGGTGACCTCACAGTACGTGCGGAGGTGAGGACCCTCTGCTGGCAGGCCAAGAGCCACAGCCAGCCTCCGACTCGCGGCCACGGCCCCAGGCCGGCCACATCGCTTCTCTGAGCCTCTGCTGCTCATATTTCATTTAGTGTTCAGAGCAGCCTGCATTCCTCACTCCGCTTTATGACAAGGCCACGGCACTAAGCGTTCAGGTAACACTCAACACTCTCGGGGTTGGGCAGCTGGTACGTGGCGTCCTCCGGGGGCTGGACCCAGGTTTCTCTGAGCGTACACCCATTTGCGTCCCCATACTCTACTCCACGGCCAGCTAAGGATGGGAGGAAATGATGTCACACGCACAGCTAGCATTCAGAGATGATCGCCTCACCTCCTGCGAGGAGGTGGCCAGGGTAAGGGATGCGCAGGCAGCTGGGAAAGCCGCATTTGGTCTCAGCATTTCAGTAAGTGCTGAGCCCATCCCTCCTCTGCTGAAAGGAAAGCACAGGTGGAGGGTGGGGGCTGCCCCGGGTGGGTCTGGGAAGAGGCAGGGAGGTCCACGTTCCACGCAGGTGGACATCACACGGTCAGCAAGGCGGGCACTGGAAGCAAAAAAGCAAGGCAGGGAACAAGCCTTGCTCGCTCTCCTCTAGAGCTGAGATGCCCTTCTCGCCTGCCCTTGGGCAGCAGAACCGCAGGGTTTCCGGGCTTTGGACTCCAGGACCCACCCTCCCCGACCGGGGCTTTGGGGACTCCAGCCTCAGAGAAAGAGCTCAACCATGGACAAAGAGCTACACCAGCAGCTTCCCAGGGTGGGCCTCCCTGGAAGACCACATAACATAGGACTTCTCAGATCCTGTAATCAAGTGAGCCAATGCTCCCACTAACCCCCCACCACCCCGCCTCTGTATTTATATGATCCATGCTATTATTTCTGTCTCTCTGGAGAATACTGACCGAAACATCCCAAAATGAAAATTGCCTAAAGCCAGGAGATTACGGATGAATGCGGGCACCTCAGCCCATCCATCAGCTTCCAACCCCTGCCGTCAGAAACTGCTGCAAACTCGGTGGCTCCCAGTTGTGCACATTCATGCTCTTAACAGTTCTGAAGGTCAAAGTCTAAAACAGGAGAAATGGGCACTGTTGATCACGGCCTCCAAAAATTGTGGCAACGTGGCTGAACAGAGACATAGATTGTACTTCCAGCACAGTAAATGCATTGCAGTGGTGACAGTGAGACCTGAAACATTTTTGAAAAAAAGAAAGACCAATGGTTTCATTGGCCAAAGCCAAGGTGTGGGCAGCAGCCTCTCTGCCCAGAGGCTCTGGGGAGCACTCTCTTCCTGGCTCCTCCCAGCTTCTGCAGTGGCACTCCTCGCTGTGGCCCTTGTCCTCCGTCTTCACACCCAGCATCTTCCATCGCTCCCTGTGGCTTTGCTCCATCAGATGGCCTTGTCTCTTCATCTGTAGCCAAGCTGCCCTCTCGCCTCCTCCTCTAAGGCAACTTGCAATCACACATGGGGACCCCAGCTTCTCTTCCCCATTCCAGGATCTTTGGTTTGAGCACGTCTGCAAAGATGCTTTTTCTGTGTAAGGTGGCATTCACCAGCTCCAGGGATCAGTCACATCTTTGAGGCCCAGTTTCCAGCTGACCATAGCACAGTTCAGAGAAACACTGCGTGACTCTCTGAAGCCAGCAAAGCCAATCAACTTTAGAGCCATTCCAGCAAAGTCCCCAGAAGACTGCTAAATAGTCAAGGTTGCAGCCCAGGCAGCCACAAGCACACACTTCAGACGTGCGTGAAAGAGACAAACCCAGGACCAGCATTTGGCCTAGCAATTAAGACACTCACACCCTTCATCAGAGTGCTTCGGTCCAATTCCTAGCTCTGGCTCCTGACTTCAGTGTAGACCTTGGGATCAGCAGTGATGGCTCAAGAGTTGAGGCCCTGCTACCCATATGGGAGACCAGGATTGAGTTCTCTGCTCCCAGTGTCAGGCTTGGCCCAGCCTCAGCCAGTGTAGGGATTTGGAGAGTGAAACAATGAATGCAAGAGTTTCTCTCTCTCCCCACCCTATATATATATATATATATATATATATGTGTGTGTGTGTGTGTGTGTGTGTGTGTGTATATACACATACATATACAGCTCTACATATAAATAACCTCTCTCCCCATATATATATATATATATAGCCTATATATATATAAAACCTCTCCAATAAATACTTAAATATTAAGGGGGAAAGAGAGGGCAACCCACAACTAGTGCAAGAAATCAGAAACCAGCAATGCACCAACATCCTTGGTGCCTGCGCCTGCCTTGCCACAGCTGCCTGCTCTCCCAAGAGCTCGGTGTCCTTACGTGTCAGTCTTCTCCTGCCTGCCTTCCACGCTCATTAGTTCTCAGGTGACAGTATACCAGCAAGTTACTCTTATAAGGACCCACAGCCTAACTTGTTTGAAGATTCATTTATTTACTTATTGAAAGTCAGAGTCACAGAGAGAGGGGCAGAGACAGAGAGAGAAATCTTCCATCTACTGGTTCACTCCGCAGCAGCAGCCAGTGCTGGGCCAAAGCCAGGAGCCAGGAGCTTCATGCAGGCCTCCCACATAGGCGGCAGGGATCCAGGCTCTTGGACATCTTCTGCTTTCCCAGGCACATTAGCAGGGAGCCACATTGGAAGCCAGTGAGGTCCTTTTACTTTTTCTCCTTATCAAGGAAATTATCAGTGACAAAACACAGACTCCTTTTCCCAGAAAATGCATTTCCACTGCAGGCATTTGCAGCTAAGTGAGGCTTTTGCCACAGACTCATCTCCTTCCTCCATCTCTTACTGTTGGCAACACCAGCTGTGTTTGCTTAATAGACCAATGCATGTGGGCCCAGCTGTAGGAGTGGCAGGCTGGGGAGGCAAGACACAGAGAACTGGGGACAAGCAGGGTCCCAAAGCTTTTGTTGTCCAAATCCAAAAAACTGGATTCTCTCTCCATGTCTCTATCCTCGCTGCATCTTCCCAGAGCCCGGGCCAGGACTTCCACCTTCCACCCGGGCCAGGACTTCCTCACCAGCCAGACAGGAAGAAGACAGTGGCCACAGCTGGCCCTGGCCCCCGCCAATTCCAGGCATACGTCCTCCTTCCAGATGGCTCTCAACTCATTCTTCAATGGCTTTGAAAGATCATGAGGCTATTGAAAGCCTACAAAGCATTTTAAGCTTAATGGAAATGAAAACCACTGGTGATATTTGGGGTGCCACAACGGGCCATGAAAGAAGACATCTGGAGGCAGGGACATCTCCCAGAGACCCTCGAATCACGCGAAATGGGCATGACCTTCTCTGCACACGCTCTACTGAGCAAGCACACTTTGGGCCTTGCCTGGTTCTCAACAGAGAACAACTGAGGGGTTCACTTCACTCACAGTTCCCAAGATGCATTGCTTCTGGTCAGCCACCAAGCTGCTGCTCCTCTGGCCACACTGCCCTCCGTGGCCCTGCCCCTCTGAGAATCAGATCTGCCTGACTCCAGAACCCACAGGCCAAGCCTGGTCCCTACGGGCAGGGGTCCTAGGAGGTGCCTTGGGTTTCCTAACCCTATAATCAACCCCACAGAGCTTGGCCAACACCAGCTTCCTGGGCTTACTTTTCCCCATGTGGAAAACGGAAATAATGCCTCCAGGGTTATTGGGAAAACTAAATGAAGTACATATGTCCAATGAATAATACAGTGACTCCTATATATCAGGCACTCAATAAGTGCACCTGTTATTAATGTTGTTTCTCGTAATAATACAAAGTCACACTGCTAGTTTATAGATTATGATCTCAAATCATAATCCGGAGCTGTCTGAGAACCAGAGTAATGACCCACAGACTCTCCCTTTTTATGTTTTGCTATTAAACATCTCCCAGCCCTTTGAATATGGAGCACCATGGTTTATTGTGCTCTTCAACATCCATAAATATCTCCTGAGTGCTTGCCGTGTTCAGGAAACACAACAAGCTCAAGGAATGGAGTTTGCCCTCAAGGGAATTACCACCTCAATGCGGAGCTGGTCACAGGCACCGAGAAGGCAGACAACACACATTTTCCAGGGCCCCTGGGGTCAAAGGGCTCCCCGAAGGTCTTGGTCGTATGGGCAGGAGGCTCACCTAAGGCTTCCTAGGGAACTGGACCTTGACGCCAGGGTGGATGGTGAACATGTGGCTTAGAGTAAAGAGGTGTCCTACACCCAGAGCTTGGTGCAAAGCTTCTTGGAGTAAGAGTGGTGGGAATGTAGACTGGGCACCTTCCTCTTTTTGTCCCCAGATGTCTTCCTAGTAGCTACCAGGGTGGTGCCCAGGGCTCGAAGTCCTGCGTGAGCTCTGTAGTTCTGGGCAATGACTGAGCAGTGAGCCATACAAAGCTTCAGCACCCAAACTGACTCACAGGTGGTGCGGAATCTGCCCCTGCCCACATGCCAGGCCCTTCTTAGCCAGCTAAGGGAAGGAATGGTCTTAGGATTGTGCTTTCTGAAACAGATTTTTTTTTCTCCACTGAAATATCTACTGTGGTTTTGTTAATCCCCTTGTTTGAGGATAAGAACATATCCCTGCGTTTAGATTAGAGCTTGATAGGTTAGAGGAGTCTGGATTCAACTCCAAGTTCAGCAACAGGCGCTGTGGTCCTTGGCTGGAACAATGGCGCCACCCCGTGGCCACGATGGTCTTTAGTTGAAGCCATATGCGTGCCAGGGCTGGGAACACAGTGATGAATAAATAAGCTAATTCCTCACAGGCTTACAAGGTGTCGGGCTTTGCCAGTCCAGGCCCCATGGCCTGGGTCAGCTGTGGCTCTCAGGCCCTGCCTCGAGGTGGATGTCTACAGAAGGGGATTTCAGGGATTATAACTGGCCTCTTGCACTCGCTTGTACTCTAGCGCCTTAAGTCTCTGTCACAATTCAAACAACCTGTCTCTGAGCCTGTGAATTCACTCAGCACATGTTGACTTTTGACTCCACGAAGCAGCCAGCATGCTCAGAGCTAAGGACAGAAACACGTTCAAGGACCAGACCCTACCTCCCACGCATAGCCAAAGAGAGGGAGACAGGTGCTTCTGCTGTCCTCCGTGTCGACGGGGGAGCCCTCTCCAGTGTCATCGTCACCTCTCCTCCTCCAACACAAAGGACCCCGTTGATCCCCTCCCCCTGCTCCATCCCTTGCACAGCGCTTGCTCAACCTGCCACCTTCTTCCAGCCGCTCCCGCTGGAGTGAAGTCCCTCCTCTGTGCTCAGGATGGCTCCTCTGAAGGGAAAGTTACCTCCAGAAGCTAATACAGCCACGAGCAGCTGCAAACGGTGGTGGCAGCTCTGCACAGACAAGCAGGGCTGGACTTGCAGAGAGGGGAGCAGTAGCCTTGGGGGTGGGTGAGAAGCCCTTGTTCCACCCCCAGGAAAAAGAGGGACTGAGAACAGCAAGACAACAGTCTATGGGCTTTGATGACTGATCCCATGCTGAGAAAATGCAAAGGGCTGTGGGTTTTACCCCATGCTGTGCACGTGTGTCCCCTCCAAGACTCACATGGAGGTTTGCTTACTGTTGCAACAATATTAAGAAGTAGGGCTTGTAGGGGGTGATTAGGCTATGAGGTCTCCTCGCTCATGGAGGGGAGGATTAGCACCATTATCAAAGGGTGAGTCTGCCCCTGGCCCCTTGCCATCTCTTTCCCTTCTGCCTTCTACCACAGGGTGGCCCAGCGAGACGGCCCTCACCAGAAGCTGGTCTTTAATCCTGCACTTCCCAGCCTTGAGAACTATGAACCAATACATTTCTGTTCACTGCAAATTGTCCAGTCTGTGGCACTCTGCTATCATAGCACACAATGGACTAGGACACCCCAAAAGTCAAGAGAGTAGAGATGGGGGGACTGAGTGGGATGCAGACTGAGCAGAAATGCCCCTGTGTGTGATGAGCACGAGAGAACATTGGTGTGAGAATGACTCAGGCAAGCTTAGAGGTCGGCATCTCGGGATGGAAGCCTCCAGACGCTCAGGAGGGCTGTTGCGTTCATGTGAACTGAAACTCTCTGAGCAGATTCACTTTAGGCTGGGATAGTACTTAGTACAGGGACGGTGCCCCCGTGCCTGCACCAACGCACCCATAGCCCCATGATCCTGTCAGACAAGGGGACGGGGACATGTCAGTCCCCTGGGAATCCACAGCACTCCGGGTTTGAGCTGTGACCTTCACACGGTGTGCAACAGGACTTGAGGCCAAGCTGAGGACCTAGCAGCCAGGAATGCCAGGAGACCTAGGTCTGGCCATGCAGCCCTCCATCCTGCCTCACGACACGCCCCTTTTCAGCGCCATGGTCCCTGTGTCCTCCTTGCTAACAACCTATATGGAAGCTATATGGAAGGAATGGGGTGGGGTCACACAAGTTCTTTCCAGGAGGTGAGGCTGCCGGCTGGTCATACATGTTCTCTTGTGATTCGCAACCCCCATGTCCATGTCGGTGTTCCAGGACTCCGAGGTCAGAGCAGGATTTCCAGCAGAGCAGGCGTCACAGCTGTTACCCACCTGCGGAGGGAATCCGGGCTCTTTGTTGTCAGCGTCAGGGGCCCCTCCAGTCTCATCCACCTGCTTTTGCTTCCCTAGCAACTGACCCTCCCACACCCCATCCACTAGGGGGCAGCAGAAGCTCTGTGTGCCCAGGGGACCCACCCTGATTAAGGGGGCCTGGTCGGAGGCAGGGTACTGTGCTGGGGGAGGGAGAGAGTCCGAGAGGGGCTGGGAGACCAGGTGCTCTCAGGGTGCCTGATCCGTTAGCACGTAAACCTGGGGGCTGGTAGCAGTGACCACGTTCCAGCGTGAGAACCGGGAACAGGGTGCACTCCGGTTCCCTGGGCCTGTGGCCTGGCTCTCTGTCCAGGCTGGATTCAGCAACCCGCGAGTTGTTCCCCAAGCAGACAGAGCGGCACAGGGGCGATTCCAGCGCTGACATCCAGAAATGGCCCGACTGAGTCGCAGAGCGAGGCTTCCTACGCGTCTGGCCAGATGATGAACAAATTGCCTCCACGCTTAGCCACGTGGGCCATCCAACGCGCCCGGGGCTGTGCAGCCTGCGAGCCCTCGCCTCCACAGCATCGCTAAACCAGGTAACAGGCTGCGGGTAGAGATTTCCTTCCACGAGGAGGGCATTTCCTATAACACGAGCCAAATGAACAAGGAGTCATTCGTTCCACATGAAAAACGGGGACTTTACAGAGCAAGAAGCTGTCGATCAGGCTGACACGCCGGTGTGATTAAAGCTTCCTGACTTTGTCTCATTAGGGAGACATAGTTGAATTTCAGCCCAGCACCAAGCCTGTATTACTAAGAATGTCCAATGTATTCTGCTCTGAACATAATGCCAACTTTGTTGTAAACATAAAATACCTTTCATCTGAGTTCCAGCAAATCTTGGTCCTTTCTTCAAGAAACCGTCACGGGCACCCCATTTACCACCTGAACTCAAAATGAGGTTTTCCTGATTGGGAAGACGAGGATAATGAGGGAGTCTAGCATTTTTGTTCTGATGGGGCGGGAAGCGTGGTTCGTGGAGAAGCCAGAAGCCCCTGGAGAAGCTAAGTTGCTCTCCCTGGCCAGCTATTGCTGTGGCCAAGAAAGATCCCAGCCAGCCGGTGAGTGAGCCCCCTGACGGCTGGGAAGTCCAATGACACGGTGGTTCCTGCCACCAAGGAATTCACAGGCTCCTGCAGAAAGACTCAGCAAACCCGCAATCGCTGCACGAACCAGGTGGCCCTGGGCACCGAGGAGAGAGGCTGGGGAAGTGGCACTGTGAGGACGGGCTTTTGGGTGGGGCTGGTGTCTCTGAGGGTGAGCAGGAGGTTGCCACCAGGAGAGGAGAGCGGCTTTCCAGGCACAGAGATCCACGTGCAGATGCAGAGGTGTTAGGAGACTGGTACACAGGGACCGAGTGTGGCCACCTGCCCCGGGCAGCAAAGAGTGCCCTGTGTGGCTGGCAGGCCTGAGGACAACAGATGCAGACAGTAGCCCGTGTTTCCTCGGTGATCCGCAGTGCTTCCTGCTCCACTCCACCTGGGGGAACAGCTAAGGGAACTAACCGGGGCTCGGGTGAATTGCATGAGTGACCAGGACTCGCCGTCGGCTTCAGCATGGGTGTTTGTTTGACAAGCAGTCAGATCACCGTCTGGGAGGCCCACGACCCACACTGGCAGAGTCCCTGCGTTCGAATGCTGGATCCACTTCTGACTTCAGCTTCCTGTGGATGCACACCCTTGGAGGCAGCAGCAGGTGATTCTCAAGGACGTGGGTCGCAGTCACCCGTGTGGGAGACCCAGGATGGGTTCCAGGTTCCTGGCTTTGGCCTGGTGGAGCTCCAGCTCATGAGGGCATTCAGAGAGCGGATCAGTGGCTAGAAGTTCTCTCTCTCTCTCTCTCCCCCCCCCCCTCTCTCTCTCTCTCTCTCCCTCTAATAAATAACGAAAACTGTTTAAGAGATAAAAAGGAACAGTCCATCAGCTTTGCCCTTTCTGGGGCTGGTGCCACTGCTGACCTGGGAGAGAGAGACCACGGCTTCCCTAGGCCAGGGCTTCTTTCCTGAGTCCATTCCTTCTTTCCATTCCCCCAGTGTTCCTCAGCATCTCCTCTCACCTCTGCCTCTAAAATATACCACACACCTGCCCATGCCCATGCCCCCTTTTGCCTCCACCCTGGTTCAGGCCACCATCCTCTCTTGTCCAGACAGCTGCAAAGAGGGACCCTTTATTCCATCACAAATCACACCATAATATTGTCCTACTCAAAACCATCCAGAGTTTCCTTCCCACTTGCGGTGAAATCTGAGCTCTTTTCCATGGCCTACAGAGCCTAACCAGGAAGGGCCCCAGCCCAGCTCTCCAGTCTCACCTGAGACACCCCCCACCTCCGCAGAGCAGATCCAGGCCCATCACCCTCCTCTCTGTGCCCACTCTTGTCAAGCTCTTTCGTCTGCTTTGGACATGCCTTGCACCTAGTGTGACCGCATGAAGAAGCCATTGCAATGTCCAATGTATTGTCTTCATGGACTTTATCTCCACTTCCTTATTGCCTATTCTCCCATCCCTGCTATTCCACTGGCCCCCTACGAGGAGGTTCTTGTGAGTCCGCATCTCCAGTCTCTATTCCTACTACAAGATCCGCCCCACAACGTGCGCTCCATGCAGCTTTGTTGAATGAATGCGTCTGCTTATCTGCCAGTACTCCTCAAAGCTTTGGGCACCCTGCAAGCCCTGGTCCCTGAACCTTGCCAGGCCAGGGCAGTGCTGCCCTTTTGGAAGCCTCACTGGTGCCACTGGAGGCCGTGTGCCCCAAGGACTTCCAGGCCATGGAATCCAGGGCCCACCTTCCTGTCGTAGTAGAGCCCCATGACACAGCACTCAGACCCCAGTCACAGTGTTGACCACTTGACCATGGGACGTCCACTGTGCTACATCAGGTAGGGTTCCCCAGAGCAACAGAGCCAATAGTGTGTGTGTGTGTGTGTGTGTGTGTGTGTGTGTGTGTAGAGAGAGAGAGAGAAAGAGAGAGAGAGAGAGATTATAAGGAATTAACCATCATAATTACAGAAGCTGAGAAATCCAAAATATCCCAAATTCTATGGTCAGTAGACTCAAGATACAGGAAGAGCTGTTGTTTGAGGCCAAAGGCAGGAAAGCACCAACGACCCAGCTGAAACAATCAGACAAGGTTAATTCCTGCTCTCTTGTTGCACTCAGGCCTGCAGCTGGCTGGGTGAGGCCCACCTGCATGAGGGAGGCTCATCTGCTTAAACAGTCTGCTGATGCAAAGGTGAGCCTCCTCCAGAACCACCTTCACACACACACGCTCACACATACACATATACACACACACATGCACACACACACGTATGCACACACGCTCACACACACACACACTCACCCATAGTAACATTAGACCAAAGTCTGGGCACCAGGACCCAGTCAAGGTGACACCTGTGCCTTTTGTTTCCGTCTTCCCCACGGGGCACGAGTAACTTGAGGAGAACTGAGTCTTTTTTATCCTAGAACCTCCAAAGTCCAGTTTAGTGTCTGAAACGTGAGAGGGGTTCAGTAAATATGTGTTGAATGGGTGAATGAATGCACGTAGCTCATATCCCAGTAGCTACCTCCAGGCCCAGTCTAAGTTCAATCTCTTGGCAAGGCATGGGAAGAAGTTTAAGATGATGGCCAAGGGCAGCCCAGTAGGCCGTCTAGAGGGGGCTGGATATGTTGCTCAGACAAGAACTCACTCAGGGATCTCCCAGGAGCTCAAGGGATCAAACTCCACACTCCAAGTCATGTGGGTTCCAGCCTTAATGGCTTTTCCTGCTACAGCCTGTGACCCTGATGACTCCTCATGGCCTCAGTCTGCTCATCCCTAAAGTGATACTAAAATTAATATCTTCCTCATAGCTTGCTGTGAAGATTAAATGATACATTCTATACATGGTAAATGTGAATTTGTTTCATGCCATAGGTTCTGGATCACATACATTTGGTTTGCATTATAAGGAAATCAGATAAAATAAAGTTTTTTTATTGAAAGAACTCCTACAACTAGACAAACAAACGAAAGCCCCAATTTAAAAATGGGCAAAGGGCTTGAATATATATTTCTCCAAAGAAGATATACAAGCGGCCACAAGCACATTAGAAGATGCTGAGTATCACTCATCGTTAGGGAAATGCAAATCAAATCAACAATGAGATATAAGTTCATACCCTTAGGATGGCTACCATTTCAAGAAAAAATAGAAAATAATCTGCATAAGGGTAGCCTATCAGCGCCCCCTACCTGGGAGTTTATGAGATGTGTTCTTTCCATGTTAAGGGGCACACCACTTGCCACTGGTTTTGTTCTGGTTTTGCTTATGGTGATTAACAAACTTATATGTTTCAGAACTCAGTGACTTCTGAGCATAATGATGGCCATGCAGAGAACACAACCATTGGCAGTGACTGAAAGTGCTCCAGCTCGCAGGAACAAATTCATTAGATGAGATGGGTGGAGACTTTCAGACCCAGGACAGACAGGGCCTATGCCCCTGAAAAGCAGGAAACAGCTATAGAAGGACGATTCTATGCCCTTCAGCATCCCTTAAGATTAAGGTCTGGAATCTCTGGGGGAGGAGGGAATGATATAGACAGACAGATAAGATAAAATCTATTACAGTTGTGAGCTAGAGACCACACCTTCATCCTGCCCCCTGTGTGATCTCACGCCCCTACTGTATGCCCACCTGCCAATCAGACTACGCAACCACTCTCCTTTGGGAGTAAGTAAAAGTCCTGGAACATGGTGGGCCCTGCGCTTGTTGCCCCCACCCCCACCCCGCTTTCCTGCCTGTGTGCTTTGCTCCACATGGCTCCTGGCCTGCTCTCTGCCTGGCGTGGACCCAACCCAGCTTCTAGACTTCTTACTCCCCTAATTAAAGCCTTCACTTTCCTGTGAATTTTGCTCACTGAGTAAAACACTTAAAAACTTTAAAAAATAGAAAATAACAATTGTTGGTGACAGTGTGGAGAAACTGGAACCATTGTGTACAGCAGCTATGGAAAACAGTAAGGCAGGGCCTCAATAAACTGAAGACAGAATTCCCATGTGATCCAGCAGTTCCCTTCCTGGGTAAATATCCAAGAGGATTGAAAGCAGGATCTTGAAGCTATTGGTACACGTATGTTCATAACAGCATTGCTCACAATAGCCAAAACATGGAAGGAACCTACGTGCTCATTGGCAGATGAATAGGCAAACAAAATGTGATGTATGCATGTCTCTGAAGAAACACTCACCAGCGAAAAGGAAGGAAGCACTGATGTTTGCTGCAACATGGAGCCTTAGGACAATGTGCTGAATGAAGTAAGCTGATCACAAAGGACAAGTATTGTACAATTCCACGTAGATGAGGTTAGCTAGAGTAGTAACATTCGTGGTGATAGGAAGCAGAGGGTGCTTACCAGGGGCTGCAGACAGGGGAATGGACAGCTGCTGTTTAATGAGTTTGGACTCTTGGTGTTGCAAGATGAAAAGAGCTCAGGAGGTTGATTTCACCACTAAGTGAATGCAACACAACTGAACTGAAAATGGGAAATTATCTGTGTTTCACCCCAATTAGAAATAAGCTGATAAATATTAAAGCAGATTGATGCTACTAATAAGCAGAGGAAATTGGGCTTTTGCCCATTCCCAGCACCCAAGGGTGCTGACAGCACACGCTAGCCAGACAATTCCGGAAAGGCCCATCGGCCCTCGGTTGTTCAGCTTCCAGACATGAAGACTGGAGCCCTGAGAGGGAAAGCAGTTCTGTCATGGTCACACAGCTGGTTGGCAGGACAGGGTCAACCCCAGCCAGTCCCACTCCGAAGCCTGACCCTCTGCCATTGCGCTACTTCTCTCTGCCAGCGACACAGGCAAGGTGTTGTGAGAATTACAGGAGACAATGGAAAGTGCCCAGCAGAAACTGTGACAGCAGGAAGTCCAGCTTGAGTTTCTGTGACTCCAGTCGTTATCAGCAGGTTCGTGCCACAGTGGCAGTGCCACGCACTCTGCCCCCGAGACCAGTGCATCTCCATTACGCAGCAGAGCATCTGGCTCCTCCCTGGGGCACTGATTGTCATGGGGTTACCAGCTGATTGTCATGGTAACCCCAGGAAAGCAGTGGGGTGGGTGAGGTCCCAGTAGGCTGTCATGGACCTCAGACTGAGTTATGTTCAGGGGTCCCCACACCCCTCCCGCTGGCCTGTTTCTGCTAGAGCGTTGTTGCCCTTGGGACTGTGAGCGAGTGTCTAAGGAACAGCCCTTCAGGGAGCCTTTGACAAGTCCCACTGGGTGCTCATCCTGCCTCCAAGAGGGGAGCTCTGCCCACTGCCCACTGCCCACTGCCCTCTGCCCACCGCCCCTGAGCAATTCCCTCCATTTTCTCCAGTGCAGCCAGGGTGTCACCCAGCAAAGGAGGAGGCTGCCACTTCTCAGAGCACACTTTGCTTGAAATCTCACCCCCACCTCCCTGCAGGGCCAAAGCAGAGAGCTTCCGAGAGGCCCCTGGGAGGTGGCCATGGGGTCTCCCTGGTCCTCACATCCCCTGTGGCACGTCACACCAAGCCAGTCTCAACTCAGCCCCAGTCTCCTGAAGCCCCATGGCTGCTCACTCTGCTCCAAGAAGCCACAGATCCTGCCGGGCCAGGAAGACCACAGATGGGATCTGGGTCTTAGGAGTCAAAGTCGCACCTGCTGACAGACACAGAGCATGTCATATGCCCAAGCCCCTGCCCCTCTGCGTTCTGCCTGGGTCCCAGAGCAAGAGACGAAAGAGGCTGGCGCTGGTTCTTGGTTGATGACTTGTTCTGTATGGCTGGTTCAGTTAGGTTCTTTGTTGCTACTGTTGTGGTTTATTCCTTTATTACAGGCTTTGCTCGGTCATTTGTTATTTGTTATTATTATTTTTTTTTGACAGGCAGAGTGGACAGAGAGAAAGGTCTTCCTTTTCCATTGGTACACCCCCCAGTGGCCGCTGTGGCCAGCGCGCTGTGGCCGGTGTACCACGCTGATCCAAAGCCAAAAGCCAGGTGCAGGGCCCAAGGACTTGGGCCATCCTCCACTGCAATCCCGGGCCACAGCAGAGAGCTGGACTGGAAGAGGGGCAGCCGGGACAGAATCCGGCGCCCCGACCGGAACTAGAACCTGGTGTGCCGGCGCCACAGGTGGAAGATTAGCCTAGTGAGCCGCGGCGCCAGCCAATTGTTTTTGCTATTAAAAAAAAAAAAAAAAAAAGCAGAGCTTTATCAAATATCGTTGTTCTATGGTACATGAAGAAAATGTCTAGGATGCTCCCAAAATAAACGCTTTGAGCATGAATCGTTCGGTTGTCTTGTAAGGCATGACCTTGTTCTTCTGGAAAGTGTAACTTTCAGCTCGCTCGCTGATTCTTCCTGTGATCTGAAAAATGTCCTCATTTCCTGTGATCATTGGCTCTTACCATCCACCATGGCAGGGGGTTTTGAGAGGCAGGGGCTTGCCCTGAATGTCAGCAGTTGTTGTTGGAGATCTTCCAAGAAAGACAACCAAACTCTTCCCTAGTGTTTATCCTACCAGTCCTACCGAATGCCCATCACTCACTCCTCCAGTCAATCACTCATGCGTTCACTCAACGTGCATTTGACAAACACCTGGTGTGTGCGGAGGGCATGGAAGGACGAGGTCCCTGACCTCACACAGCCTGGGGTTTAGGGGAATGTAGTCACTAGATAGATGAATACACAAACGTTTTCATTGAGCTCGTGATGCACGCCAGGGGAGAACTGCAGCCAGCACATTTATTCACCCACAAGAACTAAGACAGGCCCAGGTAACAGGGCAAAACCCGGGAGGGAAGACACTGTCCCCTGCCACAAAGAGGAACTCGCCTGGCTAGGAGCAGACTGGAACAACATGGCGGGGTCCTGGGGCAAGCCTTGGCCTGCAACGGGAAGAAGGAAGCCCAGGGAATCTGGAGACCTGTGCTGAGGGAGGGCAAGGGAAGGCTGGAGGCGGAGGCAGGGCCAGGGCTCTCCAGGTAGCTGAGAGCTGGCCCTTGGTGCTGGTGGCAGGGGGGAGCTTCCCAGGGGTGTAAGCTGAGAGGTAACGTTCTCGTCATTGACTCCATTGCACAGCTTACCCTCCCCTTCATCAAGGTGCCAGCACAAGCTACATTCCAGCATCTTGCCCACCAAGGTCACCGTCACGCGAGTGTACATCGGAGGCACGGCGGGCGCCCTCCTCGCCTCAGTCCTTTCAACTTGCTGTCCCCTGTCTGTCTCTTCCCTGTCATCCCTCAAAATCCAGTTTGGCCATAGCCTCATCAGGAAGACAACCTGTGACCTAGCCTCATGTGGAGGTAACAGGAGGCTCTGAGGACGGGCGGGGCCGGGGCACCCACCTGTTCCGACCCAGCCATGGAGAGCAAGGCAAGCCCAGAGAGTGAGAGGGTGGAGCATTCACCCAGAGCGCTTCCGGGAATGTTGACTCACAAAAATATAGGGCTATGGTTTTGTGCGTCTTTTTAATTCATTTTCCCTGCTGGTTTCATTTTTACCTTATTTTACAAAAGTGGAAATCCACAAAGGATTGGAATTTAAAAAAAAAAAAAAGAAATGCGGGGGGGGGGGCCTTCATGACAAACGTTTTGAGAGGCGCCATGTGGGGTGGTCGTGCTGCCCTCCTCCCCGCTCCCGCCACGCTCACCATGCAGGTTCACTACTCCATGTCACACACAGCACCCTTGCCAGGAGAGCTGCTCCTCGCTCACCACCCCTTCTCCTATCCACAGGGAGGTCCCGGAAGTGAAGCCAGCCGGAGCAGCCACCTGGCTTGCTGTCCCATCGCTGCTGCACCGGAGCACCATGGACGTTGCGGCTTAGAACTACACAAATCCATCCCCTTGGGGTTTTGGAGATCAGGAGTGGCTTCGGCAGGCCTCCCCGGAGCTCGGGGGAAGACAGCAATGCCCTGCCCATCCCAGCTTAAGAGGCCAGGCTGCTGCACCCCGTCCACTGCCTCTCCTTCCATCCTCAAAGCGGCATAGTGTCCTTCAGTCTCTGTCTCTCTCCTCCCTAAAGCAGCCAGCCCAGCTCAAGACTCTCCATGCACTCACATCTGCACACTCCCCCTAGCCACGTAAAGCACCCCAAGGTCCCGAGGATGGGGGCGCGGATCTCTTCAGAGGGCCCTTATTCTGCCCACCATGGCGGAGACCACACAGCTTCTAGGACAGACACTTCCAGGATTCACACCCGGGTCTTGGCCTCAGAGTCCATGCCTTGGTTTCATGTCTCCCCACTACCCTACTCTGCTCCCTAATCCGCACGCCTATGTGGGTAGAGTGAGTCAGGGCATGTGGGTAGGACTCAGGCAGTCACACCTCCCTTGGCGATGCAAATGTCCAAGTCCCCTGCAGATGGTCGGGCAAATGTGAGGGAGCCGCCCAGGGTAAGCTCTGACCCAAAGCCAGTGTAATCAGGGAGACGGCAGACGATGAGTCACCCGGACAGCACGTGCATGCGTGTCAGCAAAGACGGGGTTTTCCTCTAGCAAGGACGCCGTTCCCTGCCACTGGTGACTTTTATTCCCGGGCAGACAGATAAAGAGATGTGCACTGCTTATTAGCAAGAAGGATAGCCTGCCCGGAGTTTCTCCAGGAAGACGTTAAGATAACCCAGCAGCAGAAGCCACTGCCAGCCCCAATCCATTCTCTGTGATGAACTTTTATAAATCACACCCAGAATCTCACAACAGCCTGTTCTGGGATGTGCTGGCTTCATCCTCTGTGTGGGGGCTTGTTCAATCACGGTGTTTACCACACCCCATCGCTTCCGGCTGTCCCCGCCCCCCACCGCTGCCCAGGGCCTCAGCGGAGCAACAGCAGGAGGCTTCCTGCCCGTGGATGTGGCACAAAAAAGAGAGGGGCTGTGCCAGAGTCTTCAGGGGGCTGCTGGGCCAGAGTGAAAGGCTGGGAGCCCACAGCCAGGACCCTGCCCCGACAAAGCCAGGCAGGGGCAGAGCCCAGGTGCAAAGGCAGTGGGGGGGGGGGGTGCGGTCCAAGTCAAGGTGCGCTGGACTCGGGAGAGGGCGTCACAGTGACAGCCTGAGCAGCTGTCAGGATGCGGAGCCGGGGCTGGGGCCCGGAGCAGCATCAGCGCCTCCCTCTGTGCTCCTGGCGGCACTGTGCTCACCTCCGTCTCAGCACAGCTGGGTGGTTTGCGCCCACGTGTTCATTCTCACTGGCGAGGGGCTACTTACAGCTGCTGCGCCTCGCACTGTCGCCAGGCTCCACACCGAGGCGTGACCCCTGAGACCTCAGACCCACACACCCTCATCTGAATGCTCGGTGACCAGGGCAGAGCCTTCCCAGCCCAGTGTGGCCAGGAGCAGCTGCCAATGAGCCGCTTCCCATGCACACTGGCCCTGGGCACAGGTGGCCCTGCATGCGCTTGGGAGAGAGAGGTTTGGACTGTGGCCGGCTCACTCCTGTGTGCAGCTACCTTAAGTGTGCTTTTGCCTGCCCCTCCTTGGAGATGCAGTTCCACTCACGATGCCCGCTTCTGACACTGGGCCTGGCTCCATGGCCCAGTGGGCTGGGGGACAGGCAGGGACCTGGGAGTGCTGGGTAATGGTGACAATGCTGAGTAAATGTGATGGACAGTATTAGCCCATTTAACAGATCTGAACCACACCAGCACGTCAAGTGTGAGTCGGGGGCCAGGCTGTCCACAGAGCTGAGAACAGTGTCCTGCTGACTTCCGGCGACAGCCCCGAGATGTTTTGTGTTCTTACCTCTCCCATTGCACAGGGGATGAAATGCACACTTGAAGCAGTTAAGTGGCTTGCTCAGGGTCCCCCTCCCGCAAAGCAGATCAGAGTGACAGTAGGTGACCTCTGTCTACACCGCCTCAGTTCTTCCGGTCCTTTGCCCCACCCTCTTGCCGCTGGCCCTCCAGTCGGCCTTGACATTCAGTGTTGGGGAGCTGAAGAGCACCAAGCCTGCCAGACAGAAATGCAGGGGTGAGCGAGGATTTGTCCTTCCTTCCAGGCTCTTCCTGGGGCCCTGGGAAGGAAGCCACAGACAGGCCCCACGGAGCAGGTGTGGTGGGCGCCGCAGGCAGTGGGCAGGGCCTGGGCTCAGGCTCTGGAGGTCCTCCCCCGCCCGCCATCTTCCCCCAAGAGCCTGCAGGCCAATAGACTGCTTCAAATGTTTTCTTAAGATAAAAATCCAATCCTTCAGAGCAGGCAATCAGCAGTCTCAAAATAATTACCCGTAACTAAAGGGAAACCGAAGTAACATCAAATGGAATCTGATTGATGGGTGGTAAAACCGATGTTTTTTAAATAATTTCATAAGATAAATTTCTGAAGAATAATCTCTCCGTGAAGCTGTTTTTTTATGGGCTTAAGGCAAATAGGCTATTTTTTTCCAGAGTACCTCACAACTAAATTACGTGGCATTTGGGGGAGGTTCTAGCCATTTTCCGTAAGTAGAGGAATTCTCTGTGTGCTTCTATTTTCCCTCAAGGCCTTCACAGGAAGAGAATACAATTTCATCTCCCCTTGCAATTGTGCAGTTGCATTATTTCTGTAATGGGCTTACAAAGAACCAGCTCCCCAAATGCCAGTCTCCGGCTGAAGCTCACAGGGCGGAGAACTCCTCTCTGTGTCTCCCTGGCCATCTTTGAAGAGGTCAGTGCTCGTGGCAACTCAGAAAACTCCATTGCTCCTTCAGGTGCCAAGGTGTTAAAGACATGTCCAGTGGCACTTGGAGCAAGGCCTCACCTGGTGCATGAGTAAAACAGGGGGTAGGGCAGCTCTTCTCTCCCCAGCCCTCCCTGGCCTTGGGCCCTGAGCGCATGATCATAAAACACAGGTGCTGAGGACAGGTCTTGCCCAGCTCGTGAGAAGAGCAGGGGTGGAGGAGACCCAGGGCCCTTCCCAGGGGAGAAGATACGTGGTACTCTGATGAGCAGGTGCAGCAGACTACGAAAGTACCGGCAGACAGCAGGCCCAGCTGCAGCAAGAGAAGACGCACCTGCTTGCTGCGAGGCCAACAGGAAGGAGGCAAAGCCGGTAGGAGAAGGGAGATTCGGAAGGCGGAGCGTGAATCCCTTCTGAGCATCCAGTCTCTCCGCTCAGAGGGAGGCCATGTCAAGCCCCAGTGGCAAAGGAAGGGGCGGATAGAAGAGGGGAGACAGTGCAAAAGAGCTTCCGGGAGGACCCGAGGAGAGTGCTGCCCAGGAAGTGTGGTCTCCCCATGGAAGGTGAGCAGCCGCCCCGGGCCTCAGACTGCGCGTCGCTGGGGAGATCAGCGCGCAGCAAGTTGGTGTCCTCATGGAGGCTGGAGGACAGATTAGGAAAAGGGGGAGGTGATGTTGGCAGGATGGAAGTGGCAGGCCCGAGGCTTGGGAGTCGATCTGGAAAGGTGGGGGAGATTTGAAACCTCAAGGTGGACAAGGAGCGGATGCGGAGGGAAGAAGGCAGGGAGAACGCGATGGCAGCCTGGCACGCCCGGGAGGAGGAGATGGTACAACTGCAGGGTCCCGGCTGCAGGAAGCAGCGGCTGAGGTGCAGAGGAGGGCGAGCCTTGTGGGTTAGGGAAGCCAAGTCCCTGAGGCTGCAGAGCTCGGGACTGACAGGCAGGAGGATGCTGAAGACCCCGGGAATGACAGAAGGACTCAAAACTCTGCCTAGTGCTTTGGTGGAGTCCTGGGCCAGCCTGCTCTGAGGGACTGAGACCCGACCTCTCCTACCCGCAGTCCAGAGCATCATTTTTGTAACAGAACTGTCTCCCTATGAGCCACAAACTTTCATGAATTACTGGAAGCCCAGAGGCCTCAAACGAAAAGCAGAGGAACCCAATTAGATGCCAACGTGGGGGCAGATTTGAGAGCAAGTGCTGTGTCTGCAATGTCATATCCCTGGGGGCAGGCATTCGGTGTAGTGGTTAAGATGCTGCCTGGGATGCCTGCATCCCATGTCAATGTGCCCAGGCTTGAATCCAAGTTTCACTCCTGACTCCAGCTTCCTGGGGCGCAGCAGGTGTTGGCTCAAGCACTTGGGTCCCTGTCACTCACAGAGGAGACCTGGATTGTGCTCCCAGCCTGGGCCACTGCAGGGAAGTGGACCAGCAAATAGGAGCTCTCTGCCTTCGTCTGTCTCTGTCTCTCCACCTCTCAAATGAATAAACACGGGGTCAGCACTGTGACATAGCAGGTTAATGCCCTGGCCTGAAGTGCCAGCATCTCATATGGGCACTGGTTCTAGTCCCAGCTGCTCCACTTCTGGTCCAGCTCTTCCGCTGTGGCCTGGGATATCAGTAGAAGATGGCCCAAGTTCTTGGTCCCCTGCACCTTCATGGGAGACCCAGAAGAAGCTCCTGGCTCCTGGCTTTGGAAAGGCACAGCTCTGGCTGTTGCAGCCATCTGGGGAGTGAACCAGCGGATGGAAGACCACCTCTCTCTCTGTCTTGACCTCTCTCTGCAACTCTTTCAAATACATAAAAAATAAATCTTTAAAAAAACACAAATTGTAAAACAAATTAAATAATTTTTTAAAGAGAGAAAGAAATGCCATCCCCAAACACCTCTTGTATCCACCAGTTTCTCCTCCTCTGTGGCTCTCTGGCCCCTGTTCTCCAATGGCCTCCTAATGATTCCCCTACCCCTACCACCAGCCACAGAAGCCATCTCCACACTTTGCTCCCTCCCGCTCAGTGTGAAAGTGCAAAGCTGGCCACATCCCCACTCCCCACCCCCCGTGACATCATGGGAACAACTTACAGATGTAACACACAGCTATGGAATGGGACAGGGGGCAGGATAGGGACTTGGAAAATCTCTGTCTATTAGGCCTCCTGCTCACTCGGCCACCCACATCCCATGGACCGGTAAGCCTATGTTTGTATATAATGACATGAAATAAAAAACACACAAGAAGAATGGCAACAGTATTGGAAAATTGGGGGTATTCTACTAAGAGTACAGTGGGGTGTTACAAATGAAGGCTCAAGACACAGGTGATGGGGGCCAGTGCTGTGGCATAGTAGGTTAAATCTCCATATGGTTAAACCTCCCATATGGATGCCGGTTTAAGTCCTGGCCACTCCACTTCTGACCCAGCTCCCATCTAATGCACCTAGGAAAGCAACAGAGGATGGCCCAAGTGCTTGGGCCCCTGCACCTGCACGGGAGACCCAGAAGAAGCTCCTGGCTCCTGGCTTTGGATTGATCCAACTCCAGCTGTTACAGCCATTTGGGGAGTAAACCAATGGATGGAAGACACCTCTGTCTGTAATTCCGCCTCTCAAATAAATAAATAAATCTTAAAAAAAAAAAGACACAGGTGCCCGGGTGCCTGCATTGGAGCATATTAGGTTGCCACCATTTGTGTCTCCATCATCCCATGACAGAGCGCTGCTCAAGTCCTGGCTGCTCTGCTTCTGATCCAGTTCCCTGCAGTGTGCCCAGGAAAGCGGCAGAAGATAGCCCAAGTACTTGTGCCCCTGCCACCCATTTGGGAGACCCAGATGAGATGGAGTTCCAGGTTCCTGTGTTCAGCCCATCAACAGCCATTGCAGCCAATGGGGAGTGAACCACCAGATGGAAGACCTGTTTCTATGTCTCTCCCTCTGCCTTTCAAATAAATATGTCTTTAAAAAGATAAAGGTGCTGAGTTTTGACTCTAGCTGCTTCACTTGCTGGGTGGTCCTGCCTGGTAAATGACTTAATCTCTTAGCCCCCATTTGTTGCTGCAGTTAAGTGAGGACAATAACAGTGCTTATCACCTACTCACAGCTCACACCTACCAACCCTTGCTAGGGAAGCTTCGGGTCCCCATCCCCTGCCCAGCAGTGTTGGGAAGTCGGGCAGCTCCTCTTTCTCTACAGGATGAAAGGTGCATGCTGAGAGGCTCCTGGCTGGGTGGTGGTCCTTCCAGGGCCCAGTAGCGAGTCAGGGGTTAACCCTACACTTCTGGTCCCTTCAGAAGCCACAGATACCCAGAACCACCCGGATGCGTGAAATGGATAGCGTGTGGATACCCAGTGGGGAACACACAATCTGAAGCCACCAGAAGTGAGATGAGGGCCACTAGCGAACTGTGCATCTTCCCGGGAGCCCGTCTCCTCCCCTGTGATGCGGGGGTAGTGATGCGTACTACCTGGGGTCTCCGTGAGGGTTTGATGAGTTAGTTCACTTAAGCACTTAGAAGAGCCCCTGGTGCATAGCTGAGTGCTAGCGACCTATCTTCATCATGCCAAGAGTCGAGTGAGCTTCGCACCTGCTAGTGATGAATCAGCACAGGAAAGCAAGGAAAAAGCAGCCAAGATCAGCCCAACCTCTGGCTCCTAGAAGGTGTGATACCTAGGCCACATGGGCCAAGGAAGCCAAACTCACCACTTGCCTTGGCTTGGATTGCACCAGAAACAGACTCTTAATCAATAATTGGGGAACATGCCACCCCCAGGGCCGTGCAAGGAGCAGGGATAGCAGACATGATCTGTGGAATGGGAGGTGATCCAGCCTAGCCAGTGACAGGCTCGTCATTAAGCCATTTGCCACAGAGTAAAGTTTAATCCGGAAGGGAAGCTGAAAAATGGTACCAAAATATAGCTCAGAGCGATATCCACCAGGGAGCTGGGAAACTGTTGCCCACAGACCTATCAGCCAGGGGTTAAGGACTGATCCTAGGAGAAGTTAATTTGCAGACGCTACTGGCTGCCCTGCATGGGGACAAAAGTCCCACAAGGTTGCAGGTGGTGGCCAGTGGACATCAGGCTGGGTCAGGTGCATATGGTGAGGGCATCTGAGGAGACAGAGGCAGAGCACCCACTCATCAGACTTTTGTTCGCTTCCTCCCTGGGATTACAGCTATGAGCAATTGTCACAAAGTGCAAATGTTGTTCTTAATGCGCTCAGCTGTCAACTCCCCACATCCTCCTCCTCTTCCCTTAAGATCTGTGTGATTTAAAGCAGCTGCTGCTCCTGCGACAGTGCCTGCTCTGCCCCAGGTGTCTGTCCTACTGAGACTGCTCAGCGTGAAAGCCCCAGGGATTCCCAGCAGTAGAGGGGGGTGTCTGTGCAGAGAACACTGCCCAGCACTGATACACCTGTGCTGCACCTGAAGTTATCAAGTGCAGTGCTCTTTATAGTACCGGTAGCAGGAGGTGTGGAAGGAACCAAGCATGAAGAAAGCGGGAATTTTGTTTGCTGAGCACCTGCTGGGTGGTGGCACTGTCCTGGGTTCCTCACACCTCACCAAGTCCACAGCCAGCCCCGTGAGCAGCAGTAAAGGGAGAGCCATCTCTTCCTTCTGCACCAACCCAAAGGATGGCAATTAATTCATCTCCATGTTATTTTGACTTGAGTCGGTCTACTTGCAAATGAAGTCCAACAGCTTCTCATGCTTACTGTTCCCCAGATCTGAACTTGTGCATCAGCTCCTCCCTCGGCATGCATATCCCACTCCTCACCTGTTCACACACTGTTCTCCTGGGCAAGTCGACTTGTGATCCAAGATGCAGCTTTGAGGAATCAGCTGTGCTCCCAGCTTGCCTGTGCTCACAACAGACCCATATGCAAAGGGCAGGAAATAGGGGTGAAGGCAGCAGTTTCTCCAGTGCCTTGGGGGTTGACCCCACCTACCCACAACCCTGAACTTCAGGAAAATGGAAGCCCGCATTGTTCTCCACCTACTGCCACCCTCCCTCCAATCTCTGCTCTGAACCGGGCGGGGAATGCCCTCTAGGGACCACATCCCCTGAGGCTCCCTTGCTCTCTATCTTCCAGTTGGGTTTAGCCAATGATAGACACCATTGTTAGAGAAGAAGGTAGAAGGACATAACTGAAGCAGTGTCCCCTTCCCACCTTATAGCTGTTCCCTAGGGTTGTCAAAACAAGCCATCACAGAGTTGGCTGTGTTAAACCAATAGCAGTTTATTGTCACCATTCCAGAAGATAAAAGTTCAACATCACAATGTCAGGAGGACTGGTTCCTCCGGGAGGCTCTGAGGAAGAAACTGCTCTCCCAGCCTCTCGTGGTCGGCTGCAATCCTTAGCACTCCTCAGCTTGCACCTGCATCTCTCCAGTCTCTGCTCCTGTCTTCAAGTGGCATTCACTTCTCTGGCGCTGGGTCTCTTTTCCTCTTCTTAGCAGGACCCCAAGAATATCGGATTAGAGACCACAGACTGACCTCATCCTCACTCAGTTACATCTGCAAAGACCCTGCTTCCCAGTAAGGTCACATTCACAGATGCGAGGGGTTAAGACTTGAGTAGATCTTAGGAGGGACACGATTCAACCCATACCACACTCCCACCTGGCCACCGCTCTGGCTTCCGCTGCTTCCTCTCAGCCGCACACCTATCCGGCGGCCTGTCTCTCACAATCCCAATGCACTGTTCTCTCCACAACCCTTTCAGAGCACCATGCTAGGATCTGGGCGCCTCCCCACCTTTTGTCTTTAGCCAGTCCATGCCTCTGTCCATGGTCCCTTCACTGAGCCTTCCTCAGTTGCACTCACTGCTTTCCTGGCTGCTGAACTAGCCCACAGCCAAACTGCAAAGTCAGGGAGATCCTGAAGAGCATAGCGAGAACCACTCGTGAGTTTGACCTGTGTGTGCAGGTGCAAGGACAGCTGCAACCTCCGGCAGCACTGGAGGGTGTGAAGCTGGCTGAAGCGGCCTGGATGCAAAGTGCCCTCCACCCACCGTGGGGCAGGGCAGCTGCATTCCAGCCCCAGGGCCTCATCCTGGGAACTGAGGGCGTCACTTCAGAAAGAACAAGACTGGTTTCTATCTTAGGACAAGGCAACCTCAGTGGGTGAGGTAGTGCTTTCCCACCCCTTGTCTTCCACCCAGCTCAGGAAGAGGCAGTGTGGAGAGGAGGGAAGGTGGGTGAGAAGAGCGATTCCAGGGATGAGAGAGAGTCTGCCTGCAGGTGCTGACTCTACCCTCAGTCGCCTCTCAACAAGGCTCCCATTTTGAAAGAGGCCCAGAGCTGGGGGAAGGAAGAGCTGGCTGCTGGCTACTGCTGAGGAGTGAATGATGCAACTATTCAGATGAGACGGTTCTTTTTTATTTTTTTATTTATTTGAAAGGCAGAGTTACAGAGAGAGGCAGAGAGAGAGAGAGAGAGAGAGAGATCTTCCATTTTTGCTGGTTCACTTCCCAAATGGCCACAATAGCTGGAGTTGGACCAATCCCAAGCCAGGGACTTCTTCTGGGTCTCCCACATACATGCAGGGGCCCAGGGACTTGGGCCATCTTTTGCTGTTTTCCCAGGCTCATTAGCAGGGAGCTGGATTGGAAGTGGAGGAACCAGGACTCGAACTTGCACCCATATGGGATGCTGGCACAGCACAGGCCCAAGAGCACTCTTGTGATTAAAAGTGAATAAAGGATGTTTTAACCAAAGAGTGGCAAGAGAAGTTATAGAAGTTCACAGCAGTTTCCTCCTTGGTGCCAGAATGAATGGTCCACAGAGCAGGTCTGATGGGACAGTCATGGAAAAAATACATGCAAACACTTGTCTCCTGCTAGCATCTCTCCAGAGTCCACTCACCCTGTGTGCTTGATAGAAGGAACTAGAGTTAGAGACACAAATATATATATATCCTATAAAATCAGAATGATGTATGAATAAAATGGAAAGATGAATCAAGAGACAGCATGCATGAATATGGAATGCACAAGGTCAACGCTGGCAAAAAAGCTGAGCTGCAGAGGTGGCTCTGAGCTCCCACGTAGGCAAAGGAAAACCATCAATTAAAAAACGGAATCTATCCACAGAAACTCAAGCACAGTAGCTTCTTGGATGAAACAATACCTTTCTCGCAATCAAGTCTTCAATTTTTCATGTGATTCTTCAGACAGGGCCTACCCATTTAGTGGATAATATCCTCACCACCAAGCTGTGATAAATGCCAGCAGGAGTTTCATCCGCCAGTTTCTGACATCATCCATCAAAAGAAGTGAGAGCAAGGCAGAGAAAGCGCACTAGTGGGATAACACAATGGGATACAAGGGGGTGGCTTCCCTCGATCTGGTTTGATGGACTTTCCACTGTTCTCATTGGGGCAGCCATTAGAATGGTACACACTTGATGAATGTCACAATTGGGGAGATGGTGTGGAAGACGCAGGTGGATGGGTCCTGTGCAGGCAGTGGGGTCACCATTCATCATCTACCTTTCTCATAAGGGAAAATCTATCCGTCACTATCAGCGAACACGGGCATAGAAGCCCTCACCTGCTCAGCTGATGGAATAAATCTCACGGCTTCCACGGGACCCACAAGGCATCAACTATAAGAAATACATTTTCCATTTGAGACCCATTTTAAAATATTTTTCTAGGTTTTGATTCATAAAACACAACTAGGAGCTCACTCATGTGAACCCCAAATCCAGTTGCATGTTGAAGCTGAGTGGTGTCAGCCGGTGGACTGCTGACTACGCACATTGTGCCCTGAAAGACCATGTTTCAAAAGTATAGAGATATTACAATAAGGAATTCATGTGGATGCCCAAGTACGCTGTACTGTTATTCAGATAACTTTCAAACATAACGGAGCTTAGAGAAAAATGCCATTTTCTACCTCAGCAGAGCGTGTAATGCTTTGTCACTGCATGCAAAGTTTCGTTTGTACAAAGACTCAATGGTCTTCCTGCAGGCTGCCCACTCTGAGACCCAGGTTGGGTTATCTGTACCTACTTTCTCCTCTCTGTCTGCCTCTGGCATCTTAGGAGTAGGTGACAGAGCAGGAGACCGTGCGTTACCAACTGGGCTGCTCCCAACTCCTATTACATCCAAAGGAAGATTGACAGTGATCCAGGGAGGAAGTCCCCTGACCGCACAGGCATCACCATGGTTAGGAGCCAACGAGCAGCCAGCCAGAGGGAGAGGGCAGAAGGTCAGGGCAGGCTGGCAGGTGGGCACATTGGCAAGAAACCTCAGAGCTGTGAGGGCAGGTGCACTCAGGGGTGTCAGTGGCTTCATGTGAGAGGAAAGTCCAGGATGCGCCCAGGGGCCAGGAAGAGGGGCTGGAGTGGCATGCTGAAGTCAGACCTCAAAGATTCCTGCTTATGTGCAATACAAAGAAGTTGAGGAAGTGACACTGGCCATCAGACAGCCTGGAGAAGCATGATCCCAGACAGAAGCCCAGCAACTAAAGTGCCAACTGCATCCCACATTCACAACGACATTTGTTCCTATTTATCTCAGGGGTGGAGCTCCCCCCTCAGATGGATTATCACCCTCCTAAGGGCAGACCACATGTTTTTCCAAGTCCTAGAGGTCCCTGGCCTCACAGCCCTGGGATGCTCCTATTTCTCTACATGCATGGCCTTGGGGCCCACTCCAGCCTTGCTCCAGCATGAGGTTGGCCTGCTCCCTTCTCCTGCTATACTACCAACCTGGAACTTTCTCAGGAGCCAATGCCATTGCTGTAATTAGGGAAAGGACCCCTTCCTGGCAGTGTCTCTCAGGTGCACACAGCCAGGGCATGTGGCTGGGCAAGAGGACACTGCTGGTCCTCAGCCCCAGTGACCCCTCTCGCTGACTTCTCTGGACAGTGTGCAGCCTGCACAGCCATCCCTGGCAGCACTGTTCCTCCAGGCCAGTATCTCAATGACTAGTACAGCATCACATCAAGCCACAGGAGATGAGTGACTGTTCAAATAAGACCCATGAGGTGATCTTGGGAAAAGGTAGCTGTGCTTCCGTTGTGGTTTTACTGTGTATGTCCATAAAATCAAGGTGTGGGAAGCTACAAGAGCCAACCACTACAAGACGTTGTCCTGAAGAAATCAGGCTGGACGGAAGAGAGTTTTACTTTATATTCTGGTCTTTTTTTTATAAGGAGTATATATAATTATGATGATGCAATACTTTAAGTTCTAAAAAATCCTTTGGGGTCTGGTGTGTGGCATGGCTGGTTAAGCCACCCCTTGCAATGCTTTGGGCACCAGTGGAGTTCCAGGCACCTGGCTTCAGCCTGTCCCAGCCCCCGCCTCTTGGGATACCCACATGCCATATTGGAGTGTCTGGTTTGAGTCCTGGTTCCACTCCAGTTTCCTGTTAATGCTCACCGTGGAATGCAGCAAGTAATGGCTCAAGTAGCTGGATCTCTGCCCCCAACATGGGAGGCTCAGATAGAGTTCCAGGGTGCTGGCTTCATCCTAGCCCAGCACTGGTTGTTACAGGGGAGTGAACCAGAGATGGAAGATCTCTCTGTGTCAATCTCTCTTTCAAATATAGATAGATAGATAGATAGATAGATAGATAGATAGATAGATAGATAGATAAAAATTTTATAGTAATTTTTCTAATGAAAATAAAATCCTCCCAGGCTCAGCTCAGGCCCCAGCTCCTGTGCTCCTGGCTCCCAACTCTGTTGTCCTTTCTTGTCTCTCAGTACTCACTGAGCAGAGGGAGTCCCCCAGACCAAGTCCATTGCCACATGTTTCTGATGCTGTCCCCTCCTTGGTGTATAAGCTGAAGGGTGAACAAAACTGTCTTGCTTCACCCCAATCACAGCTGAGAGTTCTCACTGTCCAGGGCCCCTACTTACAAAGGGAGCACCAAGATGCTTGCTCAGAAGCAACAAAGTGGCCCTGTACCTATGCCCACTCCATCCCCTGTGTCCACAGATCAAGGTCAGTGGACGACACAGGTGGCAGAGAGAATCCCTGGGAGAGTTGGCCAGGCAGACAGGGCTCTCGGGCAGCACATGAGTGTGAAGGGAGCCTGGCCACCCCCTCCAGCCGATGCTTTCCAACCCACAGAAGTCCCCAGACTGCCCCAAGCCTGCCCCCGTGAAAAATGTGAGGACACCCTCCCTGAGAAGCCCAAGGGGATAGGGCTTTAGGGGATAGGAGCCATAGGTCCCTGGTCTCTGGAGACAGGAGACTGAGCAGAGCAGCACCCTCCTGCCCGGGAGGTGAGTGAGCCACAGAGTTTGGAGGCCCCATCAGGAACGGGCAGGAACTGAGGACAGAGGCCACAAGCGGTCCCGCAGGGACTGGCTCAGCAGGAGGACAGGGACCTGTTTGGTGGTGAGGCCCTCAAAGAGCCAACACAAGCACCCTCGAGAGAGTGAGTGCCTTCCTGCCAGGCATGCGAGACCATCGGCAGCCAGCCCCCAGGACCCAGAGGTTGCACCGTGGTCACTAAGCCTTCTGAGGAAAGGGGCTTTGCTTCTAGCTCTCCTCCTTGTGCCCAGAAAACCCTGAAGACAAAAAAGACCTGAGTCCCAGGCCATAGCAGAGCTGGGGGAGGGAGGAGCCTGGAGGAGACAAAGGCCAGAGCTGTGATTCACTCCACAAAGCCCTTTTGTTGCATGAATGCCATAATGGCCAATGCGACAACTAAAAGGAACATAAAATTACAGAGTACACCTGAGCAGTGGCCGAGGGGTGGAGAAGGGAAAAGCAGCAGAGGATTTTTGCAAGCTTTGGGTCATGCTTTCTACCCCAGAGAGCTGTGAGACTGCAGTTGCAAGTAAGCACACGGAACCCCAACGAGTTGCCACCTGTCCGGGGGGAAAGCATCACGTAGCCGGTGTCTCTCATCACCTGGCCCTCCAGCATGGGGGGCCCAGGAAATGTCGAATAAAACTGCACAGATCAGTGGGCGGTGGGCGGACTCAGCAAAACTCACAATCCAGGTAGCTGCTCCCAAGTGGGAACCCGACCTCAGCTGCAAGGTATTCCACATTTTCAACTCCAGAGGACTCAGGGGAGCCTTCACATGGTAATGTGTTTCTGCCCACTTCTAGGCAAGAATAAAACATACAACTTCTTCAAATGCATGTAACCACCAAACCTTCCTTTTGTTAGGCCCCTCAGTAAGTGCTCATAGAATAGCTAAGGACGTGCTGAAACCACTGCCCTGCCCATCCCTGACCCAGCACCACCAGGGACAGGGCCCCGGTCCCCAGCACCCAGCTCTGAGTGCCTCCTTCCTCCTATTCATTCACTTATTCCAGGATTGCTCTTGCTTGTGTGCCCTGCACCATGTGAGGCACTAGATGCTAGCGATTCAGCAGGGACCAGACAGACCTGTCATTTTCCTTCCAGAGCTGGTGCTGTAGCAAGCAAGAGCAATGGTCCATGGGAAAGTGGGTGGGAATCAGGACAGGAACCATGAAGGAGCTGGGTGTGAGGCTAGCCCATGACAGATGTGAGGCTATCCCATGACAGATGACCTGACCCACTGGGTATGCAGGGCAGCTATCACCAAGGAATGCACATGAGAAACTGAGAAGTGGAAGAAGAACATAAAACACTGGAGAGAAGAGAGACCTGGAGGGAACTCCAGACTGGAGACACCGCATTCACAGGAGGCAAGAAACAAGGCTGCTTCCTTCCCAAGGCCCAGTGGCACCAAACTCGTTGGAGGAAAAAAAGGTGCTAAAGGAAAACTCTACTTTAGACGGCTCTTGGAAGTTGAGCGATGCACCAGCGATGTCTTTGCAGGAACCGTCAGCATCTTCCCACACTGGCCTTCCTGCAGAGGATGCCAGCATCGAGTTGCTCCCGGCCAGCCTGGGCATCCGAGATCTCCTCGGGAGAGGAGGCTCTGACCAGTGCTCTACCGTTTTCCTTGATTGCAAGGCACAGTCCATCACAATGCATTTTATAAACTAGTATTCTTGAATTCCCGTTGTGCATTGGTGTCTTTTGAGTTATGTAATAGGGATCTGACTTATGGGTCATTGCAATTTATAGCTCAAATACCTAATTTATCAACCCAGCGTGAAAATGCACAAGTCACTGAGCAGTTTTCTCAGTGACGCAGATGGGCCTTAAGTGACTCAGGGACATGAGACCATAGGAGACCATAGGAAAGCCCAGCTTTGGCTCGTTCTAAGATCATGCTTCTCCTCCAAGGCCTCCAAATGACGGCCACCCGTGCTTTCCCCTACACACCCCACTTCCAGGAACTGAATCTACAAGAAAGAAAAGGCTGTGAGCAAGCTTCCCATACTGGACTTCAGAGTGGCAAAATACTGGAAGCAATATAGAAGCCCAACAATGGCAAATGATTCAGCAGTTGTATGAGTCATCAACTACATGTCCATCATGTGACACAGCCAATACTTATGATTCCCAGAATTCAGCGGTTCTAAACCAGCAAGTATTATGCTTCCCTGGGAACTTCTGGCAATGTCTAAAGACATTTTTGGTCGTCTCACCTGGGGGACTGGAGCCTAATGGAATCCAGTGAAAAGAGGTCGAGGGCACAACTAAGCATTCTACAGTTCATAGGACAGCTTCACAAATCCATAATTATGTGTGCAAAATGTTAAGGTTGAGAAAACTTTCCATAATTATACACAACACAAAGAAGGCCTTCTACTGGTAAAGCGAACAGCCAGAACACGAAACTGTATCCCTGCTGTAGCTTCAGGTATAAAAACAACATGTGCCTGTGGACCAGGACTGCAGAGGAACAGACAAAAAGAAGGCAGAGGTGGGTATGTAGGAGGGTGGAACTATGGGTTCTTAAAATTGATTTTTCAAAGCAGTTTTTCAAGAAACAAATAAGGGGAAAGTACCTTATAAAAATGCATGATATTGGATAGGAGAGAGATTGAAGATGAAAGGAAGACAGAACAAAAAATATAGGCCTCAAAATGAAAACATGTATTTTGGGCAACAAGATCACCAACCTTGGAAGCCTTTAGAGGTGTTCAGACCAAAATGCAGTCTCTCACTATGAAATGACTCCTTTTACCTCTAATACTGCTCCTTATGTGATTGAAGATGAGCACACCAGTTTACTAGGCTTAATATTTGCTAGTACACATTTTTCTTCCTTGTGTATGTCACCTGTTGGTTATTTGTTGCCTTTATATTTCACGTTTCTATCCTTTAAATAGCATAGGGTTGCATCTTACTTTCTTATACAATCTGTCTATCTCTGCCTTTTAAACAACATGTTTAATCCGTTTATGTTTGATATGATTCTCATTTTTCTACTTATCTGCTCTGTTCTTTTCTCCTTTTTCCATCCTTTCATTGAGATTAATTGAGCATTTTGAGCATTCTTTAGTTCTACATTCTCATCTCTCTTTTGACTTTATAGTTAAAAGTCTTTTACACTTTGTGCCTACTGTCATAATTAAAATATTTATCTTTATGAATGTCTGCCTAGAATTTATATTAGAACCACTTCTTGAATTCTAAAAAAATTTATCAGGGCCAGCATAGTGGCCTACCTAATTAAGCTGCTGCCGCCTGCAATGCCAGCACCCCATATGGGCACCAGTTCAAGTCCTGGCTGCTCCACTTTCGATCCACATCTGCTAATGTGCTTGGAAAAGCAGTGGAGGATAGTCCAAGGGTTTGGGCCCCTGCCACCCATGTGGGAGACCTGGATGGAGTTCCTGGCTCCTGGTTTTGGCCTGGCCCAGCCCTTGCCATTGAAGCCATTTTGGGAATGAACCAGTGGATAGTTTCTGTCTCTCTCTCTCTCTCTCTCTCTCTCTGTGTGTGTGTGTGTGTGTGTCCTTCTCTGTAACTCTGCCTTTTAAATAAATAAATCTTTTAAAAAATAATAATCATATCAGGTGTGATTTGATTTACATCCCCCTCCTGCCTTTTGTATCATTGCTGCATCTTTTACTTCTATGTGTGTAAGTGTGTATTTCTTAATTCATTTATTTGATAGACACAGATTCCTTTCACAAATACCCATAATAGCTGTGGTTGGGCTGGGCCAAAACCAGAACCCAGGAACTGATTCCAGGTCTCCCACATGAGTGGCAAGAACAGAATTACACAAGACATCACCACTTCCTGCCAGGGTCTACTTGGACAGGAAGCTGGAGTCAGGAGCTAGAGCTTACTGTTGAACTCAGATACTTGATAATGATAAAGACTTCATATATTTACTTGAGAGGTGGAGTTACAGAGAGAGAGAGAAAGAGAGAGACAGAGAGAGAGAGAGAGAGAGAGAGAGAGAGAGAGTGTCTTCTATCTGCTGGTTCACTCCCCAGGTGGCTGCAACAGCCAGAGTTGAGCTGATCTGAAGCCAGGAGTCAGGAGCTTCTTCCAGGTCTCCCACGCGGGTGCAGGGGCCCAAGGACTTGGGTATCTTCCACTGCTTTCCCAGGCCACAGCAGAGAGCTGGATCAGAAGAGGAGCATCCAGGACTAGAACCGGTGCCCATATGGGATGCCGATGCCACAGGTGGAGGCTTAGCCCACTATGCCACAGTGCTGGCCCCAAACAGGAGTCTTAACTAATGTCTCAGCAGTAGGCTAAAGGCCAACCCAGCAACCATGTTGTTTCATTTTTTGCTAGTCATTTAGGTTTAAGGAGTATAGAAATTAAAGAAAAACAGTGTTTGCTGTCTACCATTCCCATTGGTCTTCTCCTGCCTGAAGTTCCACATTTCCAGCTGCTGTCATTGCCCTTCCACCTGAAAAGCTCCCTGTAGCACTACCTGTGTCAGTATTGTCTCCAGTCTGCTGGCAACAGATTATCTCAGCTTTTGTTTATCTGAAGATCTTTTATTTCACCTCCATTTAGTAATCAATGATTCATTATAAAAGTTTTCAAACACACAGAGAAGTTGAAAAAATCGTACACCACATATTCACTACCTAGAATCTCCAACTGACATTTGATTATAAGTGTTTTACGGGCCTATCTATCTAACTCTCTGCCATCAGGTCACCTTATTTTATTTAATACAGGTGAATTTGGACTTCAGTACACTTTACCATAAATACTTTAGCATGTGCCTCATAAGTTAATATTAGTTCACATGTTTTCATGTGAAGTGAAATCACATACAATGAAATGAACAAGTGTTCAGTGCACCCTCTAACAATACCTGACATGTGAATATACATATGCAACCCAGACCTCATTCCAGACATACAGCATGACAGCCATTCCAGAAAATTCTCTGCATCCCTTCCCAGTAAATCCCGGCCCCTCCCACCATGGCAAAAATGGTGGATCTTTTCCCCACCATAGATTCATGGCTAGTCCTCTGTTCTGCATACGAATTATGCACTGCTTGAGAAACCTATGGATGGGTCTGGGTACTCATCCACCTGGTTGCATGCACTGGAGACAAAGCCTTTGGAAAATGAATCTTGGCCGGCGCCGCGGCTCACTAGGCTAATCCTCTGCCTTGCGGCGCCGGCACACGGGGTTCTAGTCCCGGTCGGGGTGCCGGATTCTGTCCCAGTTGCCCCTCTTCCAGGCCAACTCTCTGCTATGGCCAGGGAGTGCAGTGGAGGATGGCCCAGGTGCTTGGGCCCTGCACCCCATGGGAGACCAGGAGAAGCACCTGGCTCCTGCCATCGGATCGGCGTGGTGCGCCGGCTGCGGCAGCCATTGGAGGGTGAACCAATCGCAAAAGGAAGACCTTTCTCTCTGTCTCTCTTTCTCACTGTCCACTCTGCCTGTCAAAAAAAAAAAAAAAAAGAAAGAAAAAGAAAGAAAGAAAATGAATCTTAAGGATAGAGCCCTCGTGTGTGGGATCAATGCAGAGAGAGCCTTCTTGCTCCTTCTGCCACGGGAGGACACAGCAAGAAGACAGGCCCTTGCCAGACAACAAATCTGCCTTCACCTTGAACTTCTCAGTCTCAAAAACTATGTCAATGTCTCTGTTCAAGCCCGCAGTCTATGCTATTTTGGTATTACAGCTGGAAAAGGATGAAGACAGTCGGTGTAAGTCTAAGTACCTCTATTTTATACATAAAGAAATAAAGACGCAGAACCTAAGTGACTTGCCAGTGTCGCACGCTAATAAGTGGTGGAGCTAGGAGCTGAGCCCAGGCTGTCTCTGTGTTTGAGTCTCTTCCCTCGGGCCCAGATGAACCTGGTAAGTGGCCATCTGGCAGCATGATTGTGGCCCAGGCCTGACTTGATGCTGCAGGCTGGAGGTGTCTATCCCTCAGGTTCCTAAGAAATTAAAATGACAGAATGTACCATGTAGCCAGAAGGGTGGGGGGAGGCCGCTGGGGCCCCTACTGAGATGTAATCGGGGAGGAACGTTTGTGTGACCAGAGTGAGAGCAGACAGCTACAGCAATGAAAGGAAGAGGGGAATTTCAGGTGGGACGAAGAAAGGATGAAAAGATCTGGAGATGGTAAGGGAGGGAAGGCAGGTCTTACCAGGCCCACTGAGCTCACCTACCTGGGCAGCTATCTGCTCCACTTAGGGGCAGGCTAAGAGCCACAACCAGCAGGTCTGCCTGTGTGAGGTTCTTTCAGTTCCTGGTCTCTCCAGTGCATGCTGCAGTTTGTTTTCTGTGTTATGAATGCTAAGACGAGTAAGGCCTGGACCATAGCCCTCACAGAGCATAGAATCCAGTGGGAAAAACAGACGAGCTGATTAGGGACACTTGTTTGTAGTAGTAAACTAATAGAACTGAACTGAATACACACGAACACAGGATTAGTAAAGTCTGGGGCGTCCATGGGGTCACGGCATCTGTGGACAGGGGTCAGGCTGTGTGTATGTACTGCTATGGAAAGAGCTCCCCAATTCCTGTAGCGACAAATGAAGCAGGGTAGATATAACGATGTTACCTTCCTCGTACAGACAGGGAAAATTAGAGTACGTATTGGTAGTTGGTTGGATAAGCACAAGGACACACAGAGAGGACCTCAAGGACACCAATCACAGTGGTTCCCGTGGTTGGAGATGGGGCGGGGTGGGGGTGGGGGTGCAAGAGTGGGAAGGCTTTCACTTGTTGATTTATTTTATTTTATTTTGGAATTGAATCTGAGAACTACTTGTAAAAATTAACCTGAAAACATAGGTGTGATTGCCGCCAGTGAAAACACTCCTGTTCCTTCTTTCCATCACAGCCCAGTGCTGGGGCCCTGGAGGGGGGTCACAGACAGGGATGGGGAGAAGCAGGAGCTGGCAGGGGGTGTCTCAGAGCTCGGCCTCCCATCCATCTTCCCCTCGCTCCAGGTGCCTGTGTGTAAATGACGGGGAGCAGGCTCCCTCAAAGCCACCCCTGCCACCCCCATCCTGAGCCTCGTGCCCCCATCACTGGTGCGAGAGGAGGAATTCAGAGCCAGTGCTAGCAGCCTGCTGGACTATCAGAGGCAGGCGAGGACTCCGAAGGCTGTGCCCAGCTAAATGTTGTTGCTTCTTGCCTCTTTCCTCTTTAATTACAGCGCAATTTGCATTTATATGATTTCATTCTGCCACTGGGTTGTGGGCAGAGTGGATGTGATCGACACTCCATAACTTCCCATCATAGCTGGAGAGCCGGGAGGGCAGCCGCTGTCTCCCATAAAATCCTTTCCAATTAAACAGTTCATTGGACATGTCACGGTGCGGGGTTCTCCTTATCCTCTGGTGTGCTCATCTGCTGGATTTTTCCTTACACCATCATCATCAGAAGGTCCTAGTGCAGGAGACGTTCAGAGAAGGATGCTCCCCCACTGAGCGACTGTAATGACATTGACTGGAAAATGGGTCTCCTTAGATGCGCATGGGAAGTAGAGCTTCCTCTTCTAATTGGATTCTTCGGGGCTTTGATTCCCCAGTTCTTTTGTCTAAATGGCCTCGGATGCTCCACGCGATAAAACACACCACAGATGTTGACGGGGTAACACTGGGCCACTAACAGGGTAGAGAACAGAGAAAAACGTGCTGAAGTTTCCCGCAGGACACACTCGCGCTCCCGGCTCAGGGTGGTGCAGCTCACCTGGCTGGCACGGCCCACCTGGCCAGCACACCGTGGGGGAGTGGGAGGAATACAAGATCAGTGATTCAAAAGTACACAAGCGCAGTACAACAGCTCACCCATCCCCAAACCCACGCCCCACGCTGCTGCCAAGCATCCACCCCAAACTTGGATCTGAGCAGGCCGCTGTCTGGTTCTCTGTCCGAGCCTCTGAGGAAGGCAGCACAGTTATAGGAAAGCAGCGAAGGCTTTGAGGCCGGCTGGGCCCCCACCCCATCAACGTGCCAGCTGTGTGCCCTTTGTTCTTGCCATGCATTACAGGGCTCAGAACAGTGTCTGGCACCAGGTATGGCTTCATCACATTATTTTCAGAAAAACTGGAGGAAAAATGAATCGAAAATTGAGTGCTGCTTAGTTTAGAAAATAAACACAGAGGCTGGCACTGTGGCTCAGCGGGTTAAAGCCCTGATCTGCAGCGCTAGCATCACAGATGGGCGCCAGTTCAAGTCCCAGCTGCTCCACTTCCCATTCAGCTCTCTGCTGTAGCCTGAGAAAGCAGTGGAAGATGGCCCAAGCGCTTGGGCCCCTGCCACCATGTGGGAGACCTGGAAGAAGCACCTGGCTCCTGGCTTCGGATCGGCAGAACTCTAGCCATTGCGGCCATCTGGGGAGTGAACCAGCAGATGGAAGACTTTTCTTTATCTCTCTTTCTCTGCCTCTGCCTCTCCTTAACTCTTCCTTTCAAATAAATAAATAGGCCAGTGCTGCAGCTCAATAGGCTAATCCTCTGCCTGTGGCGCCGGCACACTGGGTTCTAGTCCCGGTTGGGGCGCCGGATTCTGTTCTGGTTGCCCCTCTTCCGGGCCAGCTCTCTGCTGTGGCCAGGGAGTGCAGTGGAGGATGGCCCAAGTGCTTGGGCCCTGCACCCATGGGAGACCAAGAGAAGCACCTGGCTCCTGGCTTCAGATCAGATTGTTTTTTGCATTTTTATGGAGTTTATCTACTATCTTGTAGCACACGTAGCATATACTTTTCACCATGTCGAATCAGCATGAATGTCATTTGTATTTTAGATCAGTGTAGTGCTTTGTAGAATGCCAAGATAACTAAGTTCCTATGGCCAGAGTATAATAGAAGGTGAGAGAGTTGGCTGGCGCCGCTGCTCAATAGGCTAATCCTCCACCTGTGGTGCCGGGACACCAGGTTCTAGTCCCGGTCGGGGTGCCGGATTCTGTCCCAGTTGCTCCTCTTCCAGGCCAGCTCTCTGCTATGGCCCAGGAGTGCAGTGGAGGATGGCCCAAGTGCTTGGGCCCTGCACCCGCATGGGAGACCAGGAGAAGCATCTGGCCCCTGGCTTTGGATCAGCACAATGCGCCGGCCGCAGCGGCCATTGGGGGGTGAACCAACAGTAAAGGAAGACCTTTCTCTCTCTCTCTCTCTCACTATCCACTCTGCCTGTCAAAAAATAAATAAATAAATAAATAAATCTTTTAAAAAATAAATAAAAACAAACACAGAAAGGAAATTCACCACAAGGCCAATGGGAGCCACCTCTGTGTGGTCTGGGCACTTCTGTGCTTTGCTTTCCTTATTCTTTTTTCTGCCTCCCAAGTTCTTGTTAGTTTTGTTTCTACCATTCAGCACACTGAATATTCTAATGACATATCTTAAAATAATACTTATAAATGATGTTCTCCTCTCCTAGTGTGAATGTATAAAGGGCAAACCAACAAATCAAATAGAGGTTTTTTTTTTTGTTTGTTTTTGTTTTTAGGATTTATTTAAGAACTGGGGAGACAGAGATCTTCTATCTCTGGTAGAGTTAGAAACATACCAGGGGACTCCAATTTAATCCCATCAAGGTGGCATGTACCAATGCCATCTCACCAGTCCAAGTGATCAATTTCAGTTCACAATTGATCATAATGAAAGGACTAATCGTCAAAGGAAGCACATAAACAAGTCTAGTACCTGCTAATACTAACTGATAGAATAAATAAAGGGGAGAGTGATCCAACATGGGAAGCGAGATACTCAGCAGACTCATAGAATGGTGGATGTCCTAAACAGCACTCTGGCCTCAGAATCAGCCCTAAAGGCATTCTGATCTGGCTGAAAAGCCCATGAGAGTATTTCAGGCATGGAAAGCCAAGACACTCTGGCAAAAAAAAAACAAACAAACAAAAAAAAAAAAAAAAAAAAAAAACAAACCCTAAATGAAAGATCTCTGTGAGTGAGATCCCAGTGGAAAGAACAGGTCATCAAAGAAGGAGGTACCTTTCTCTGAAGGGAGGAGAGAACCTCCACTTTGAATATGACCTTGTCTAAACAAGATAAGAGTCGGTGAACTCAAAAGGCTTCCATAGCCTTGGAAACTCATGACGGGTGCATAGGGAGATTACTGATGCCATAAACAGGAGTGTCAATTTGTAAAGTCAACAACAGGAGTCACTGTGCACTTACTCCTCATGTAGGATCTCTGTCCTTAATGTGCTGTACATTGAGACTTAATGCTATAATGAGTACTCAAACAGTATATTTCGCTTTGTGTTTCTATGGGGGTGCAAACTGTTGAAATCTTTACTTAATGTATACTAAACTGATCTTCTGTAAAAAAAAAAAAATAAGAAGAAATTATCAATTCCCAACTTGACTCTCACTGGGATTAAACATGACAATAGGTCTGATCTGATTTTATCATCATTTAAAAAATCATCTATTATTTTTCACTTTATGTTTGTGTGGGAGCAAACTGTTGAAATCTTTACTTAATATATGCTAAACTGATCTTCTGTATGTAAAGAGAATCGAAAATGAATCCTCATGTGAATGGAAGGGGAGAGGGAGTGGGAAAGGGGAGGGATGCGGGTGGGAGAGACGATATGGGGGGGAAGCCATTGTAATCCATAAGCCGTACTTTGGAAATTTATATTCATTAAATAAAAGTTAAAAAAAAAAGAAAAATAAATAGGAAAAAAAAAAAAAAGGACTGGGGAGACAGAGATCTTCTATCTGTTGGTTCACCTCCCCCAAGGGCCACAACAGCCAGGCTGGGCCAGGCCATAGCCAAAAGACAGGAGCTTGTGCCAGGTCTCCCACAGGGTGGCAGGGGCCCAAGCACTTGGGCCATCTTCTGTCACTTTCCCAGGCCATTAGCAGGGAGCTGGTTCAGAAGTGGAGCAGCCCGGACAGGAACCAAGAACCGGTGCCCATATGGGATGCCGACCTTGCAGGCAGCAGCTTTACCCACTATGCCACAACACAGGCCCCCCAAAAATGGATTTTATAACTGAATCTATAGCCACAATTGTTACAAAGAGAAAGAGAAGTCACAGCCAAAGAGACACGAATAGCCGTGTACCTTTAGGGCCACTTAGTGTGCCCATGGGCATCCACCCCCACCCCCGGCTAACCAACAAATGTGAACGTCAAGGGCGCCTACACCAGGCATCACCCAGGACTACCCCACCTTGTGCCTGGACCATTCCTGTTTCTTTCATGTTCAACCTGACCCCTGGTTGTCTACTCAAGCCCCCTTTCCCCCCTCACCTCCCACCCCATGCTGTGGTCTTGTGTTGATTTTGACATTGACCTAAGCACTGGTCTCCAGTTCTTTCTACCCTAGACCACCACAAACAGCACCCCCCACACACCCTAGGGACCCTTTGGCTGGCATTCTGGGCCTTAGAGGTGAGGACAGATTTAACCTATAGGGGAGTTTCTGCCGACTGGCTGGAGCCGTGCTGCCTGGGGACCCTAATTAGCGATCTCCTCAATGAAAAGAAAAAGCACGCATGTGACATTTCTTAGCCTTTTTCAGAACACTCATCATGGCTTCTTTACTTGGAGGGCTCAGTGAGGCTCACCACCAGAAAGAGCTGCCTCGGGGTCGGGGGGAGGTGGCTTCCGGGCGGGATGAGATGCTTGTGAGGTTAGCCCCGTCTAAGCCTCAGGTCCGCCCCCCGGGCGGCTGTCCCTCTCCCTGCACTAAAGGCCACTTGTGTTATCCTTAATTAGGTTAAAATGAGTGTTTCCAAAACCCTGGTGACAGAGACCAGCCAAGGGGTTTCTCATACCTTTTAATTCTATCAAATGCAAAATCCAAGCAATAGCTTTCTATAAGCTGCCCTCTGCCCAACCATCTCCTTAAATAGCAGAATATTCCCTGATCTAAAAGTCTATGGCCCTGGATCTGACATTTTTTTTCCCTCAGTGGCAAAGTTGTGGCCTGCAGCTCAAAGCCAAATCCACGTAGGTTGAGAAAATCGTTCCTGGCGAAGGAGAGACGTGAGTGTCAGAACCCTTTGTACTATTTTTGCTGAGTAAAAATTGTGGATTCAAAGCAAACTCCAAAGGCAACTTCCCTTTGCCTTGGTTGGGGTGATTTTTGCTTATTTATCACTTCTTGTAGCTAAGAAGTGTGAGCGTGTACCAGCCTTCTCCTCCCACATGGGCACAGACTGTACCAAGATGGCGGCCCCATGGATGTGGAGGGGAAGAAAGCAATCACAGAGCTTCAAGACAAGACTACCGACAGGCAGCCGTGGGTGAAGCTGGCAGACATCCGGGATGGACAGCTCCACAGAACAAGACATCCCCACGTCTTCCCCAGGTACGACTTTGGTGGGGAGACTGACTATGTGAAGGTGCGGAAAGAATGATTATTCTTTAGTCTGGGGAGGTAATTTACAATCTGCTGTAAGAGAAACAGGAAATAGCGAAAGAAAAACAGGGAAATAACTAGAACAGAGAAAAACCCTACCTGGGGCAGAGCATTAGGGGAGCGGAGGACAACGTGCAAGGAATGCTGATGGCACAGAGGCTGCAGCAGGTAGTCCCTGGGACACTCTTCCTCCTGCCCTCCTGTAGCTGCCCAGGGCAGAGGGGCTGTACAGGGAAGCATCCCCATGGCCCTGGTGGGCACTGTGTCCAGATGGCCCAGCAACCCCCTCATTTTCTCCATCACCCTGAGCCCCTTTCAATCCAACGCTGTATTTTTATATAGTGGCTCTGCCTGCTATAAACTCCCAGGAGAGGGAGGCTGGGGACCCAGACAGACAGCTAAGCTCTGCCTAAACCCACCATGGAGGACGTGGTCAGACCAACTAAGGACATCTGTGAGTCCCACTCTGCCCTCTGCCTTCCAGGCCCAAGGGATGAGAGCAGAGGGAGAGGCAGAGTCATCCCCACCTCAGCTCCTGCTGCCTCCACACCCCAGCCTTTCCCTCCCGGGGGAGTGGGTCTGGCCTTTTCTGTGCCTTTGACTCGCCACCTCCCACCCATGGAGTACCCGGATGAGGAAGAAAGACTTCAACTCATGGCTGAACCACAGTGAGCAGAGTTCTGGTCCCTGCAGGGTGCCTAAAGATTAATTCCCTGCTTCCTCCCGAACAGTCCCCAAGGAAGTTCTGTGATGAATGGCACCTCGAGACTGTCTCCCTCTGGCCAGTGCCATAGAGGAACTCTAACAGTGCTGAAGTCTGCACGTGGCTTAGACAATGGGGTGCTGGCAGGAGGCCCTCCTGGGAGGGCCGGTATGCTGTTTTCAGGGCTTTTGTTGCAAGTCAGTTGTTGATCGTGGGCATTATTAAAAATTGAACTATGTAAATTCACAATTGCATTAAAAGCCAGGATAGAAAATATTCACAACTAAAGAAAAAAATTGAGTCTGCAGTAAAAACCAAATACTAATTCTCTTTGAGATTAACTACATGCACATCAAAAGATTAAATAATTAGAATTAACTAAACAGAATTGCTAATCAAGGGTCTCAAACAGGAGAGTGGGAGTGATGGTCTCCTTCCCATAGTGTGGATGTAGAGCAAACCTTCCAAGCTAGGATACAGCAGTTTTGGTCCACTGTGCTTAAGAACAGGGGTCAGGGCAGGCACTGTGGCATAGCGGGTAAGGCACCGCCTGCAGTGCCAGCATCCAGGCTGCTTCACTTCTGATCCAGCTCTCTGCTATGGCCTGGGAAAGCAGTAGAAGATGGCCCAAGTCCTTGGGCCCCTGCACCTGTGTGGGAGACCCAGAAGAAGCTCCTGGCTCCTGGCTTGAGATTGGTGCAGCTCTGGCCGTTGTGGCAAATTGGGTAGTGAACCAGTGGATGAAAGACCTATCTCTCTGCCTCTCCTTCTCTCTGTGTGTAACTCTGACTTTCAAATAAATAAATAAATAAATCTTTAAAAAAAATGAACAGAGGTCTTAGGGGCAGGCATTTGGCACAGCTGGGACATCCACATCCCACACCAGAAGGCCTGGGTTCAAGTCTTGCTCCACTTCTGATTCCAATGTCTTACAAATGCATACCCTGGAAGGCAGCAGATTGGGTTCCTGCCACTCACGTGAGAGACTCAGATGGTGTTCCTAGCCTTGGGCTTTGGCCTGATACAGCCCTGGCTATTGCAGACATTTGAGGAGTGAATCAGTGGATGGGAGAACTTTCCTGTTCTGTATCAGTATTTCTCTCTATCAACATTTTGAATAAAGTTAAAACAAATAATAAAATTATTTAAAAAAAAAACAACAGAGGTCTCAAGTTGTTAATGCTGTCTCATTAAAAAGAAAACTGATTATTTGGCCACTCCAAAGGTTTCAGTCCACACTCGAGACCTCAGCCAAAGAGGCCGTATAATGCTAGCAAGGGCCCTTGGCTACTGCAGGCACCAAGTGCCATCACAGCTCAGCAGACAGCATGTTTCAGGCAAAAGCCTCCTCTTTCCAAAGCATCTGGTAGTAAGTAGCATGTTCCAAGCACATTTGGAAATTTGCTCACAGCTGATGGTAAGGAAAGTCACTGCCAATCCTTCTCTGTAGAAAGCAGGGCCCTCTGTCTGTGGAATGCTGTCCTCGCTGGCATGTCCTGTTCATTGGACAAAAACATGAATAAAACCACTCAACTCTCCAACATCCTTGCAAAACCCCTAGAAATATCGTCATCTGGAAATCTTAGTGCCCTCCAACAAGCCCATCTCAATCTTCTCTGCCACTGGTTACAACTAAAAACACACCAGACACAAAAACTTGCAGATTCTAAACTTTAACAACCATGGGTAGACTAGGGAAGGGAGGCAACACTTAAACAGTGATCTGGGTTTTCTTTTTTCTTTTATTTATTTATCTGAAAGGAAGAGTTACAGAGAAAGAGAAAGATGCTACATCCACTGGTTTGTTCTCCAAATGACTACAACAGCTGGAGCAGGGCCAGGCCAAAACCAGCAGCCAGAAACTCCATCCAGTCCATCATCCACTGCCTCCCTGGTACAATAGCAGGAGGCTGGATAGGAAATGGAGGTGGGACTCAATCCCAGGTAATCCAATATGAGATGCAGTCATTCCAAGTGGCAACTTAACCCACCACACCAGTGATCCATTTTCAATGAGTGAGTTTTCTACCTTTTTCCTCTTTTGTCTTCTGACTTTGACCCAGCCATGGTCCCACTGAAGAACAGTGAAGCCAACAGGGCTACTACAGTAGTGAGAAAATCAGGGAAGAAGACCTAGTTAAAGGGCCCATGAGAACAAAAGAGTATGGAGGAAACCTTAGGGAGGATGGAGCTGTATAAAGAGATCCTGTAATTACACCATAAGCTCCAGGATCACCCTAAGTTGTGCATACAAGATTCTGAAATCTGAACTACAATATCATCCACCGCCCATTTCCCAGAGTGGTACATGAATGGAAGAGACCCAACACAGCATGATAAATGCTTTGAAAAGCAGGCTAATTAAACTACTGCCACAGATGGCAAGAGACAACTTGTACTTTGAATCTAATCATATTGACTGCCTGCTAAAACAATAAAATCAATATTCTCCATAGAATTTAAGAGGCCAAAAGATTTATATAATAATGTTCAAAATGTCTACAATATAATAAATCAGTACTCAATATTCAAAAAGCAAGAACAATGTGACCAATTCCCAAGGGGAAACATATCTAACAGCCACCATTTCTGAAGTGATGCAGATATTGGAATGATCAAATACATTAAAAAGCTGTTGTGAACACACTCCATGAAGTAAATAAAGGTAAACACTCTTGAAATGAATGGAAATGTAGGAAATCTCAGCAGAGAAATTTTAAAAAGGTTTTTTAAGATTTGTTTATTTATTTGAAAGGGAGGGAGAGAGAGAGAGAGAAAGAGAGAGAGAGAATGAATATGACTCTTCCATCCACTGGTGCCTTCTCCAGTTGCTGGAAGAGCCAAGAGCCCAAAACTCCATCAGGTGTCCCACACGGGTGGTAGGAACCCAAGTACTTGGGCCATCTTCCGCTGCTTCTGCTGCTTTCTCAGGCACGTTAGCAGGACGCTGGCTCAGAAGCAGAGCAGCAAGGACTTGAACAGTTGTTCCAATATGGGATGCCAGCACCGCAAGCAGTGGCTTATTCCACTGCACCACAATAGTGGTTCTAAAAAATTTCTGATGGAAATTTTAGAACAAAAAAAGGACTAGGAACCTGTGAAATAAAAAATTCGCCGAACAAAATCAATAGTAGAGTGGAGCTAACAGGAGAAACAGTCAGCAAGCTTGAAAAATGTATCTATAGAAATGATCTAATCTAAACAAAATAAAGGCGCTACAAGATGAATCAATGAGGCAACACCAAAAGATGTATTCTCAGTGACATTAGAGTGCCAAAATGAGAAGTGAAAGAGGTTGGTTTGGAAAAACATTTTAATAAATAATCATCAAAACCTTACTACATTTTGTGAAAAATATGGGAACAAATCTCTGCAAATGGACACAGAATAAAAAGATATTTATGTTCCATGTGAATGCTCACCAAAGAACATCTACTGCAGAGGATGATCTGTGTGACAAAGAAATGAAATGTCCTGTGGCTACCAATCATCCCAATGTTTGGGCAGTAGACCATGCACAAGATGGGCCTGATGGCAGGCATGGCGATTAAACATGGGCTCAAAAACATGGCCTTCCCCTCACCGAGGCTGCTTTAACTACTGCTACTGCTACTAAGTCTCTGACCTGCCAACAGCAAAGCCCCACCCTGAGCCTCTAGTTTGATGCCACCCACTAGGGAGACTAGTCAGTTCCCTACTGACAAATTGATTGCATCACATCCATCTTATCAGGGAAGGGGTAACACAATGTCCTCACCAGACATGGAAAATACTTGCATTTTGAATGTGAATTTGTCTTCTATATCTATGCTTTTGCTAGCAGTGCCATCCATTCATTGCAAATGCCATCATAAAGTTCTATATATGTTATTTCTGATTGAGGAACTCATTTCACAGCAAAAGATGGGTAGTAATGGGTTTACATCCATGGCACTGCATGCCCCATCTCCCATCTCTCTAAAGTAGTACAACTGAAACAAACGACGCAGTACTCTGCTGAAGGTTCAGTTACAGAACCTGCTGGAAGACACTAGTTTTAAAGCATAGGTTCTGTCATACAGGACAGAATGCACTCTTTGCAGTGATTAACCAGTATACGTTGCTGGTTTCCCCTACAGCCAGAATATATCAGTTCAGGGATCCATGAGAGGAAGTAGAATGGCTCTTCTCATTATCATACCTAAAATACACCAGAATAACTTTCAATTACTACCTCCAGATCTTTGAGTTCTACGAGTTTGGAGATCTTTGTTGCCCAGAACCAAAGAAAGTTTTCACCAGGGCATTTACTAATGTTTCCATTGAACTGGGGAGTAAGACAAGTGACATGCCACTAACCCAACAGATTAGTGGGAAAACAACTATAAATAAATAAAGGGAATATAACTATACCAGCTGGAATAACTGATCTTGATTGCTGAGGAGAAATTAGGTTAATGTCACTCAGGGAGAGCAAAGAGGACCGACTATGTCTAAAAGATCAGCCATCTTCTGCTGCTTTCCCAGGCACATTAACAGGAAGCTGGATCAGAAGTGGGGCAGCTAGGACTCTAACCAGTGTTCATGTGGGATGATGGCGTTGCAGGCAGCAGCTTAACCTGCTGTGCCACAACAGCAGCCCCAAGAATGGTCTTTTCAGTAAATAATGCTGGCAAAACTAGACATGTGTGTGCAGAAGAATGAAATCAGATCCCTACCTCTCACCATATACCAAAAGCAACTGAAGAAAGACCTAAATGGAAGACTTGAAGAAAATATAGAGAAAACACTTGAAGATATTGGTGTAGGTGATGATTTCTTGGATAAGACCCCCAAAGCTCAGGCAACAAAAGCAAAACTAGACAAGTCATATATCAAACACAGAAGCACGCTTTAATGTACTTTAAAGAATAGAAATCCAATATGGGATGCTGGTGTCACATGTGGAGGCTCAACACACTGGGCCACAATGCCAGCCCCAAGAGAATTCTGTAAATATTTTCAGCTAAATGAAAATGAACAACTTATAAAAATTTGTGGAACATTCCAAACCAGTAGTTTAAGGGAAAATTTATGGCATTAGTTGCACATATTCTAAAAGATTAAAGATCTGAAATGAATCATCTAAACTTCTACCTTAGGAACCTAGAGAAAGAACAAATCAAATCCAAAGTAAGCAGGAAAAAATAACTAAAATTAGATCAGAAATCAATAAAATTGAAAACAGAAAATCAATAGAAAAAATCAACCAAATCAAAAGGTTGTTTCTTTAAAAGATTGATAAAAATCAATAAGTTTCTAAGCAGAAAGAAAAGAAAAAAGACGTAATTACTCATATCACAAATGAAAAAGTGTTATCAGTACAAATCTCATGGACATTAGATGGACAAGCAAGGAATGCTATGAACAACTCTGTTCAGTGTTCACAAATTGATCACCTTGATGAAATGGACCAATTCTGTGAAAAACATGACCTACTAAACTCACACAAGAGAAAATGGACAATCCGAACATGTTGCTATGTACTAAAGAAATTAAATCAATAACTTTCCAAAACAGAAAGCACCAGGCACAGATGTGCTCACTGGCAGTTCTCACCTGATATTTAGGGAAGAGATTACCCCAGTTCCCCAGGGCACAATACATGAAAGGAAGAATTAAAGAGCTGGACTTTATTAAAATTAAAACTATCTGCACTGTGAAAAGCAATGTTAAGGGAATGAGAAGATGAGCCACAGACTGGGAGAAAGGATGTTCCAAACACGTACCTGATAAGTAGGCGCTCTTCAAAACACACAAGGCATGCGGTCTAGGCTTGATGGATCTAGACACCTTTGCCTCATCCTGCCTCATTCTCTTCCCCTCAACACCCATCTTTGGGGGAATTTCCCCCAACAAATCATGCGAACAAGAATCTCTGATTTAGGCTCTGCTTCTGGAAAGCTTGACCTAACACTGTCACGGACAGAAGAACGAGGACCTAGTGTTAGGGAGCTGGGGAGGCTCCGGCTGATAAGGTTCTGACCTGAAAAAGTGGCAGTGAGCAGAGGAAGGAGGAGAAGCCTGAAGATAGACCCATAGAGGATGAAGAAAGAAGCAAACACGACTGAGTCAAGGTTTCGAGTCAAGGCATACAAGGGCAGATGTGCTGACACTACCATTTGATGGGGAGGGAGAGTATTCACTTGTCCCTCTTCTGTCCTTGCAAATGGCAGCCGCCTTCGGCTCACCACCCCCCTCCTCTCAGGGCCTGCCTCTGTGGCTGCCGCTCCTGCTGTCTGTCCTTGCTTTGGACCCACACTGGTACCCAGCCTGGCAGAGTCTCTTCCCAGTGTGAGCTGGGACTCTCCAACCGTATGATGCTCTCCACATTTCCCAGGACTGAGCTGTAGTCTTTCCTGCAGAGAGCTGCAGGTGAATTTTTCCTGATTAAGAGGAAGCTAGAAATGTTTGTTGATTAATTACTGGGTTGGGTTGTAAAGCTTTCTTGGGACACTGGTGAGCCAGGACAAGCCAGCCTCTGGATGGTCAGAGGGCTCCACAGTCACACAGTGTCATTACTCGTAGACCTGGGTGGTGGGCGCAATCTTTTAGTTCTTATCAATCCTCCTGAGAGATAATGTAGGTAAGATGGACTGCATCTTCTACAAGTGCATGATTCGGTGAACTGGCATTCGGTCAGTTAGTTACACACGTGGAGTCATCAGCACAGCCAGGACAAAAACCACTCCATCACCCCCTTGCCTTTTTGCACGCATCTGCCTTTGCCTCTGGCCCCACCCAACCACGGATCTGTCTTGTGTCACTATGAACAGCTTGCATTTCATAAAACTCATACTAGAATGGGTTATGTTTCATGCAAATAGAATTGTTTTATATCTATCTATCTATCTATATCTATATCTATCTATATATATATATATATCTTGTCTTCTGTTTGGCTTCTTTCTCTTCATTTCTTTTGAGAACCACCTCTGTTGTTACGTATATTTGTAGTCTATTTATTTTTAATTGACATGTTTATTTTTACACAATTACAGGTTCCCATGAAATTTCAAAAGCTAAAAGCTGTGCAGTTGGCATGGCAGTTCAGTCACAGCTTGGGACATCCACTTCCCATGCTACTGGGCCTGGGGTTTGTCCTAGCTCTGCTCACTCTCCACTCCTGCCTCCTGGTGATGCAGACCCTGGGAGATAGCAGGCGATAACATACCATCACCACTACGAAGGAAATCTCCGATACACTCTTCTCTATTCACACCCACTGTCCTCACACTCTCACTACTCTTTTTTCAAACAACCTTTATGGGGTGGTGCCGTAGTGCAGCGGGTTAATGCTCTGGCCTGAAGTGCCAGTATCCCATGTGGGTGCCGGTTCTAGTCCCGGCTGCTCCTCTTCAGATCCAGCTCTCTGCTATGGCCTGGGAAAACAGTAGAAGATGGTCCAAGTCCTTGGGCCCCTGCACCTGTGTGGGAGACCCAGAAGAAACTCCTGGCTCCTGGCTTCAGATCAGCACAGCTCCAACCATTGCGGCCAATTGGGGAGTGAACCATCAGATGGAAGACCTGTCTCTCTCTCTGCCTCTCCTCTCTCTGTATAACTCTGACTTTCAAATAAATAAATAAATCTTAAAAAAATAACCTTCATTTTTCAGAACAGTGTTTGGTTCACAGAAAAAAAATGAGCAGAAGGTACAAAGATTTTTCCATGTACACTGCTGTCCCACACACAGGCAGAGCCTCCCCCCATTGCTAATGTCCCCTCCAGGGTGGAACATTTGTTGTAACTGATGAACATTTGCTGATATACCATTATCACCCATAATTTGCATCAGGGTGCATCTTGGTGTCAAACATTCTGTGAGTTTTGAAAAATGTATAATGCCATGTATCTACCATTACAGTATCATGCAAAGTATTTTCGCTGCCTAAAAAACCCTCCATGCTGTGCCTACTCATCCCTCCCTGTCCCCATGCCCTAGCAACCACTGATCTGTTTACTGTCTGCATGGTTTTGCCTTTTCCAGGATGTCACATGGTTGGAACTGTACAGTATGCAACCTTCTCAGGCTGGACTCTTCCATTTACTAAGACACATTTTAGGTTCACCCTGTCTTTTCCTGGCTTGTTAGCTCATTTCTCTTTTTTAGAAAGCTTTTATTTAATAAATATAAATTTCATAGGTACAGCTTTAGGAATATAGCAGTTCCTCCCCATACTTGCCCTCCCACCCCCACTCCCATCCCATCTCCTACTCCCCCTCCCATCCCATTCTTCATTAAGATGCATTTTTCAAAGATTTATTTATTTATTTATTTCAAAGTCAGAATTACACAGAGAGAGATGGAGAGGCAAAGAGAGAGAGAAAGAGAGAGAGAGAGAGAGAGAGGTCTTCCATCCGCTAGTTCACTCCCCAGTTGGCCGCAATGGCCAGAGCTGTGCCAATCCGAAGCCAGGAGCTAGGAGCTTCTTCTGGGTCTCCCATGTGGGTGCAGGGGCCCAAGAACTTGGGCCATCCTCCATTGCTTTCCCAGGCCATAGCAGAGAGCTGGATTGGAAATGGAGCCCCTGGAACTCTAAAAGGCGCCCACATGGGATGCCGGCACTGCAGGTGGCAGCCCTACCCTCTACGCCACAGCGCCGGGCCCAAGATTCATTTGTAATTATCTTTATATACAGAAGACCAACTCTATATTAAGTAAAGATTTCAACAGTTTGCACCCACACAGCCACACAAAGTATAAAGTACTGTTTAAAGACAAATTTTACTGTTAATTCTCATAGTACAACAGAGGTGCTACATGTGGAGCAAGTGCACAGTGACTCCTGTTGTTGATTTAACAATTGACACTTTTTTTTTGGCAGGCAGAATTAGTGAGAGAGTGAGAGACAGAGAGAAAGGTCTTCCTTCCATCGGTTCACCCCCAAAATGGCTGCTTAAGCCAGCGCGCTGCGCCAATCTGAAGCCAGGAGCCAGGTGCTTCCTCCTGGTCTCCCATGCAGGTCAGGGCCCAAGCACTTGGGTCATCCTCCACTGCCTTCCCAGGCCACAGCAGAGAGCTGGCCTGGAAGAGGAGCAACCAGGACAGAACCAGCACCCCAATTGGGACTAGAACTGGAGTACCGGCACCACAGGTGGAGGATTAGCCTAGTGAGCCGCAGCACCGGCCACAATTGACACTCTTATGTATGATGTCAGTGATCACCAGAGGCTCTTGTCATGAGCTGTCAAGGCTATGGAAGCTTTCTGAGTCCACAAATTCCATCAGTATTTAGACAGGGCCATAAACAACGTGGAAGTTCTCTCCTCCCTTCAGAGAAAGGTACCTCCTTCTTTGATGGCCCATTCTTTCCACTGGGATATCACGCACAGAGATCCTTCACATAGAACATTTTTTGCCGCAGTGTCTTGGCTTGGCCCTGGAGGCTCTTGGCATGAGATAACTCATTTCTCTTTACACCGAGTAATATTCTGTTGTCTGGAAGTACAACTGTTTACTTATCCCCCCTTCCTACTGAAAGATACCTTGGTTTTTCCCAAGTTTTGGTACATATGACTAAATCTGCAATAAACACCCATGGGCATGTTCTTGTATAGACCTAAGTGTGCAATTCATTTGGGAGCTCAACTGCCAGTTCATGTGGTAAGAGTATATTTACTATTGCCAGAGACCTCCAAACTCTCTTCCAAAGTGGCTGCACCATGTTGCATTGGCACCAGCACTGAATGAGGCCCCTGCCTCTCCACATCCTCTGCGCCGCTTGCTGTTGTCAGTGTTCTGAATTTGGCCAGTCTCAAAGGTATATGGCAGTATTTCTCCACTGCTGTAATTTGCAGTTCCCCTGTGACATACGATGTGACTCATCATCCTCACATGTTTATTTGCCGTCTGTGAGTTGTGTGTTAGGTCTCTGGCCCAGTTTTAATTGGGCTGTTTATATGCTTACTGTTGAAGAAACAGAAAGGCTCAGATGAGGTAGCCTAGGTCCCCGTGATTCTTCTCAGCCCAGGTGAGGAAGCCTTGAAATTGTCTTACTGTCCCCACCCCTGCCTCTTCTGTATTGTCCCCCGCGGAGGGTGGAGGAGAAAGGTGTCCCTTTGTACAGCTCGGGGGTCCAGGGAAGGAAGGCTGGGAGAGGCCACTGAGGGTCACACGTTCACGTATTCATGTGGTGTATTCACCGGGTAGAAACCTGGGCAGAGCCAAGCAGGCAGACCCCCCATGGAAGGGAACACAGCAGCCACAAGGGGACCCTTCCAGGGAGGGAGGGGCTGTGAGGGAATGCAGGAATCTCTGATGGGGTGGCAGGGGCTTTGGGCAGGGATGTACAGCTCCTTTCCTACCACCTAGCATGGTACCTCGCTTAAGCGTACTTCAAAATGTTTGCAGAAAGTGTTGAAATCTTTATTTAGTCTAGAGTTGGTCTTCTGTGTATAAAGTTAATTGAAAATGAATCTGAATGGAGAATGGGACTGGGAGTGGGAGAGAGAGGGGGAAGTGGGGTGGGAGGGCGGGTATGGTAGGAAGAATCACTATATTCCTGAAGTTGTACTTATGAAATTTGTACTCATTAAATAAAAGGTTTCTTTGGGGGAAAAATGTTTGCAGAAAAGTGGAATTAAAAGAAAAGTTTATTTTGATGTAAAAAACATTTTTTCATCTATGCACAGTGCTTTCTTAATATGCATTTTCCACAAATGTGAGCTGTGCTCATCTACAGAAGACAATACTAATGAGTGAGTAAAAGAATGAATTCATGGAAAATGGTTCGGATACAGATCAAGGGGTGGCCGCCACAAGTGATGCCACTGAGAGTCCGGCCCCCGCTGGCCACAGCACTTACAGGGGAAAAGTCATCTCCAAGCAAGGCGGAGCCTGCCTTGGCTCCCGGAACCCAGCAGCCCCGCGCTGTGAGTGGAGGCCCAGGGGGCTGCTTGCTCAGCACTCCTGCCGCTGCCTCCTGCCGTCCTTAATGAGATGTGATTGCTGAAGGGAAGCAGCTAATTGCACGATGTTTTATTAATCCTCTCCCTATGAAATATTAATTGTGAGCTTTCACAGATGCAAAGATCCACGTGCTCTCCCACCGCTTGGGTTTGTGGTCTCTCCAGATGAGCACGTGAGGGTTTCCACGGAGGGACCAAGGTGACACCACGATACCAGATCCCTGGTAACCCAAAATACGCCAGGATATCAAAAACATTCCCCTCGGTGAGCTGCTGTGCCCAGGCACAGGGTTCAGGAAGCCATCAGCATCCACACAGCCAGGAGCAGAGTGAGAGATGCATCCTTGCCTTTCCCTTTTTTTCCTGAAACTGGCTCAGCTTGAGAGAAAAGCATCCAAAGGAAACAAGAACCTTACACCAGATGCGTTGACTGGATTCTGCGGGTCAGGGGAGGGAGTCCCGGAAGCAGGAGGAAAGAGTGGCTCCAAGGGCAAGTGGGGCAGGTGCCTGACAGGCAGCCTCGATCACTTCCCACGGAGTCCTGCTGGGCTGCAGGGGGATGCCCACTGGCCCAGAGCCCCTGGAGGGGCTTCTGCACAAGCAGGAGAAACAAGAATGGCATTGTCCTAAACCGTTCCCAGCACCAGGCAGAGACGGGTAACACGAGAACAGGACAGATGGTCCCAGAGCCACGGGAGAGGGAGCCGAGCCTGGCACAGAGGTATGAGGGACACTCTTCCAAGAGCCAAAAGGAGATTCGGCTGCTGTTCTGGCACACAGCCCTGGAGGTCTTAGCTGATGGCCCAGCCACCGCTAACCTGGGCAGGGGCCTGCAGGACAGGGGCCGAAGCACAACCAGAGTTACTGACTGGCTTCTTCTCCTGTCACCCTCACCCAAAATCTCTTCTCAAAGGATGGATTGTTTTCCTAACACACAAGGGTACTTCAAACAGTTCTTGGGAAAATGGCATTAAAAGATGAGTTGAGAGTGGGGGTTGCAGCTGCAGATTCTCTCTCTCTCTCTCTCTCTCTCTCTCTCTCTTGTGTCTGTGTTTGTGTATGTCTGTGTGTGTCCCTCCATCTCTCTGTCACTCTGCCTTCCAAATAGATAAATCAATCTTAAAACAAGTGTACATCACACAACACACGTACAAGAATATATACTCTATGACTTCACTTGCTTCATTTTTTTCTACGGCACCTAACATATTATATGACAAGCCTCCAAAAAACTCATGGAAAATGCATATTATGAAAAAACTATGCATTGAGTTTCAATTTTTTTCAACCAAAATCAGCTTACCTTGTCCCTGAACTTTCTGTGTGCTCACATTTTTGTGCATTTCCACGTGGACTGCTCATTACTGCTAGAATATAAGCCCATGAGGGCAGGCACTTTTTCTGTTCAGTTTACAGATGAACCCTCAGAGCCCAGAAACCTCCTGTTTCTATCATGGGACTAAACTCAAGAAATATTTACCAACTGAATAAATACTTGATTTCTCAAGCAGGGTGATGTTAGCAGTCAAAGGTGAGAACCTTAAAAAAACCTGTCAGCTGGGGCCGGTGCTGTGGCGCAGTGGGTTGACACCCTGGCCTGAAGCACTGGCATCCCATATAGGCACTGATTCTAGTTCCGGCTGCTCCTCTTACAATCCAGCTCTCTGCTACGGCCTGGGATGGCAGTAGAGGATGGCCCGGGTCTTTGGGCCTGTGCACCCATGTGGGAGACCCGGAGGAGGCTCCTGGCTCCTAGCTTCAAATCAGCGCGGCTCCAGGCATTGCGGCCATCTGGGGAGTGAATCAGTGGATGGAGGAGCTCTCTCCATGTCTACCTCTCTCTGTAACTCTGTCTTTCAAATAAACAAAACAAAGCTTTAAAATAAAAAAAACACCTGTCAGCTACCCAGGTCAGATAGGGGTACCCTCAGCAGCCTTGGGGAGAACTCAGAAAATAGCTCATGGCTTTGGGTCATACCTCGTAGGTCATTTCTTATACCTCCTCTTCCCACTGAAATCAAGTTCCCTTGCTCTCTGCTCCCATGGCATCTTACCTTTCTCATGTTGGGGCACATGTCACCTCTATTTTGACCACTTCTGGACTGTCTTCCTTATATGACTGTGTGTCTTCTGAGGGTGCATATGGAATTCTCAATACGTGTTTGTTGAATGAATAAATGTTTGGAGTTGAGGGAGCTATGTGTACATGGCTACGAAATTCTAAGAGAACTGAGCTTGGCATCAGAGAAGAGTACAAAGCGAAAGGAACAGGGGTGACAAGCTCTATTTCATAGCAAGAAAGGGGGGAAGGAAGGAGGGAGAGAGGAGAGAGTGCTGTCTCTCTTCCAAATGTGAGCACGCTAACTTGGGTCTAGCCGCTCCTCTCTGTACAATCTGGCTGACACAGCCTAGTGAAATCACCGTCTCTGTGTAGCCCATAGGATCGCCTCTTGGACGTCTGCACTACTCACTTTTCCACCTTCTGTTCTGATGTGATGTTCTCGTGGAGTTCTCTCCCACCAGGCCAGGTGCCCAAAAAGAGGACCACAAATGACCCTGGAGAGAGGTGGCAGGAAGAGTGCCCACGAGCAGAGCAAGAGACTCTGGCCTTGTGGGTGTCCCGGCCACGCCCCAGAGGAGCTGCTTCCCTTGGGTTTATTTGCTGCCTATTTAACTTCACTTCTCTCATACAGCCTACACCCCACCCCTGGGAAATGCACCCTGCACCACCTCCCTAAAGCCCCCAATGCACAAGACCCAGTGCAGGCCACACTGCTCCAGTCAGCACATCCCCTTTCTTTCCCTGACCTCCTGGCATTTATTTGGAAATACATTCTAGCGCTAATTTCTTGGTATTGTCTATTGATATGCACACAGTAAGTGCTAGATAAACAGCAGCTATTAGCATTGAAATTGCGTGTTGAGAACTAGTGCGCCTTTCTCTAACTAAACTATAGGCTCATCAAGGGTCAGGCACATATGCTAGGTTCTCCTTCCTTTGTATATCCTCAGAGAACTTCCCCAGGGCTGAGCAAACTCTAAATGCCCAGAAAACACTTTTCTAAATCTGTCTTGTTTAAAGTCATTGTTGTAGAAAAAATAAAATCAAGGAGCCACAGAAGTGGTTTTCCTGTTGTAAGAGGAGCAACACTATCTCGCTATCTCGAAGATGCCTTTAAAATGCTGGCCACTGCCCGGGTTCTATCTGAGGAGCCACGGTTCATTCCAGGAGAGACGCCGTAATGGATGGCAGGTGCGTTTGTGCTGAGTTAGGGGTTATCGTGTTCCCTGCACCCAGGCGCCAGATTGATGGGATATGCCTCTATGATTTATAATACACTAATCTCACCGGAGAGTGAAGCACAATTAATCTTAGGATCTTGCAGCTCGCACTTAACAACTTTAGAACCTTCCCTATGTGCTTGGCCTGCATAGCAAATGCTTGAGCCTCCCCCAGGAGTGGAGATAACTGGACATTAAGAACACAGAATGTTCTTCTCTGCAAGGCAATGGGGTGCTCCGGCAGGCGGCTTCTTGACTTTCTGTGATATTTCCAGAGATTATGCTGCGGGGGCATTTTAAATGAGGGTCACAGTGGCTCAGCCATCACATGTATAAAATCTAAGCCACAGGAATGCCTAATGTGCCAACAATGCAGTGTTCTTTCCTTGTACTGCCAAGATCCAAAGAACAAGATTCCCAAGCAACCGAAGGCCACGGTACCAGGTCTGTGCAGCGAGCGTTGTTTTGTGGGTGGGAGAGTCCCTCATGCCACAGCCAATGAGTATTTACTTTTACTTTACATAAATTCCAGCAGTCTTGTTGTCTTATTTCTGCACCTTCGCTAATAGGAATGAGGAAGACTGTGACAAGCAAACATGGTAATGGCCTAAAGGAAGTCTACTCCCAAGAAAACAGGGGGCAAACAATGTTTGACCAAAACCACACAAGCAGAGAAGTTTGGGGCCCCTCCATGTGGAAGCAACACCCTCTGCCAGCAATGGAACAACCGTTCAAGAGCACAATGCCATCAAATAGCCCCAAGCTCCAGCCAGCCACATACAGTTGTTCTTCAGGATCCAAGAAAGCAGGGGATGGGTTAGCCTTTAGGTGGATTTCCTTCCACAGTGGTTCAAGTGGAAAAGTTCAGGGCTTCAAGTGTTAACTCACAGCTACCCAAAAGAAGTTTTTCTTTGACTTCCGAGACAGCCAAGGTAACGCGGGTCTTTATTTATTTATTTGCAATCTTCCTTGTTATCTAGTGGGGCGTGCGGGTTCTTCTAAGTGCTCTCGAATCTCAGCTCTTCAGAATTTCATTAGAAACAACCTAGGGGCTTCTGGTATGAAGACAGCAGCATGTATCTGCTTTTTTGTCCGTGTTCCTTATAAAATCACATGCATGGAGCAAGGGGAATTGAAAAGAAAATCCACAGACTCCACATACAGTGAAACCAGGAACCGAATGCAAACTTCAAGCTCCAAAATATGTGTAAAGGTTGATGAAAGCAGCTGAAATAATGAAAGGTTGATGAAAGCAGCAGAAACATCCTGGAGAGACAGAGAAAGCAGGCACATTGAGCTGTGTGTGAACTTAGTGCCAAGTACTGGGGTGGGGCAGAGGGACACTTGTGAAGGCAGTGGCACATCCGGCACTGTGGAAGCCGTGTGGCAAGGGGTAGAGAGTCCGGAGAAGGGTTACATGAGCAGTGGAAGGTGGCCCCAAGTGCTTGGGCCCCTGCACCCATGTGGGAGACCCGAATAATGCTCCCGGCTCCTGCCTTCCTATTGGCCCAGCTCCAGCCATTACAGACATTTGCAGAGTCAATCAGCAGATAGAAGACCTCTCTGTCTGTCTCTCTGTAACACTGCCTCAAATAAATAAATAAATCTTTTTAGAAAATTATTTTGTTTTTAGGATTTATTTATTTATTTGAAAGGTAGAGTTGTAGAAAAAGAGAAGGAGAAACAGACATAGAGAGAGAGATCTTCCATCTACTGGCTCACTCCCCAGATGTCCTCAAAGGCCAGTGCTGGGCCAAGCCAAAGCTAGGAGCCAGCAGCTTTTCCCAAGTCTCCCGCACAGGTGGCAGGGGCCCAAACACTTGTGCCACCTTCCATTGCTTTTCCCAGGCCATTAGCAGGGAGCTGGATCGGAAGTGGGGCTGCTCGGACTTGAATTGGAGCCCATATGGGATGCCAACATCACAGGCAACAGCTTTACCTACTATGGCATAATGCCAGCCCCATGATTTTTAAAAATGAAATGACATAGATATATACAAACTTACTATAAGATAAAAATTTGAAAAAGTTGCAAAATTTAGCAATAGATGATCAACACTTATCAAAACGTAATGCTGTTACAAAGCAAAAAAAATTTTTTTTTCAAGTTTATTTATTTATTTATTTGAAAGCAGAGTGACTGAGAGACAGACAAACAGAGGGATCTTCCATCTATGGTTCACTCTGTAAATGTACACGACAGCCAGGACTGGGCCAGGCCAAACCCAGAAGGCAGGAACTTCATCCAGGTCTCCCATGAGGGTGGCAGGGACCCAAATACCTGAGCCATTACCTGCTGCCTCCAGGGTGTGCATTAGCAGGGAGCTGGAACAGAAGCAGACTCAACCCCAGGCACTCAGCCATGGTATGCAGCAGCCTGACCCCCTGCATCACAATGCCTGCCACCCCAAAACACGTTTTACATGAACACTTCATCACAAAGTTTTTCAAAAAAAAGTAATAAAGCACCCATCTCTTTAAAGAGAATACCACGAAATAGAAATGCCAGAATTCAGGGAAGTTCCAGCGTGGACTCAAGAAGAGATTAACTGTGAGCTAGTAGATCGCTAGAAAATGGCTGATGAAAAGCAAAAGCATCAGGAAAACAAAGACAAAATTGGAAAGTACATTTCTGCACTGCAGAAAAGAGGGTCAAAGATCTAAAGAACAGAGATAGGAAATGCAAACAGAATGAAAGAAAGAAAGATAGAAGGAAGGGGGATTAGAAAGAAAATGATTGCTACTGGGGCCAGCACTGTGGCACAGCAGGTTAAAGCCCTGGCCTGAAGCGCCAGCATCCCATATGGGCACCGGTTCTAGTCCTGGCTGCTCCTCTTCTGATCCAGCTCTCTGCTGTGGCCTGGGAAAGCAGTAGAAGATGGCCCAAGTCCTTGGGCCCCTGCACCCATGCGGGAGACCCGGAAGAAGCTCCTGGCTCCTGGCTTTGGATCAGTGCAGCTCTAGCCGTTATGGCTATCTGGGGAGGGAACCAGCAGATGGAGACCTCTCTCCCTCTGTCTCTACCTCTCTCTGTAACTCTATCTTTCAAATAAAATAAATCTTAAAAAAAAAAAAAAAAGAAAATGATCACTACAATAGGCAAGTGTTTTGACACAAATATAACTAGAGAAGAAAACAGAGCCCATGAAGCTGAATAAATAAGACCACATATTAAAAGGGCATATTGTAGACCAGGGAAAATCAAATCAGAGCAATTAACAGAGAGACATTTTCTGGGAAGTTGGAGGGAGAGAGAGCACACAAAGGACAGAGAAAGCAAGGGAGGAGAGACTAAGCAGAGGAGGGAGAGGAAGAGTTCTCTCTGGCTAACGGGATAAGCCGCCAAACAGGGCGCAATTCAGAGGTGCCTCAGATTTCTCTAAAGCAGTAGGTACAATAGGAAGATATTACAATTTATATCCACACAGTAACCAAGAAAGAGACTTGGGAGTCAAGGATTCCACATGCACTGAAGAATGTGCTTTCAAAAACAAAACTACAGACAGTTTTGAAATGTTTGAACCAGTGGAACACCATCCCTTGTGTCTTTTCTGGGGAGGCTATGGGGACATTGAGGAAAATGGAATTAAAAGATAAGTTTACTTGGATACAAAAAGTTTTGAAATCCATGCACAGTTCTTTCATAATATACACTTTCCATTAAATTTTTGAAGGCCCCTCAAATGAGAGATCAAACCAGCCAACCAAGAGACAATGGGAGGCCAGCACCGCGGCTCATTAAGCTAATCCTCCACCTTGCGGCGCCGGCACACTTGGTTCTAGTCCCGGTTGGGGTGCCGGATTCTGTCCTGGTTGCCCCTCTTCCAGGCCAGCTCTTTGCTATGGCCAGGGAGTGCAGTGGAGGAGAGGATGGCCCAAGTGCTTGGGCCCTGCACCCCATGGGAGACCAGGAGAAGCACCTGGCTCCTGGCTCCTGCCATCGGATCAGCGCGGTGCGCACTGGCCACGGCGGCCATTGGAGGGTGAACCAACGACAAAGGAAGACCTTTCTCTCTGTCTCTCTCTCTCTCTCACTGTCCACTCTGCCTCTCCCAAAAAAAAAAAAAAAAAAAAAAAGAGAGAGAGACAATGGGAGAAACAAATGAAAGCAGAAGCCAGGTGATGAGCAGTGTGTGAACTAACTGCAAAACGCAGGTTAAACAAAGCTGGCATCTGGGGTGATGGATAGAATGCAGCCATCACGGGCCCTGACAATGTGCAAATGGCACAATTAGTAAACGTGGAACAGAAGACGAGAAGAAGAGTAGGTGTGCAGATCGCTGCATTTCTTTCTTTCTTTTTTTTTTTTTTTTTTTTTATTTGACAGAGTTAAACAGTGAGAGGGAGAGACAGAGAGAAAGGTCTTCCTTCTATTGGTTCACCCCTCAAATGGCTGCCACAGTCAGCGCTGTGTCGATCCGAAGACAGGAGCCAGGTGCCTCCTCCTGATCTCCCACGCGGGGCCCAAGCACCTGGAACATCCTCCACTGCCTTCCTGGGCCACAGCAGAGAGCTGGACTAGAAGAGGAGCAACCAGGACTAGAACCGGCGGTGCCCATATGGGATGCCGGTGCCACAGGCAGAGGATTAACCAAGTGAGCCACGGTGCTGCCCCCACCCCCACCCCGCATTTCTAATTGCACTGATTGGCTTCGTGCTACTGTAATGAAACACGTGAGAGAGCTAACGAATAAAGGAAAAAGGGCCATTGAGCTCACAAGTTTGGAGGTTCAAAGTCCAAGACTGGGCAGCCCCACTGGTTTGGCTTCTGGTGAGGGTAGCAGATGGTGGTAAATCACAGCAGGAGTGTGTGTATGGAACAGTCTAGCTCACCACCCAGGAAGTGAGGGACAGAGATAGGAGTCCCACAATCCTTCCACAGGCATGACCTAACGAGCCAAGTCCCCAGCTTCCAAAGATTTCACCACCTCCTGGCAACACCACCCTGGGGACCAAGCCCTTAAACATGGATCTTTGGAGGACATCAAATCAATATTATAGGAAACAGTAAAAGCAGAAGCCTGTAATTCAAAGCTGACAATTCAAGGAAGGAGTCTATATAAACATGTTTAATAACACAATGTTAAGAACTAAGAGGACTAAAATAATAGGGTGGTGGAAGAGGGATAGGGTAGGGAAATGAGACATTAATTTTATCTTCATTCATACAAAAGGTCTAGAAAACTACAGCACTAATAGAATTAAAGGAAGTTATGGTGAGAAATATTGCCATGAGATTAGAGACAAATCTTCCTGAACTTCAGAACTAAAATTGCTTTCAAAGGCAAACAAAAGTCACTATGTAAAAATTTGCAGCCGGCGCCGCGGCTCAATAGGCTAATTCTCCACCTAGCGGCGCCGGCACACTGGGTTCTAGTCCCAGTCAGGGCGCCGGATTCCTTCCCGGTTGCACCCCTTCCAGGCCAGCTCTCTGCTATGGCCAGGGAGTGCAGTGGAGGAGAGGATGGCCCAAGTGCTTGGGCCCTGCACCCCATGGGAGACCAGGAGAAGCACCTGGCTCCTGCCTTCGGATCAGCGCAATGCGCCGGCCGCAGCACGCCAGCCGTGGCGGCCATTGGAGGGTGAACCAACGGCAAAGGAAGACCTTTCTCTCTGTCTCTCTCTCTCACTATCCACTCTGCCTGTCAAAAAAAAATTTTTTTTTGCAGGGGCCAGCACTGTGGTGCAGTGGGTAAATGCTTATGACACTGGCATTCCATACCAGAGTACCGTTTCTAGTGCTGGCTGCTCCACTTCTAACCCAACTCCCTGCTATTGTGCCTGGGAAAGCACCAGAAGATGGTCCTAGTACTTGGGCCCCTGTCACTCATGTGGAGATCTGGATGGGGTTCTAGTCTAACACCACCTGCTGTGGTCATTTGGGGCATGAACCAGCAAACATATAATCTCTTTCTCTTTGCCACTCCCTCCCTCTCTCTGCCTCTCTCTCTCTGCAACTCTGCCTTTCAAATAAAGAAATAAATAAGTCTTTTTAATGAATCTGCAGCAAAAACAATAAAATAGAAAAATAACATAAAATAATATGCCATGCTAAGAGCAGATAGATCTATAATTTTAATAAATATAAATGGATTTAACTTACCTATTTAGAAATGTACTTCAGATTAGATTACAAAGCAAAGCTAAGCCCTAAGTTATAAACAGTGATTCAAAAAACACAAAGTGATTCAAAAAGTTGAACATTAAAGAATGAGCAAAGGTAACAAGAAAATGAAAACAAAAAAAAAGGCAGGAGGCATGATTTAAATATTAGGCAAGATTACATTTAGTGTATATATTATTAAACAATACAAAAAGTGCACTTTATAAGGCTAAAATTGTCATGTAACAATGACTATATAATAGTTATGAATATATACACAATAGGAGACAGAGAGCAACAGCGAAAAAATAATCATGGTAGCATTTGTAAGGTGGGTTGGCTAAAAGCCAGACTGGCAGGAGAGAGATTTTAATATCTCTAAATCTATGACAGATAAACTAGATGAAAATATTAAACCAGGATATAGATTATTCCAGTAACATAAATATGTAGTAGGTCCAACTGAAAACTATTGAGCACTGTACTCTGAAAAGCCTTTGGAATACCAAGGAAACCAATTTAAGTTGCTAAGGAGATTGCACTGTATTCTAACACATAGAAATGAAGAAAAATTACTCTGTGATCACAATATGATAAAACGAGAAACCTGTAATGATACACTATGATAAAATAAAATCAGGAAGCAAGAAATTGAGATTTCAATGTTTTCATCCTTAAATACTCCCTAGTTCAAGGAGAGAATCAAAACTAAATTTTCAGAATCTCTAGAAAATAATATAAAATCATTATCCATCACATCTATGGAGTAGAACCATAATAATACTCCAGAATCTTCAAATATTTAAATTATTATACAAATAAAATAATAAAAACTGAAATATAAGAATTAAGTGTTTCACTTAAATATTTTTAAACAGAAAACAAAATAAATTTAAAGAAAACAAAAAGGGGCTGGTGTTGTGATGGTGTAGCAGGTAAAGCCACCACCTGCAGGGCTGGCATGCCATATCGGTGTTGGTTCATGTCCAGTGGCTCCACTTCTTTTACTTTGTTAGGATTTATTTATTTATATGAAAGGCAGAGTTACAGAGAGAGAGAGAGAGAGAGAGAGAGAGAGAGAGAGGTCTTCCACCCACTGGCTCACTCCCCAGATGGCCGCAACAGCCGGAGCTGCACCAATCCAAAGCCAGGATCCTGGAGCTTCTTCCTGGTCTCCACGCAGGTGCAGGGGCCGGAGCACTTGGGCCATCTTCTACTGCTTTCCCAGGCCATAGCAGAGAGCTGGATCAGAAACCAGGACTCGAACCTGTACCTATATAGAATGCTGGTGCTGCAGGAGGCGGCTTTACCTGCTACACCACAGCGCGGCTCCACAGCTCCACTTCTGATCCAGCTCCCTGCTGACGTACCTGAGAAAAGTGGCGGAAGATGGCTCTGGTGCTTGTATCCCTGCAACCCACACGGCAGAGTCCCAGATGAAGCTATGGGCTCCTGACTCCCAGCTCCTACCTTTGGCCTGGCCCAGCCCTGGCCATTGTGGCCATCTGGAGAGTGAATCGGGGATGAAAGATCTCCCTCTCTGTCTCTCTGTAACTCTGACTTTCAAATAAATAAGTAAATCATTAAGAAAGACAGGAAGGAAGGAAGGAAGGAAGGAAGGAAGGAAGGAAGGAAGGAAGGAAGGAAGGAAGGAAGGAAGGAAGGAAGGGAGGGAGGGGAGGAGGGAAGGAAAGAAAAAAGAAAGAAAGAAAGAAAGAAAGAAAGAAAGAAAGAAAGAAAGAAAGAAAGAAAGAAAGAAAGAAAGAAAGAAAGCAAGCAAAAAATCCAGGCCCAAGGCCTTGAAAACTGACAGGTGCCATGGCTCTGCTGGTTTGCCAGCTACACCTCACCTGCACAGGCCCACCCAGCAGCCCTGGCCCCTTGGAACCCACGGCAATAGATGGACACTCCGTACTCACAGCAGAAAATGTATTCAATAAAATTCAACATCCCTTCATGAAAAAAAAAAAAAAACCCTCCCAACATTAGTATAGAAGGAACATAACTCAGTAAGGGCTATTTGTGACAAATCCATCATTCCAAATGGGGAAAGCTGAAAGGCTCTCCTCTAAGATCAGGAACAAGACAAGGACACTTACTTTGAACATGTTGTTCAATATGGTATCGAAAGTCTTATTCAGAGCAATAAAGCTAGAGAAAGAGATGAAGGGCATCTAAATAGAGGAAGAGAGCATCACATTACCCCTGTTTGAAGATGAAACTATTTTATAAATCGACAAATCTAAAGACTCCACCAAAAAAAAAAAAAACCTGTTAGAATTGATTTAAAAATTCAGTAATGTTGCAGTATACCAAATTAACATATAAAAGTAAGTAGCTTTCATACACATCAATAACAAATTTGCTGAGAAAGAAATTTAAAAAGCAATCCCACTCACAACAGCTGCATAAACAAAATGCTTAGGTATAAATTTAGCTAAGGAAGTGAATGGTCTCCACAATGAAATTATAAAACACTAATAAAAAAAATTAGAGAATGCCCCAAAATGGAAAGACTGGGCAGGCAGTTAGGACATCACGTAAAATCACGTTGGACACCCACATCCTTTATCAGAGGACCTGGCTTTGAGTCCTGGCTGTACTCCTGGTTCCAGCCTCCTGTTAGTGTGCATCCTGGGAGATAGCAGGTGATGGCCCAAGTAATTTGGTCCCTGCCATCCATGTGGCTACCCAGAATGAGTTATAGGCTCCTAGCTTTGATCAGACCCAGTCCAGCTGTTGTGGACATCTCTCTCTCTCTCTCTCTCTCTCTCTCTCTCTCTCTCACTCTCACTCTCTCCCTCCTTTTCAAATAAAATTGATTAATTAAAAGATAACTTTAAAAATATTCCTATGTCATGAGTTGCAAGAATAAATATTGTTGGGGCCAGCACTGTGGCACAGTGGGTTAACACCCTGGCCTGAAACACCAGCATCCCATATGGGCACCAGTTCGAGACCCGGCTGCTCCACTTCCGATCCATCTCTCTGCTATGGCCTGGGGAAGCAATGGAAGATGGCCCAAGTCCTTGGGCCCCTGCACCCACCTGGGAGACCCAGAAGAAGATCTCTCTCTCTGTCTCTCTCTCTCTCTCTCTTTCTCTGCCTCTCCTCTCTCTGTGTAACTCTGACTTTCAAATAAATAAATATTTTTTAAAGACTTATTTTATTTATTTGAAAGACAGAGTTTTATATAGAGAGGTAGAGACATACAGAGCAAGAGAGAGGTCTTCCATCCACTGGCTCACCTCCCAGATGGCCGATCTGAAGCCAGGAGCTTCTTGCGGGTCTCTCGCATGGGTGCAAGGGCCCAAGCACTTGGGCCATCTTCTACTGCTTTCCCAGGCCATAGTAGAGAGCTGGATTGGAAGAGAAGCAGCCGGGACTAGAACCGGCGCCCATATGGGATGCCAGTTCTTCAGGCCAGGGCGTTAACCCGCTGCGCCACAGCACCGGCCCCCAAATAAATAAATCTTTAAAAAAAGAGAGAATAAATATTGTTAAAATGTCCATACTACCCAAAGAGATCTACAGATTCATTGCAATTGCCATAAAAAGCCAATATTCTTCATATAACCAGAAAAAATCAACGACAAAATTCATATAGAACTACAAAGGACCCCAAATCGTGCAAGCAATCCTGAGCAAGAATAAAGCTGGAGACATTACAATATGTGACTTCAAAACATACTACAAAGCTACAGTAACCAAAACATGGTACTAGATAAAAGCAGACACATTGACCAATGGAATAGAATACAAAATCCAGAAATAAATCCATGTATTTGCAGTTGGCTAACTTTTTGCAAGTGCAGCAAAAAAGCATACATTGGAGAAAAGAAAAATCTCTTCTATAAGTGGTTCTGGGAAAACTGAATACCCACATGCAGAAGACAGACACTAAACCCTAACTCGTGATATACAAAAGTCCACTCAAAATGGATCAAATATTTAAATACAAGATCTAAAACTAAGAAACTAATAAAAGAAAACATAAGAGAAATGTTTCAGGATACTGTTCTTAGCAAAAATGTGATGGATATGACCCCAAAAGCACAAGCAACAAAAGAAAAAAAATTGAAAACAGTGGGATGACAACAAACAAAAAGGCTTCTGCACTACAAAGGAAACAGAGTGGAGAGACAACCTAGGCATGGGAAAACATATTTGCAAGTGATTCCACTGGCAAGACTTTAGTTTCCAGAACACATAAGGAACCCAAACAACTCAACAGCACAAAATCAAACAATCCAATTAAAATATGAGCAATGACCTGAATCGACACGTCCCCAAAGAAGATACGCAAATAACTGACCAGTATATGGAAAAATGAGCAGTGGAAATGCAAGTCAAGATCACAGTGAGATAGCATCTCACCCTACTTAGGATGGCTGTTGTCAAAAACAAAAAACAGGGGAGGGGTCAGCATCATGGCATAGCAGATTCAGCCTCCCCCTGTGACGCCGGCATCCCATATGGGCAGTGGGCCATGTCCCCACTGTGCCACTTCTGATCCAACTCCCTGCTAATGGACTAGAAAAAGCAGGGAAAGATGGCCCAAGGGTTTGGGCCCCTGCCACCCATGTGGGAGACCTGGAAGAAACTCTTGGCTTCTGGCTTCAACCTGGCAACCAACCCTGGTGGTTATGGCCATCCAAGGGGTAAACCAGCAGATGGAAGATTCTCTCTGTCTCTCCCTCTCTCTTTGTAAGTCTGACTTTAAATAAATAAATCTTTCAAAAATATAATAGGGATTTCTCACTAACTGTTGTAACATAGCTTGGTATACCCATCATGAAGAACAGTATGGAGGTTTTACAAAAAATTAAAAACACAACTACCATATGATCCAGCAACTCTGCTCCTGGGTCTAAAGGAACTGAAATCAGTATGCTGAAGATACATCTTCCTTCACATGTTTATTACAGCACTATTCACAACAGCCAAGACGTGGAAGCCACCTAGGTGTCCATCAATGAATAAATGGATAAAGCAAATGTGTTATATATCCACACTGAATATTGTTCAGCCATAATGAATGGAACTGGAGGACACCATGTTAAGTGAAGCAAGCCAAGCAGTGAAAGACAAGTACTGCAGGTTCTCACACACAGAAGCTGAAAAGTTGAGCTCATAGGAGTGGAGACCGGAGCCTGGGAATGAGAGGAGGGACAGAGAGAGGACGGGGGATGGGCACAAAAACAGCTGGATGGGAGGAATAACTTCTGATATTCCATAGCACAGTAGGTCAACAGGGTTGCCAATAAATAATGGGATATTTCAAAATGATTTGTAGAAAGGATTTTGAATGTTCCCAACTGCTGTGAACTGAACAGGATTTGGCTCCCCAAATTCATCCAGATGTATCCAACTCAGGCTTGTGTTCACGGCTGATGGGTTTACACTAGTGTTGGATGAGTAGGGTGGAGGCTTGACTCAACTGCGGCATCTACAGGTGGGGTCTTTGGAAGGTGATTTTGGACTGGACTAGGTTGCTAGGGTGATGATGGCTTTGCAAGCTCCTGTGTCGCTCTGCTTCCTGGTTCACCACAGGATCACTCCTCCCCCCATGCTCCACCACTGCCCGCCTCCACCGGACACCAGACTAATGAGGCTGCCAATCTTGGCCCATGAGCCTCCAGGCTGAAATAAACTTTCTCCTCCCCTCAGTGGATCCCCTCAGTTATTTTACTTAAAGTAATGAAAGCTCACTAATACACCAGCAGAAGGGAGTGCCAGATGTCTGAAATGATAAGGAAGCCAAATGGCACAGGCATTGAGGCACAGCAGGGTAAGCTGCCACTTGCAACACCTGCACCCCTTATCAGAATGCTGCTTTGAGTCCCTGCTCCTCCACTTCAAATCCAGCTTCCTGCTAATGTGCCTACAAAGGCAGTAGAGGATGACCCAAGTACTTCAAGTACTTGGGTCCTTCCTACATGTGCACTGAGTTTCAGACTCCTGGCTTCAGCCTGATCCAGTCCCAGTTGTGGGCATTTGGGGAGTGAATCAGCAGATGGAAGATTATCTCTCTTTCTCTTTCTCTCTTTCTCTCTTTTTCTCTCTCTCTCTCTTTCTCTTTCTCTCTCTCTCCCCCCACCCCATCTTTTAAATAAATCTTTTTTAAAAAATATGCAATTATACTGACCCAATCATTGCACATTATATACATGTGACTTTAAAAAAAATTTACATTCTCAATTACTTGACTCAAACTGACACTAAAATAATCTTGTACCCCCACCAGCAGCTAACCCCAGTGAGTGAGCTCAGCTTGGACACTGGCTGGAGAGAATCCTCAAAGTGGGTGAGGGGATGTGATTGAGAATTCACTCAACAACCAGGCTAAAATGACTCAGCAGTAAGGATGGCAGTTTATGTTCCACTTAGGTGTCCTGGGTAAGCCCCTGCCACAGATACACAGATTTCCATAGGAAGGGCTTGTTAATGAGAGAGGGGAAATGGACGGGGGTGGGGGGGGGGGGTGGAGAGAAAGCCATGTGTCCCAGAGATGCGGGTGCTGCAAGGTGACAGCACAGGGTGCTTCGTGGGTCCAAGCTCCCCTCGGTGCACGGCCCGGCCCCAGCCCCTCCTCATGGCCCCTGCCTCCTGCTGCTTCTGGACACTCACCAACCTGTGGCTCACAATGATGACTGCTGGGGAAAAACACAGTGCCCCTCTCCCCAGCACTGGGGGCTTCCCAGGCGTCATAGGAAGACTTCAAGGCCGTTGTCGAGAGCTGGAGGTGTGACTTCCCAGTGTGCATTTCTGGCAGCCTGACCAGCAGAGTGGAGGACAGGGTTTCTGAGTCCAGGCCCACAGATCTCACCCCGGGACCCCCGCTCTGGACCTGCTCTCTGGGCTGAGCTCAGCCACGTCACAACTCGTGTGGCCAAATTAGACGATCGTTGCCATGTCTGTCCCTCCTTCCCTGAAGCGAGAGAGCACATCTCTCACCTCGTATGCCTGGTGCTGAGCACACAGTAGGGCTCAACAATCAAGAACTGGGAGTGCCTTTGTTAATTAACGCAGGCCGGATTTGGTGTGTCCAGTGAGAAGTCTACGCCAGGTCACTGCGCTGCTTGCCCAGGTGACAAAGGTCACCAGTCACATAGGAACAGGACGCAGGGCAGAACAGACCAGGCGTTCCCTCTATGAGCCCAGTCTCCTGTACGGAGCCAGCGAGCAGGACGTGGGCCCACACCCAGCTCCTTTGCTAGGAATTCTCCCCAATCCAAGTCACATTCCCTCCCTGAAGCTCTGTTTCCCCACCTGAACGACATGGGAATGGGATCAGGGGATCTGGGAAACCTGTCTGCTCTAACGTTTCCCAGCACAGGGACTTGGCTAGAGAGCAGTGAAGACACTCAGCATTGCCACCTCTCCATGGGCACCTGTAGATCTTCCAGACTGCAGTGAGCGGCTGGGGGTGGGGGAGGGGTCAGAGACTAGATAGGAGCCTCCCAGCAGAGAGAATAGAGACGTGTGTCACAGGGCCGGCACTACTGGTAGGCCACACTATGTCTGTTTCAAATGCCATCAAGGGGGGGACAGTGACCCTCCGTTAACTGGGAGCTCTTTCCCTTCTGACTGCTGCTCTATCCATCTGCAAAGGGGCTAACCCCAGCGGAGCAGGCAAGGGCCTCCCAGGCAAGGCAAAGCAGGAGACTAACTCTGAGCGGGTGGGTCTCTGAATACACAGTCTGTCAAAACTGTGTCCAGAGAAAATGGGGAAAGGCCCTGAAGTCTTCCTGAGCAACTCCTGGAGACACAGTCGTGCACCAGCGCCAGGAATCCCTCGAGCCGTCGGGGACACCGCCACTCCCCAGCTCCCCCCCACCACTCCCACCTCAGGAGCTCAACAGACAACAAAGGGTGTTCCCAGCACAGGGGACTCAAACTGCCCTGGATAAGGGGGAAGATGAGGCCGCATCATGGCTCCTATCACCTGCAGCAGCTCCCAACCCTGTGAGGTCCTCCCAGCGACTGCCTAACAGGTGCTCTTCCCACCAAGGAGGTCCACTACCAGCAGGTGTCCCTGCTGCCCTGGCCGCATCCACCAGGTGCGTGCCAGATGCCTGCCAGCCAGCACCGCACGAGCAGCGAGACCATGGTCATGCCCAGCTCCTCCTTCCCAGGGATGGAAGCTACTTTCTCCACCTAACAGAGCAGTACCTGCAACCAACGGCTCTCAGGTTCACCCGACGTGTGAGTCCCCGTAAACCATCCCGCAGTTGGTCCTTCTCCAGTATCACGTCTGCCCAGACAGGCTTTTCACCACTTGTTGCCTCTCCCTGTGTCCATCCACAGGAGAGAGAGACGACTGGACAACAGCACGTGGCTCCCTGGACTCTCCCAAGGCTTGCAGCACTTTAGGCGTGTGTCCTGGTAATGACCTTCACTTCCAGCCACCCAGTCCCTCCTAGCCCCACAAATCACAGTTTCCTCCTCTGTAAACGTCATCATGGTATAAGTCATGCTTGCCTCTTGTGAGAATGACCTATGTGAAGTCACTAGGAGTCATGGGAAACCTCCTAATTCTAGACCTTTCTGACAATAAGAACATAAAGTAAGTCATGTATGTAACAGCCTCACGTCTGTCAACTTGACTGGGTGGAAGGCTGCCCGGATTGTTGGTGAAATGTTATTTCCGGTGTGTGTGTGTGTGTGTGTGTTGCTCCTGGAAGAGATTGGTATTGGAATCAGTCGAGTGAGTAAAGAAGATCCCCCTTCCCCAATGTGGGCTAGCATCAAGCAAATCCCTGAAGGCCAGAGAGAACTAAAAAAGGTGGAGGGAAGGAGAGCTCACCATGCCTTCTGCCATGAGGGTGTCCATCTTCTCCCACCCTGGGACATCAGAACTGCAGCTTCCGGAGCCAGAGGACTCGGGGCCTGCATCAGTGCCCCTCCCTGCTTCTGAGACAGTCAGTGTCGCTCTGAGAGTTCCACCAACAGCACCCCTGGAACTCGGGCCTCGGACCCAGCTCTGTCACACTCACGCTTCCCCTCTCCTGGCTCCTGAGCCTGCAGACGGCAGAGCGTGGGACTTCTCAGCCACCCTACTCACGTGAGCCAGTTCCCAAAATAATGTCTAACATCTCTCTGTGTATGTAGCTGCACTAGTAATATGTGCCAAAATGTTTTATGTAACAATTTCTATTAATCTTATTTTTTAAGGATTTATTTCCTGGGGGCCAGCGCTGTGGCACAGTAGGTTAAGCTTCCACTTGCGGCACCAGCATCCCATGTGGGTGCCGGTTCGAGTCCTGACTGCTCCACTTCCAATCCAGCTCTCCGCTGTGGCCTGGGAAAGCAGTGGAAGATGGCCCAAGTCCTTGGGCCCCTGCACCCACGTGGGAGACCAGGAAGACTTGGCTCTTGGCTTCAGCTCGGCACAGCTCTGGCCATTGCAGCCATCTGGGGAGTGAACCAAGGAATGGAAGATCTGTGTCTCCCTTTCTCTGTAGTTCTGCCTGTCAAATAAATAAATAAAATCTTTATTTAAAAAAATCTATTTACTCATTTTGCAAGGCAGAAAATCCTGCGTGACTTGTACCACAGCACCCATCTTGGTTCAGTCTGGCCACATTGCGGGGGCTCAGTAGCCCCTTGCGACTGGGGAGCTGCCATACTGGAGAGCCCCACACTGAAGTTAGACTTCACTCTATAGACAAGAGCCAGCCGCAAGGGATGTTATCAGAGGAGTGAAATACACAAAAAAGGCAGTTTAGGGAGTGTTCAGGGGCCCAGCCCCCCGCCTCCTCCCCCTCCCCCGTCCCCACCGTGGTCCAGGCTCTGGACTGAGGCACAGCAGCTCTGCTCCCCATCTCCAGGGCCCTGCACTGAGAGCGCCTAGCGAAACAATCAATCAACAAACCACCAGGAGGGGGCACTGCAGGGGTTTGGGAAGCAAGTTAGAGAGAGGGGTCCGGATGAGTGTGAAGCCGGTGCCAGGGCTTGGGGAAGTGGGATGGAGCGGATGAATAGGGTGTGGGGAGAGCCCAAGAGGTTGCATGAGGGACAGGGGAGACACAGAACGACTTTCACCCTGGGCCTGGAGGTGACTGGAGGCTGCTGAGACTGAACCTCTGGAAGGCAGAACCAGAGCCAGGTGGGTGGAAGTCACTCAGCAGTCACCAGGAGGGACCAGCACTGTGAGCCAGAGCAGAGCCGACCAAGTACAGAAACGAGATGCGTGTAACCGCCAGGGGGAATCTAAGTTCCTGGGGACCCCGGGTCTCAGAGGCTTGGAGCGGCCGGGAAGGGGTGGCTGGAGGTGGCTGGAAACGTTTGGAGAAGTGGGGAGGAGCCAGGGGCAATGGCCTCGGGCTTTGCCCAGGCAGGCAGGACACCCCCACCGACCCAGCCCTGGTCAGATGCTTCATTAGGCACTGACGTCCCCGGGGGACCTGGGGGCAAGGCTGCTCCGCTAAAGCAGCTGCTTTCACTTTAAACAGTTTTAGATCAAAGCCCGCGGCACACGGGCGCCCAGTGTGACGCTGTTAATGAAGAAGTCTCCCAGATGCTCAAAGGGGGGAAAAATCATGCAAATAAAAGGTTGTGATATTCATCCAAAAGACACTGGCTCCTCGATAGTCACGACTTCCGTGAGCAAGTGTGTCAAGGACACGAAATGTCAAGGCTAATGAGTGAATAGGGTGCGCCCCTTGCAGGATCCGAGCATGCTCAGTGAGCTGCCCGCGACCGGGAGCGTGGCCTCTGAACCCGGAATTAACAATCTCCTAAATTACACAGCCCAGCTGCTCCTGCCACCGCCAGAAACCCTCCCTGAGGAAGGGCAGAAGCAAATTGCATATCGCTATGAGGAAAGGATTAAAAGAACACATTCCTGTGATCAGGAAGATGGATCTCCAGCAGGCTGCGTGGAAACCCTCACTTTTGAACCTCACGGAAAGCTACGTCAATCAAACTGGCTAACGTCACTAACCAGACTTGACAGATGAGAAAATTGAGGCTGGGAGAGATTAAGGGACTTGCTCAAGGGCACTATATTTATTCTGCCTCTGCAAAGGGGAACAGATGGGGCCAGGAAGAAGGGGCCAGACCGGCTTTAAGAGCACCTGCGCCTTGGGGTGCTCACCCTGCCAGGACCCCCTCACTCTCTACCTCCTGTCGCTTCTCTGGCCTTGCTGCATCAGGCCAGCAGCCTCAGCGGCTCCAGGCTAATACCCCTACAGCCTCCCAGTGAATGAGGAAACCAAGTCTCTTCTGCCAGTGCCCTTAGCAGAACCTCGGAGAAACACGCTGCTTGGCTAAATGGGCTACAGCTGTGACAGTGGCCGTGGCGAAACACTGCTGGCCTAGCCCAGTCAGCAGGCTGCACCCGCTCCTACCTGGGTGTGCTTGAATCTAGACTAAGAAGAGGGACAGGTGCTGGGTAACCAAAACTCACAGCAACAAACCAAGGCAGAAGGCAGCCCTTCGTCATTTGTGACAACTGTGTCAACAAGGGCAAAGGCTCTTCAAGAAATTTGCAGGAAAACGAATGAAAAGATCATGCACACTTTCCACGAATGATTGCACTGGGTACCTAGCAATGACCTGTCTTAGCGACACACGATCTAGTGAGAGAGGCAGACAGTAAATTGGTAGGATTGTGACAAGCGCCATGAAGGAAGCCAATGGGACAAAGAGACAGAGAAGTAGGCAGTTACACAGCTGGGATGTTGAGAGAAGGTTCTCAGGGGAGGGGTCTAAGACAATAAGGAAGGTAGTGGGGGGAGTCATGGGGAGAGCATTCTGGGCCCAGAGTGGTGGCTGTGTGTGCCCATCACCAATGTGAGGAACTAGGAGGAATCCAGTGTGATTGGAACCCAGTAGCAAGGGGAGAGTAGGTAGATCTGCACTTGGAAGGCAGGCTGGGTGCAAGCACACAGGGCAGAGCGCATGCTAAACCCCTGCAAAGCCATTCGTGGGTCTTTGAGCCTCAGAGTACTGTGAAGCGATTTCTGTCTCACAAAATTTGTGTATGGAAAGTAACATGGAGGGAAGCGGGAGTGGGCAGAGAATGGGACAGGGTGAGTGACTGTGAGTGCACGCATCCAGCCAGAGTTGACGTGGCTGGAACCAGAGCAGTAGCGGTGGACGTGGAAGGAGTGGGGAAGATGAGAAATGCTTCTAGGAGCCTGTAGTAACAGATGCTCCGTCCGAAGGGTGCTGAATGGTGGGGTCATCTACCGAGGGAGGGCAAGTGTGTGGAAATGGAGATCACGGCTTTGAATAATGAATTTCGAGTTGACTGTGAGATTATGATGTCCAGGCACCTGGACATTTAATGCTAAAGTTTAACAGAAATTGGAGCTGGAGATTAAAAATAGAAGATATCAAAACATCGGCAATATAGAAAAAGCAAACTCATCCATGAGATTACTTAGGCAGTGACAATGGATAGAAATTAAATAAAACCTAAGACTGAATCCCAGGAAACTCCAAAACATACAGGTGGAATGAGAGAGCCAAGCAAGGGGGCGGGAGAAGATGAGCAGGGAGATGGGCGGGAATGGCTCCCTGGAGACAAAAGAGGAGAATGTTTCAAACAGGCAGAATTTGCCTCCAAGCTCCTGAGAGGTCAAGCACCGTCACAGCAGAAGAGTGCCACTGATTTTGTCAACAAGGAGGCCATTGAGAACTTGGCCAAGAGCACTTTTGCTGGAAGGTGGGGATGACGTCCAGACAGGAGTGGGTCCATGGGAGAGGGAGGGGAGTGTGGAGCATGCAGACTGCCCATGCACACACCCTTTACACACCCTTTCCAGTGTGGAGAGCCATAGAGAAGAGGAACAATAGCTGGGAAAACACTGGAGGTCAATAAGTGGTTTGAAAGAACCGGAGAAAGCTACAAAGGAGCTCTTCTGTCCACTCTGCAAATTGGCTGTGTGCAGGCAGCTCGCATCTGAACAGCGCTCCCAGGCTCTGAAAGAGGCATTCCACAGGACTAGATGTGCTCCAAGTCCCTTCATATCTGGCCTGAAGTTCTACAAGAATTCCTTCTCAACGGTCAGAAAGAAAATATCCAGGACTGGTATCCAAGCAGCTCCCACCTCGTTGCTCAGTTCATTTATTTTTTTAAATGACAATTTTTAAAAGTCTCATTTATTTATTTGAAAGTCAGAGTTACAGAGAGGGGAGAAGCAGAGAGATAGAGGTCTTCCATCCAATGGCCGCAACTGCCGGAGTTGTGCCAATCAGAAGCCAGGAGCCAGGAGCTTCCTCCGGGTCTCCCACGTGGGTGCAGGGGCCCAAGGACTTGGGCCATCTTCCACTGCTTTCCCAGGCCACAGCAGAGAGCTGGATTGGAAGTGGAGCAGCTGGGACTCGAACCAGTGCCCATGTGGGATGCTGGCGCTTCAGGCCAGGGCATTAACCCACTGCACCACAGCGCCAGCCTCGCTCAGTTCATTTAGTCATGATTTTGACACCCACGTCCCTAGAAGGTGAGTGCCACTAGGGCAGGGATTTTTGTTGTTATGTACAGATGGGCACACAGCAAGTGGGCAATAAATATTGGATTCCATAGTGGGCACAGAGTGCATACACATGTGGAACTCACTCAAGGTCCACTCAATAAATGTTACATGCTAACACATGCCAGCCTCCCCACTAAGCAAACCTCATTCAGCCCCTCCTAAAAGTGATGGAAACTGAGATGGAGCTGTGGCATACAAGGTTAAGTCTCCACCTGCAGTGCCGGCATCCCAAATGAGTGCTAGTTCCAGTCCTGGCTGCTGCAATTCTGATCCAGCTCCCTGCAAATGCACCTGGGAAAGCAGCGAAGATGGCCCAAGTGCTTGGGCCCCTGCACCCATGTGGGAAGAAGCTCCTGGCTCCTGGTTTTGGCCTGGCCCAGCCCTGGCCATTGCAGCCATTTGGAATACAAGGTATCTCCCTCCCTCCCTCTCTCTCTCTCCCTCTCTCTCCTCCCCTCCCCCCTTCTTTCTCTGTAACTATGCCTTTCAAATAAATAAATAAATAAATCTTTTAAAAAAAAAAAGTGAGGGAAATGAGATCTGTTCCACCTGCTTTATGAGAATCAAATGAGAATTACAGGCTTTCAAAACTTGGCAAATATTATAGTACCTTAGGAAGATAAAATGTATCACTAAATATCGTTCCTGCCCTCAAGGCATTGTAGTAAAATTGAAGAAATGAGAAAGAAGCACATCAGAATGCTAGAATCACTATTTAGTGGGCACTAAAGTGTGCACCGGGCCCTGGGGTGCTCCACAGGCCTCTCTCACCTGTTCTACCCACACCCCAAGGTGGGCGCCACTGCCCCATCATGGAGATGCAGAGACTGATACTTGGCAGGTTTAGAAAATTGCATCATTACTCAGATGGTAAAAAATGCATGATAACTGAGGTCTGTCTATTCCCAAAACCCTTACTCATTCAAAAGTATGTTTTTCATACAGAAGCAAATCTTAGAAAGCATCTAAAGTCATTGTCCCTGAATTTCATGGAATGGGGAAGGGAGGCAGGAGTTATCATCTACTGCAAGTTCATTAGTGCAAGACCCATCATTCATTCCTATTTGCTATGTAGGGTTTACCCACTTCACACAATAACACGAATGTCTTGAAGTCCCCCAGTCTACTGATATTTAACTAAAGTTGGCTTTAGCAGACCCTGTTATTCTGTGGGAAACCCAATTCTACTTCCAAGGTCTTTGAAAACTCCCAGGATTTCATGTTCTTGAGACAATTCCAGTTCCAAACACACCCTCTCATCACGCTGGTCACCCACAGAGGATCTCCCCCTTCTGCTGAGCACCAATCCAGAGCCTGGGATTCCACTCAGACCCCTGGCCCAGGCCTTGAGAAGCCTATGGAGGGTGTCGCCATATGTTTGGGGAGCAGAATAGTTTGGCATCCCAGCAAAACCAACAGCTTAAGATTGGCTCTCTCAGGATCAGCTGTGGCACAGCAGGTTAAGCTGCCACCTGCAATGCCAGCATCCCATGTGGGCGCTGGTTTGATTCCTGGCTGCTCTACTTCCAATCCAGCTCCCTGCTAATGCACCTGGGAAAGCAGCAGAAGATGGCCCAAATACTTAGGCCCCCTGCACCCCCCTGGGAAACCCAGACGAAGCTCCTGGCTCCTGGTTCCACCTGGCCCAGCCCCGGTCCTTGTGGTCATTTTGGGAGTAAACCAGCAAAAAGAAGATATTCTCTCTCTCTCTCTCTCTCTCTCTGTAACTCTGCCTTTCAAATAAATAAGTAAATCTTTAAAAAAAAATAGTTTGTATCTCAAGGACCCCTGCTCATCATATCCTCTGTTCAGCTGCTGCAGTGGGTTTCTCGTGCCCCCATCTCCGCAGACCCCAGCCTTCCTCTGAGGACGTACCCCCTCCATGTGAATTCCCCTAGTGACCATTCAGGGACTTTTCTGCCTTTACCCCTTATGGGCCACAGAGTCCTCCCATGACTCTCCCTAGATGATTGGTCAAGATGTGGCCATCCAATCCATGTTCAACCAGTGAGACTCTTCCCTGGGACTTTTGGCATTTAAACTAAAGAAGTGATTGGGTCAGCCCCTCTCTGATGGCTGAGCCTATAAAGAATACAGTTCTGGAGGTGCTGGATGATATGGTTCAGCAGGTTAAAAAAAAAGCCAGTTTTCAGGGAGATAATGAAGGATATTTAGAAAAAGAGCATGGAGGACAAAAGCAAGGGATGAAGAGAAGAAGAGAAGACAGTTGTGACTGGTTTGGGGTTCCCAGAGCCCAGATACATTCCTCCTTAGCAGATCCACCTCTCGGGCTGCTGCCTTATAGCAAGAGAAACTGTCAAAGAACTGATGGGTTGGACTTCCTTCTCTCCTCCACATTCGTTGTGTGTGAATGAAACCCATCAGAGATTTGCCACCCACCCTTATGAATATGTCGATCGTGTTATAAGACAGGGACCCTTGACTCCACATGAAGAACTCAGCAAACACAGATCAGCCCTGCCCAATTGTGACTTAAGCAAAGGCCCGCTGTGGTGCTTCCTACAAGGAGACCCTATCCAGTGCCAGTGAGAATCAATGATCAGGGGTTCTTATCACCACCCCCTCCCACACCCTAGCCAAGGCTTGGTTTACACTGCTGGCTGCACTGGGGGGCGGGGGTGGAGGGAGGAGGTGGGGGAAATTGTTCAGGAAGCCTTGTCTGTCTTCCCACCACGAACAAAAGGGAACAGGAATAACCAGAATCCCAAGAAGAAACTTAGAGAAATTGACAAATGGACAAGTGATGTGACACAGAGGGTTAAGCATCCCTGCGGTGCCAGCATCCCATATGGGCGCCAGTTCAAGTCCCAGCTGCTCCACTTCTGATCCAGCTCCCTTCTGATGTACCTGGAAAAGCAGTGGAAGATGGCCCGGGTACTTAGAACTCTGCACCCATGTAGTAGACCTAGATGGAGCTCCTGACCCCTGGCTTTGTGGCCATTTGGGGAACAAACTAGTGGATGGAAGATCTCTCTCCAAGTCTTTCTCTCTGTAACTCTGCCTTTCAAATAAAATAAATATATCTTCAAAAAAGAGAAAGGACTTGTCAAAGTCAGAGCAAGGAAGAAGCAGAAGCAGAAGCAGAATTTGAAACCAGGTCTGCGTGTGTTTTGTTAACTCTATGGTGGGCCAGAAGAGCAGGCCCAGGAGAGCCAGGCTGGGACGTGGGGCTGGGAGACACCCACCTGCCAGGGGTCTATGGAGCTCTCCATTTCCCATGTGGTTCTTCCTTTCTCTCCTCCCTCCTCTTTTTCCCCGCCTGTCATTCCTTTCGTCTTCTTCCTTGCTTCTCCTCCATGCCTCTGAGCCCACGGGATGCCAGTGAACATGACGGGACACAGGAGGCTTCACTCTGACTGCTGACCATCCCCCTGAAGCCTGTCGGGAGACCTTGAACAAGTCCATCTTTGCAGAGAGGCCACTGCGCTCCACTAAGGACAGGTTGCAGCAGAGAAAATGCCGAGTGAAGGGAAAAACCCAAACCCTGGAGAGAGGGCTGTGCCTTGAACACTGCAGTCCTGGAATAGCCTTCCCCAGATCCTCTCTCTTCTCATCCTTTACAAAATGAAAGCTAATAAGGTCCACCACGGTCCACCGTCTATTGAAGCAAGGTTGTCCTCAGCCCTGCAGACCGCAATTCCAGCCGCTATCCTGGTCTCCACGGCAGCACTCTGTGACCTTTGGAAAGATAGTTAAGAAGAAGCAAAAAAAAGAAGTCGAATCACCCTGTAGAGTATGGTCCAGATTGTATAAAGCCAGGGAGATGGATGCATCCTTGCACAAAGAAAGAGGCCAACATGAAATGCGCCAAAATGTTCTCCAGGGGCACATTCCAAGTAATGCCATCTTCGCATTTGTCTATATTTCCCACCGTTTGTGCAAGGGACGTGCGTTACTTTTATAATTAGAAAATTCCTCACTGACTTTCCCTGGGCTTTGGTCTCCGTGGGTGTCGAGTGTGGGTCACACCTGCTTTGCTTCTGTCACAGAGCTATTTAGGGAAGGACTGAAACCACAGGAGCCACATCAGCACGCTGAGGTTACCACCGTGAGCACGTTCCTTTCATTTTTCCAATTAATCACTCGAGCAGCTGCAAGCTGCTGTTATTAAGCAGTGCAGCATCCACCACCGCGCGGCCTCACCTCCGGCGCATGAAGAACGGGTTCCCCCGCAAACAGCAGCACACCCAACCCACAGCGGCTTGCACAAATAGGAGGCCATTTCTCTCGCATAACACAGAAATACGGAGTGAAGTGGTGCGGGCCAGAATGCCACTCAAAGGTGTCTTCAGGATCCGGGGCCCTGGCTCACCTCCCTCGGGCTGTGATACGCTTCTGTGGTCAGGAGAAGGCTGCCTCACCACTAATCAGGAAGCAGATGGAAGAGCAAAGGGCAAAGGGATTTTTTTTATTATGATTTTCATTTTATTTGCAAGGCAGAGACACAGAGAGAAACAGAGTCCTCTCATCTATGGGTTCACTCCTCAAATGCCCACAACAGCGAGTGTTGGTTCATGCTGAAGCCCAGAAACCCCATCCAGGTCTCCCATGTGGGTGGCAGGGTCCCAAGTATTCAAGTCATCGCCTGCTGCTTGCCAGGGTGTGCATTAGCAGGAAGCTGGAATCAGAAGCAGAGCCAAGAGTCAAACCCAGGTGCTCTGACATGAGAGGCAGGCATCCAGGCAGCATCTTAACTGCGGCAACAAATGCCTGCCTCCAGGCAAAGAGGTTTTGTCTTTTAATTTGGAATGGGGGGGGGGGGGTGTTGTGGCGTAGCAGGTAAAGCCACCACCTGCAATGCCAGCATCCCATATGGATGCCGGTTCAAGTCCCAGATGTTCCACTTCCAATATGGCTCTCTGCTGTGGCCTGGGAAAGTTTTAGAAGATGGCCCAATTCCTTGGGCCCCTGCACCCACATAGGAGACCACGAAGAAGCTCCTGGCTCCTGGCTTCAGATTGGCACAGCTTGGACCGTTGCAGCCATCTGGGGAGTGAACCATGAATGAAAGACCTTTCTCTCTGTCTCCGCTTCTGCCTCTCTCTATGTGTACCTCTAACTTTCAAATAAATAAATAAATCTTTAAAAAAATAAAAAAATAAATTTGGAATGGGAATTCTGTGAACACCCCACTGGCCGCAACTACAACACACCTCTTGCTGCAGGGGAAGCTGGGAACTTGAGTATGTTAATTTTCCAACCTCTCTCCTAGAAAGACACAGAGGGTAGGGGAGAAGCTTTGAGTGGCTTTTGTTTAGCCAAGTCCCTGAATCTACCACACCACTGAAGGGCTCAGGTTCTGAAGGCCTGGTGGAGTGAGAACTGGAAACTCTGTCCGGTCCACAGGGAAGACCAGCTTTGCTTTGGCTGCCATGCAGGGCCCGCTGTTCACCACCCACCCCACACACTCGGGCGACCCCTCCCTCACTGCAGAGGGGATGCTCTCGTTGCTCCAGTTGCCTGCACGGGCAAGGGGCTCTTGTACTTGACCGTCATGTTGCTGTCAGTTAGGCCACACTGACACGCCACTCCCATGGAGGGAGGCCATCACCTCAGCCATACTCTGTGTCGGAAATGGATCCTGTGGAATCCCGAGGGCCCCAGTTCTGATGTCTTACTTCTTCCTGGAAGATCCCGGGGTAGATCCTGCCGACCCACCAGAAAAGGGCTAGTGCAGCTGAACCTCTAACTGGAGGCAGTTAGAACCTTGATACCTTCCCCAGGGGTGGCTCCTCGGCCCTACAGAAATGTGTGCACCTGTTCTCTCAAGCCAGTTCAGAGTACAGGAAGCATTGCTGGGGCTCCTCTCCATCAGCTCACGGCCCACAAAGGCCCCAGGAGGCCCTTCGACCAGTCCTCAGGGGCCTTCCACTCCCATAACTACAAGGATCCTCTCCAGATCCTCACCCTGCACCCAAATCCACCGCAGAGTGATTTTCTGTGAACATCTAGAGAAACAACCATGCAAAAAATGTATTGTGTTCTCCCAGGGAAGGCACCTGCTACATGCATACGAAAGTGATTTAAGACAGAAGGAGATCAAATATTCAAAGCTTTCCGAGTTTGCAGCTTGCTGAACCCTTACAAAGCATCCTCCAAGAAAGGGCAGAGATGCTGGAAAACCATCACAAATACTCAGCTGAACTCTCCAAAGAAAGAAAAATAAAGTCTCCAGGGCCCACAGATACAGAATGAGCAAAGACCCGAAGAGCAAGCACGTTGGCCCCTTACACCTGCTCAGGGGAGGTCTTAGTTTTTTTAATTTTTCAATTGTATAATTAGAATACAGTGAAATGCACAGTTTTTTTTGTTTTGTTTTGTTTTGTTTTGTTTTGTTTTGTTTTGACAGGCAGAGTGGATAGTGAGAGAGAGAGACAGAGAGAAAGGTCTTCCTTTGCCGTTGGTTCACCCTCCAATGGCCGCCGCGGCTGGTGCTCTGCGGCCAGCGCACCGCGCTGATCCGATGGCAGGAGCCAGGTGCTTCTCCTGGTCTCCCATGGGGTGCAGGGCCCAAGCACTTGGGCCGTCCTCCACTGCACTCCCTGGCCACAGCAGAGAGCTGGCCTGGAAGAGGGGGAACCGGGACAGAATCCGGCAGCCGGACCGGGACTAGAACCCGGTGGAAATGCACAGTTCTTAAGCCTAGAGCTTAATGAATACATGCACGCAAACATGCGCACAATGAGGGGGCCTCAAAAGTTGGTGGGGATGTCACACGATCACTTGACTCCATTTTCCATGAGCTTTTTGAAGGCCCTGTGTAGGCTCCCTGATGCCTGCCTGCAGCCGGCGTCCCCCTCAAGGGAAACCTGTGTCTTGACTCATCATCAAAGGTTAGCTTATCCTGTTCTAGAACCCCATAGGAATGCAATGGTCCACTGGATGTTTTTCGCCTGGTCTCTCTTAGCCAAGAATTACGCCTGTGACATTACCCAGGTTACTGCATGTATCAGCAATTTGCTTTTGTCATTGCTGTGTAGTCCTCCATTGTGAAATCTACACCACTGTTTATTTATCAGTCCTACTGGAGACCGGCACCCGAGAAGCAGGGTTATGAAGCCGGCACAGGAAACCAGGGCCATCAGAGGACTGGACTCCTGGAGTCCACGCAGACTAGAAAAACACCCGTAAGTGCAGGCAGCCGTAAGAACACCTGTCTGTCTCTGCATGAGCTCTGCAGGGGAAAAACAACCTCCCCCCCGGGAATTTTTAATCACAGCCCAAGACCTCAAACATCTCTGGAGTTAAAATTTACACTATCAGCATGGTCAGAAAACCCCATGCTGCTGAATTAACAGAGAAGTTTGTTACAAGCTGATGTTATCCCTGGGCCCCAGGCAGAAGCAAATGAAAACCTTTGTAGAAGAACACAATTTGATCCCACGCTGTGTATGATTCTAACAGATAAATGTTTACCGACGATAAGCTCAAAATTAAAAAGCAAGGGAGGAACCAGCCCACCTTGAGGGAGACTCTGCAAACATGCACAGTTTAAAGGGGGAAAAAATGATGCTCACACTCACAAGTGCTTCAGATAATAAGACAATATAATAGAGGTTATCAATAAATAAATTTTATGAACATGAAACAAATGAAGTGCATTGAAAGCATAAGAGAAGAATAACTCGGCGGGGGCGGGGACAGATGGAACTCTTTTTAAACGAACAAATGGAATTTCTAGAAATGGAAAATTCAGCCATTTATGCTATTGACTTGTACACTTTTATGGGTGAACTGTATGGTATATGAATTGCATCTCAATAAATATCCTTTCACTGGTGAGTGTTCGACATAGCCTTCAAGATACCAATTAGGGCGCAAACATCCCACACTGGAACGCCTGGGTCCAACTCCCCTCTTTGGCTCCCGATTCCAGGTTTTTCCTAATGTGGACCCTGGGGGCAGCACGTGATGGCTCAGGGAAGTGGGTTCCTGCCACCTGCATGAGTTCCAGCTCCTACTTTTGTCCTCAGCCTAGGCCCAACCACTGCAGGCACTGGTGAAGTGAATCAGCAAATGGGAGTGCTCTCCCACTCTTGCGCTCTCTCTCTCTCCCTCTCTCTCTTCTCAAATAAATAAGTAAAAAAGTGTAAAAAAGAAAAATCACTTTTAAAATTCTGCCATTGAAGTAATATTTTAAAAATGGAGAGCAATTTAGCAAAGTAGGGCTAGAGAAAGCCAGAATGACTAACTAGAAGGTGGACTTGGGGTAATCCTGCGGACCCCAGGCAGACAAGATGTGAATATATAAAAGACCATCTGTGAGAGCCGAGAACACTGTCCACCTGCGTCCAACAAGATTTCCAGAGAGAAACGGCTGAGAATTTTCCAGAATTGATGAAGACATGGCATTTCAGATTTCAGAAGCCACCAATGAGTAGAAAGGAAATAAATCTAAAGCTAGCCGCATCATAGTGGAATGACAGCTCCCCTAAGATATAGGGAAGGTTTTATGAGCAGCTAGAGACAAAAGACAAACTCCGGACAATAGAGTAGCAATTAGGTGGGTACAGAATTCACAGGAACAGATTTTCTACAAAATAACAAGTGAACAGTACAGACTTTTCAACAGCATCAACAAAGGACAGGACATGAGAAAAAATCTTCCAGATGCTGAGAGAATGCGATTGTCAACACCTAACGGGACACTGAGCTAAACCAGGCTTCTCAGCAGGACTCAACCTGAGCATTCTGAAAATTGCTAAAGATGAAGGAAATTAAACAGAGAAAGAAGATACAGAAAGCAATGATAATTATTATATTTTCCCTTGTAGAACAGCACTTCAAAAAAAATTCCATGGAAAATGAAACTAAAAGATAAGGTTATTTTGGTGCAAAAAAATTAGAAATGCTTGCATAGGAGGGACCTTCAAAAAGTTTGGGAATGCATGTTATTAAAAAAGTATGCATGCATGAGGGCTGGCACTGTGGCATGGTGGGTAAAGCCACTGCCTGCAGTGCCGGCATCCCATATGCACACCAGTTCGAGTCCTGGCTGCTCCACTTCCAATCCAGCTCTCTGCTATGGCCAGGGAAAGCAATAGAGGGTGGCCCAAGTCCTTAGGCCCCTGCACCCACGTGGTAGACCACGAAGAAGCTCCTGGCTCCTGGCTTTGGATAGGCACGGCTCCAGCCGTTGCAGCCACCTGAGGAGTAAACTGGTGGATGGAAGACCTCTCTCTCTCTCTCTCTCTCTCTACCCCTCTCTCTCTTTCTCTCCCCCCACTTCTGCCTCTCTGTAACACTGCCTTTCAAATAAATAAATAATTTTTTTAAAAAGTATGCATATATTTCAATTTTCACACCAAAATAAATTTATCTTTCTTTTAAAAAAATTTTTATTTATTTGAAAGTCAGAGTTACAAAGAGAGAAGGGGAGACAGAGAAATAGAGAGATAGAGATCTTCCAACTGCTGGTTCTCTCCCCCAAGTAACCACAATGACCAGGGCTGACTCAGGCCAAAGCCAAGAGCCAGTAGCTTCATCCGGGTCTCCCAAGTGCATGGCAGGAATCCAAGCACTTGGGCCATCTTCTACTGCTTTTCCCAGGCTATTAGCAGGGAACTGGATTGGAAATGAAGCAACTGGAACTCAAACTGGTGCCCATATGGGAGTCTGGCATTCCAGGCTGCAGCTTTACCCACTACAGCCACAACACCTGCCCTGATAAATTTATCTTTCAATTCTATTTTCCCACAATCTGCTTTTTAACAATTTTTGAGCAGTTGATTTATGTATTTACTTAATTTTTATTTATATTTCAGAAATAGGGAGAGATCTTTCATCTGTTGGTTCACTCCTCAAATGCCCAGTCTGGCTGAGCCAGACTGAAACCAGGAGCCCGGAACTTAATCTGGGTCTCCAACATGAGGGACAGGGACCCAAGTCCTTGAGCCATCACCTGCTGCCTTCCAGGGTGCTCATCAGTGGAAAGTGAATCAGAGGCAGAGGAGAAATGATTTCACTGCAGCACCAAATGCCTCCCACCTCCATGGGCTGTTGGAAGCACTCTCACATTGGTCATATTTTGTATCTAAGGGTGCATGTGTGTGTGTGTGTGTGTGTAAGTGAGAGAGAGAGAAAGAGAGTGTGTGCATGCGTGTGTATTCTACACATGAAGTACATGGCTATTAACATTATCCATCTGGGGACCTGTCCCCTTCTGGACACTGATAAACAGGTGCAATGCTAAAAGGGTGTGGTTCCAGAGACAACAAGGAGACACCTGGGGGTGTTAGAGGAGAATTAGCATCAAGCTTGTCATGGCAAGCTACGGAGACACAAAAGCACATGTGAACAGGGACACAGCCAAGGCCCACTGAGAAGGAGCTGGTAGGATGAGGCATGGCGGAGGGAACAGGTCTCATGCAACAGATCAAAGCATAATGCAAGACTGCCTCCCCTCACAGAGAGAAAGAGACAAAGAAACCCACTGTGCCCCAGAGGCAGAGGCACAGGACAGGAACTGGAGAGCAAGGAGGCGCGGAGAGGACTTCGAGGCACCTGAGACTCTAGCCTGTGGCTGAAAAATAGCCAGAATCCTTGCTATCTGCGCCTGGCGCCCTTCCTAGATTCCAGAGTCTAAGGCAGCAGCACACGGGCGGTTGAGAGCTTGCTCTGTCCTGCTGGGACGAAATCAGGACAAGGCATATCCAAGAAATCAGAACTCACACCTCCCTCTGATAAGGAAATCATAGCTAAGAGGAAACTCTGGGACCATCTCCAAAGACCCAGATGCACTCCAAAATTAAGATGCTATCTGCAAAATGATGAGAACATTGAATTTGCAAGTCCTTGAATCAAGCAAAGAACTTTGGATTGAGGGGAAGGTCCTAAGTCAGACCAGACATAGGCGGACTCTGCTCAGTATTTTGGTGCAAGATTTCCTGTCATGTGTTACTTTTGTGTCTCGTAGAATTTGTCTCCATTCACCTTTATTTACATACCCGGATGTCTGAGCAGGAGACTTGCTTAAGAAAATGATGGCATCTCACAAATGGTGTTCCGAGTAGCAGACACTCATAATTCATTAATTGTATTTATGACTCATTGTAAATTCAGACGTTTACTCAAAAGGAACTTTTTAAAATTCCTTTCCTGCCTCTCTGGGTTTTCTGAAACATAAGGTCCCAGTAGTCTTCATTTTTGAGACGAGCAGTTATAATTTGCGATTCTCTTCTGATGCAGCTAATAATAAAATAAAGTAAACGTGCGAGGGCTGTCATTATTTCCTAGGTCTACACACTAGGCAGTGCTTTTACAGCTTTCCTCCATGTTACTTATCATCTGAACCAGGCGACATCTCCTCTGCACCTGTGGCATTGAGTAGAAGGCTGGAGCGGGGGATGGGCATCAGCTGAGCATCGGGGCCTCTCTGTGTGATGGTGGGAGAGGGAGAGAGACAAGACATCCAAGGCCAGGAGCTTGTGAGGTATCCAGGCTCTCTCCCACTGCTGATGGGCTTCCTCTCCATACCACGCAAGCCTTTCCTTTTGCGATGAGAGGAGACAGTGATTCAAACCCGCATACTAAGTGATTCATGGAGAGCTAATTGTGGTGGCGTTGAGGGAGGCAGAGCTGAGCCCTTAATTCGTACATGGGCCAAAAAGCCCCGTGCACTGTTGTCTTGTGCAGTCCTGGCAAGTCTATGAGTTTGGCAGGGTTCATGTCCCTGTTTTACATTTGCAGACCCTGGAGCCGAGAAAGGCTCAGAGACTGCTCTGGGTGCCATGGCTGGTGCAGCAGGGATTTGAACCGGGGCAGTGCAAGCCCAGTGGCAGTGCTCTCCACCGTCCTGCTGGGATCCTGAGAAATGGCTTGGGAACTGTGCCCAGCCCCAAACAGCAAAGGCAAACAGATCCAGTCCAGGTTGGGGGTACACCTGCTGAGAAGGTCCAAGCCAGTCACCCCGAGGCTGATCCACACGGCTTTCTCCCTCAATCTCCCGTATCTACCTCCTCTATGTCTGCCTCCACACTGGTGACCCCCAACTCCAGGGAAATGCTTCTAGTTTGAAGATCATTTGGATTTACAATCACACCATCTGCCTAACCTCAGTGGCTCCTGCTCACCCCACCTGGTGGTCTGGAAGCCTCCTCTGTGCCCCACGGTGTGGGGAGTTATGAGGCCAACAAATACTCTGGTCTGCCAGCTGCATCCCCCTAAGTTCATATGTTGAAATGTCAATGCCCACAGTGAAGATATTTGGAAGTCAGGCCTATGGAGTGATTAGGTCATGAGGGCACAGCCTCCAGAATGGACTGGTGTCTTTAAAGAGACCCCGGGGGCTGACTGCGGCACAATGGGTTAAGCTGCCATCTACTGCGCCAGCATCCCATATGGGTGCCAGTTTAAGTCCCAGCTGCTCCACTTCCAATCCAGCTCCCTGCTAATGTGTCTGGGAAATCAGCAGAAGATGGCCCAAGTGCTTGGGCCCCTGCACCCATGTGAGAGGCCCAGGAGAAGCTCCTGGCTCCTGGCTTCAGCCAGGTCCAGCTCCAGCAGTCGTGGCCATCTGGGGAGTGAACCAGTGGATGGAAGATCTTTCTCTTTGTCTCTCCCTCCCTCTGTTTGTAACTCTGCCTTTCAAATGAATAAATAAATCTTTAAAAAGAGAGAGAGAGAGCCCCCACATACACACACACACTGTAGGAGCACACAGGAAGTGGCTCTCACCAGACACCAAAGCTGTCAGCACATTGAGCTTGGACTTCCCAGCTCCAGAACAGGGAGAAACAAATGTCTGTGGGTTATGAGCCTCTCGGCCTGTGATCTTTTGTTACAGCAGCCTGCGTGGACGGTGACAATGGGATGCCTTCCTTTCTCTTGAGCACCATGGAGCCCAGCACCAAAGGAGAAACGCAGTAAATTTCCCAAGTTCAGACCGTTCCCAGAGTTGGGAGTAGCGCACCCCACATGGCCATCAGGGGGCGCTTCAGTCCAGTGCAACCCCAGCCCCACCACTCCCATCCCCCAGCCCCAGCCCACGGAAGAAGAGAGGTGTGGGGTTCTCAGCCTTTGGGGGAGCACTACGACCACAGAGGCACTCCCTGCGCAACCCGAGTTCTACCCACTGAATGCAAGGGAGGAGGTGCCGCTGGTAGTGGAGACCAGAGCAGGAGATCTGTGCGGGGAGGAGTTGCGTGGGGCAGCGGCCCAGGGTGGGAAAAAGAGGTCTCTGACTTCAGAAAGGGGGGGGGGGGGGGGCGTGCTGCCAGCTACTCGTGTGGCCCTCTCCCAAGACAGCCTGCACCCGGTGTGCTCGGCACACAGCACACCCACAGCCAGTGGTGTCGGATTGGGAAGCAGCCTGGACCACACGTGACCAGCATAGGCCTGTAAGAGCCTACTCCCAGCGCTCAGGGAGAGGACCTGGGGCCTAGGAGGCCGGACAATGTGAGGACCCGAGCTGAGCGCTAGACCCAGACACTCCTGGGCCTGACAGCGGGGTGTCCTTGGCAACTCAGTGAGTCTCCCGGAGCCCCGTTTGCCCTGAAGACACCCGAGGGGCTCAGAGGTGCCCCCAGCCCAGCACGAGGAGGAGCCTTTGAGGTGCAGAGCTCAGGCCAGCCCCAACTGCAGAATGAGAACCTTCGTCTCCTTGAAGGCTGCCCAGCGCTCCTTCAGGGCTCTGAATGCGGCAGCCCCCGCAGGAGTCCAACGTTGACGCCTAACCCCGCCCACCACCCCCACCATGGTTATTGGGGGGCAGGGCCTTTGGGGCGTGACCACGTCATGAGGGCGGAGCCCTCATGAGTCAGATTCTTGCCACCCGCCCACTTCTACCACGGGAGGACCCCGGGAGAAGACGTCATCTGTGGACCAGAAAGTGGACCGGCACCGCCTGCAGAACCTGCCAGCACCCTGAGCCCCGGCTCCCCAGACTCCGGAACCGTGAGAAAGAGTTGGAAACAGCTCGGAAGCTGTTGAGTTCCTGGTATCTTCACAGCTCTCAGAGTGGACTAAGACAGTGGGCGGTCGGTGTCCTTTAACAGAGCCTCACTCTGGAGGCGGGAGGAGCCTGAACTTGGCCTCAGACACACTGGTCCTCACACGGATGTTTCCCGTCTCTGACACTGAGAAAAACTCCGCGACCTGGAAACCGGGCTTGCCTCTCAGAGCGACCGTGAATGGCGCACCCAGGGGCTCCCTGCACCTGGCGGCTCAGGCGGCTCAGACCAGTCCAACAGCTCTTCATTCACTGCCTCCTCTGAAGACAACAGCCACGTTCGACCCTCCTCGGTCTCGATCCAGCCCTCATGCTATCATGCATTCACAAGCCGACAGCGCAGTTCTTTCTGTGCGCCTGCTGTGTGCCACTCACCACAGCTGCAGCCCCTGAGCTCCGGAAGCCGGGAATGAAACAGACCTGGTTCCCCCACCTGCCCTGAACGCTGTAAAAGCAATGCCCATCACCCCTCACAGCAGCCATCTGCAACAATCAGTCTCAACTCCCAGCCCGGATGTGCCTCCACACTGAGACAAAGCACTTTTTCTAGGGGGACAGGAGGCATTAATTAGTATAATAATGCAATTTAAACTCATTCTCCTTCCACTTATTTAAATTACTCTTTTTTCACTTCCTGCAAAAATGCCTTCTTCCTTGGAGGTATTTAAAAAGATTCACAGAGGCTTTTCAGATAAAGCAAAGATGGCCCTAAACGCAAAAACACACACGACTGCCCACGCCCACGGAAGCCCCTGCACGTTGAGGCTTCATAAAAGCCCTGAGGCAGAGTCTCCCAGGACCACCTTTGAGCCCGCCTTTGTCAATCCACCTCCTCTGCGGTGTTTTCCGGCACTGGACTCAGTGCCGGGCACCAGTACAGAGGTGGCAGGACACAGTCCCCGCCCGCTGGGCACTGTCTGGGAGGAAAGCATCCATGCAAACCAGAGGGGCACCCAGGGCGCCAGGGCTGGGACAGGGAGACACAGGGAGAGGACGTACTGCAAAGCCGGGCAACCAGGGGTGACCCCTGTGCTGCATCCCCAAGGGAGAGGGGAGAAGGGGCCAGCCAAGGCGGGGTGGGGTGGGGATGGGGCGGGTAACAAGGCATTGTCCCATCTGAGATTAGCGGCCACGGAGTCCTGGGGATTTTGTGCTGAAGACCTGAGGGAACCAGAGTGCGCCCCCAGGCAGCAGAAGTAGGAGCCCACAATCACAAGACAAGCCAGACGCTCTCAGCAGCAAGTCCCATTCGCCCCTCCAGAAAGCTCTGGAATGGGAACCCTGCGTTATTGGGTTTGTGTCGCCACCTGCCGGCAGGATTTCTTAAGTGCAGCCAATTCAAACAAATTTTCAAAGAAAACCAGACCTCAATAGGCACGAGAACTTCCTTAAAACGACGAAGACCAAATTACAGCCACCCTTATCAGAAGAAGAATATTACTAGAGTTTCCTTCAGACCCAGAGAAGAGCGCATCCTGTGAGAGCCATGGGTCTAAGTGCCAGTTCTGCTGCTCGTTATGTGGAAAACGTTTGGTTTTAGCCCCGGTCAGGTGGGATAAGAACTCCCGCACACACTCACAGTTGTTGAGCGGCACAGAAGGCATCGCCTGACTCTGCGTGGGGGGAACCCAGCAGGAGTTGGGGTTGGGCCCCTGGAAAGCAGCCTTGCCCGTGCCTTCGGCTTCGTCCACTTCCACGGACAGTGGCAGGAAACTCTGCTGCCCTCTTGAGATCCACACCTCAGGGAACGCACACGCCCACAACCGCGTCCCGCTCTCCTGGCCTCTTAGACACTCCTGGTCACCCCCATCTCTGTCTGTCCGTGGCCTCTACTCTCAGCCTGGCCACCTAATGGAGAAGCTTTCCCGGTGCCCCTCTTCCCCTGATTCCCAGGAAGCTCGCCAATCGGCATCTCGACGGGTACACCAATGCTGGCCCCTGTATAAACGTGACTAAAGACGTTGAAGAGTGGTCGCCTGGCCTCAGGTGGGAGGAGAGAATGGGAAGGGCTAAGCAGGCATGTCCACCCTGAAACAATTCAGCTTCACCCTATGTATATTACATTTCAGTAGAACATTCATGGGGCCGATGCTGTGACAAAGCGGGTAAAGCCGCTGCCTGCAGTGCTGGCATCCCATATGGGTGCCGGTTCGAGTCCCAGCTGCTCCTCTTTCCATCCAGCTCTCTGCTGTGGCCTGGGATAGCAGTAGAAGATGGCCCAGGTGCTTGGGCCCCTGCACCCACGTGGGAGACCCCGAAGGAGCTCCTGGCTCCTGGCTTCGGATTGGCGTAGCTCCGGCTGTTATGGCCATCTGGGGAGTGAACCAGCAGATGGAAGACCTCTCTCTCTGTCTCTACCTTTCTCTGTGCAACTGACTGTCAAATAAATAAATCTTTAAAAAAGTTTTTTTTTTTTTCACGAAAAGGAAGAGGGATGAATGATGGTGGAGACACTGTCAGGTAAATAAAAGCAGTGACGACTGTTACCAATACATTCCCACAAAAAAAGAAGAAAAAGAAGGGCCCAGGGTTGTGCCACTGCTTCCGACCCCTGCTTTTCATATCGGAGTGAGGGTTCGAGTACCAGCTGCTCCACTTCCAATTTGGCTCCCTGCTAATGCACCTGGGGAGGCAGCGGGAGATGGTCCAGGTGCTTGTGTCCCTGTCACCAACATGGGAGACCAGGATGGAGCTCTGGGCTCCTGACTTCAGCCTGGCCCAGCCCTTTGGGAAATGAATCAGTGAATGGAATCTTTTTCTCTGTCTCTCCTTCCATCTCTGTAGCTCTGTCTTTCAAAAAATTAACTAATTAAATATTTTTTTAAAAAATTTCTAAAGGATGCACTTTAGAAAGAAGAGAAATGATTCCAAGAAGGAGGATGAGATGTGGCTGGGACCATGAGCATACCAGTAGGGAAATCCTTGGGCAAATCCAAACAAGCATTGATTATACAAAAGAATAATAAAAACACACAACTGGTAGAGTTAACAGAACAATGCAAATAGAGTTAAAATATGGAACAAAAATAGAGACAAGCTAAATGCAGGTGATTAATTTTGGAGTGAATTAAAATTTCGCAGGAGCAATGAGGTATTGTTGAACTTTCAGCTTTGCTATATTAAATGACAAAATGAGAAAAAGCACAAATAAAGACCCATACTTTGCTTCTATAACCAAAGACGACCAGAGCCTGTGAGCGAAACACTGGAGTCTCCCACAGCAATGGAAAATCACAGCCCCTCTGGACGCTTCCCCAGTAGGAGACAAACCCAGAGCCGTTTGTAAGAGGAGAGAGCAGGTTCCAAAGACGAGAACCTTGCTGTTTACAACAAGTACTCTAAGTACGTTTCTCCCACTGTTGTTTATCGGCGGTGAGGCGACGGGGCTGCCTGGGGAGCGCTCCTGTGTGAGGCTTCCAGGGTGCATTCGCCCCATCCCATTCCCTGGCACAAGCCCTGCAAAACCAGACAGATGGTAGCGGGAGACAGTCGAGGGCTGAGAACTTAACGATGGGGCAGGCACACTGGCAGCTGCTGCGCCAGAGGCAGCATCTTGATCGGAGCGGGTGCTCACAGCCTGACAGCCATTGCCCTGGCTCCCTAGGGAAGGCTGATCAAAGCACTTCCCGTTACCCCAGGAGCCACGTTCCCACCTTGTCCTAGGGCTACAGGAGCTCTTGCATCTATGACGACAAAGGCTGACCATCCAGACCCTCCAAGCTTGCTCCGTCGTGTTGATGACATCACTTTGTTGCTGGAGACTGAGATGTGGCAAGCACTCTGGATTTCTTGGAAAGAGGCATTCCTACCAGAGAATGGGAGACAGCCCCCAACCGCCATGTTGGCCAAGGTTTTAGGAGGCTGCGAGGTCTGGTGTATGCCAAGATGTCCTTGGCAAAGGACGAGTTACTCACCTCATGCTGCCTGCCACTGAGAGGAGACACAACCCTTGCTTTAGATTTTGAGAAGTGGAGCGCTGTGGAATACTGCTGTGAGCCCCCTCCAGGTGACATGGAAGGCTGCCAGTTTTGGGTGATACACAGGCAAGAGAGAGCTTTGCAGCACATTCAGGATTCAAAACCAGAGGCCCTGCTGTTTGGGCCACACAGTTTGGCAGAGTCCATGATTTCAGACTGTCTGGGAGTGGACGACCCTGTATGGAGTCTCTGACAAGCCTTACAGGACACACATGGCCCACACCCCAAGGCCATGCTGTCCACAGCAGACATGGACTTGCCAGTCAAAATGCAGCCCTGGCACACAACTGGACCTTGGGAGAAACTGAGAGTCTAACCTTAGGACATCGTAAACTGGACCAATTTCCAGACCCACCAAATCATAAGCTCAGGCAGGCACAATCAGAGTGCAATCTGTTAGGCAGTGACAATGGTACATTTTGTATCAGGCTCAGCCAAGCATGGCGGAAAGAATTCAATTGTGTGAGCAGGTGGTAGACAGACCCCAGAGCCCCCTGCCTCTCCCGCACTGCTGTCCCATGCACATGTATGGCTGCGTGAGGAGCCTATTGACAAAAAAAAAGAGGAGGAATCAGTCTCACACTGACAGGTCAGCGTGATGCATTGGTGAGAGCTAACAGTGCAAGGCTACAGCACTGCAGAGCCACTGAGAGCAGGCCCTGGGTGCTAATCCAAGTGTGGTTGGTCGTCCACTTTATGCTAAAGCCTTCTAAGTGGTGGAGAGTGGCCTGGCTGCTTCATCGAGGACCTCAAGGGAACAAGGCTGAAAGACTGGAAATAAGGGTCTCTGGGGAAGAGGCACGTGGCTAGATGTTGCTATGCTGTGTGCGTGTCGGTGCCAACCAGAGAGCACGTGTGCCTGCGGAAGAAGCACCAAACAAGAAGGTGGGCAGGACGATGCACCCAGCAGCCGCCAGTCCACCACCCAGGTCCTCACGAAGGGCCGTAGAGGTGACCGGATGGCCTCGGCATGATGGCCTGACGTGCTGGGCTCCCACTGACCAAGGCCATGTATCTGCCACCTGCTGCCCGACCATCGGGAACAGAGGCCAATGCTGAGCTCTTGATATGGTACAAATCCTGGCAGATGTACGCAGCCACTGGGTGACACGTTCATGACCTCAGACCCCTTCCGCCCTGGAAGGGGCAACAGTTCATCTTCAGCAGAGATGATATGCAAGGGTGTTTCAAGAAGTTCATGGGAAAATGAAATGGAAAGATAAGTTTTCTTTGGTGCAAAACAATTTTGAAAGTCATGCAGAGTTTTCTCATAATATGCATTTTCTGTGAACTCTTCTGGTTATGGGTTCACTTCTCTGTCAGGAGTGGGCTGGCCAGCACTTTCATCCGGAGGACCACTTCTGAGGGAACCAAATGTAAGACAAGAGAAAAAGGTGATCAGAGAGGTCAGCGTTGTGGGGCAGTGAGGTAGGCGGCCACCTGCAATGCTGACATCCCTCATCAGAGCACTGGTTCAAGTCCTGGCTGCTCCACTTCCAATCCAACTCCCTGCTAACATGCCTGGGAAGGCAACAGAAAATGGTCCAAGTATTTGGGCCCTTGTCACCCATATAGGATACCCAGACAGAGTTCCAGGCTGGACCAACTGCAGCTGTTGGCCATTTGAGGAGTGAAGCAGCAGATGTAAGATCTCTCTTTCTCTCTCTCCGCCTTTCAAATAAGTAAATCTTTTTTTAAAACAAAAAGTTGGTTTCATGAAATGCCTAATAAAATTCTGGCAAGATTTGACCAGGAGAAGGAAAAAATAGATGGTATAGAAATTTTTTTAAAAGACAAAACTGTATGTGCATGCTGTTGAGATTAAAAAATAAGGAGGTTGGCATCATGCCATAGCAGGTTAAGCTGATGCCTGCAACACTAGCATCCCATACAGGTGCTACTTCATCCCCTTGACTGCTCTACTTCCAATCCAGCTCACTACTGAAGGCCTGGGAAAAGCAGGGGAAGTGGCACACGTGCTTGAGCCCCTGCCACTCACGTTGGACACCTGGATGAAAAGCTCCTGGCCCCTGGCTTCAGCCTGGCCCAGTGCTGGCCATTGTGGCATGCCAGCACATGGACTTCTCACTCTCTGTTCACCCTCTCCCTCTTTAACTCTGGTTTTCAAATTAATGAATAAATTTTTAAAAATAAACAAATGGTGTCTGGTGCTGTGGTGTAGCAGGTAAAGCTGCCATTTCTAGTGCCAGCATCCCATATGGGTGCTGGTTTGAGACCCGGCTGCTCCACTTCAGATCCAGCTCTCTGCTATGGCCTGGGAAAGCAGTAGAAAATGTCCCAAGTGCTTTGGTCCCTGCACCAACATGGGAGACCTGGAGGAAGCTCCTGGCTCCTGGCTCCTGGCTTCAGATTGGCACAGCTTCAGCCATTGTGAACCAGTGGATGAAAGATCTACCTCTCTGCCTCTGCCTCTCTGTAACTCTGCCTTTCAAATAAATAAGTAAATATTTTTAAAATAGATAAATAAAAATAATAAGATAAATAACTGGGAGAGAGGAGAAAACCCTTCCTGCAGGATACCAAGTAGTAAATACAGAAGGGATGAAGATACTAGAAAAATTACTATTTTGCAACCATCATAGTAACAGCCGATACAGCGGGAATCAATAACAGATATTCCATAGGAAACATGAGAAAAACTCAAGACAAGAGATTTCCACACAATTGTCCTCTGCTCTCCAAAGCATCAATCCACGAATAACCGAGAAATCTCTGAGGAACTGGTCCCCATAGGAGGAAACCTAAAAGACAACACAAGGAGTCACGCCCAGTTGAGTCGACTGCATAAAATCAGAGCAGAATAGTGGTGACCAGAGCGGGAGGGGTGGGAGAAGGGGAGGAGAGGGAGAGGCCGGTGAAGAACAACATAGCTACAAATAGGGAGGAGGAGGGGGTGCTAAGGTTCTGTTGTGCAGGGGGGTGATGGCAGTTACTAACAGTGCATGTATGTCCCCAGTTAATTAGAAGACGGGTTTTTGAAGACTTTCACCACAAAGAAGTATAAATGTATGCAGGGACAAAAAACTAATTACTCTGATTTGATCATTGCGTAATATAAACATGCATTGAATCAGAACATCACATCCCACAAATATGTACAGATCTTACAGGCCAATTTCAAAATAATCCAAAAATACAGAGATTAAAGGAGGTCTAAAGTCCAGAGGAATAGCAGCTAAAGGCAGCTGTCAAGTAAAGAAAAAATTGTGCTATAGAGGCTGTTATTGGAAGAGCTACCAACGGGGGAAATGTGGATTATATTAGATAATGTTAAGGCGGCTGAACTCTTAGATTACTGTTAAATTTCCTGAATTCATTAACTGCTCTGTGAAGCAGAACACCTTTGGGGTCGGTGCTGTGGCACGACAGATTAAACCACTGCTTGCAACAGGAGCATCCCATATGCCGGTTCAAGTCCTGGCTGCTCTGCTTCAGATCCAGTTTCCCGCTCATGTGCCTGGGAGGGCAGCGTGAGATGACCCAGGTACCCCTGCTACTCATGTGGAGACCCAGATGGGATTCCTGGCTCCTGGCTTCAGTCTGGCCCAGTCCTGCCTGGCTGTTGTAGCCACTTGGAGAGTGGACCAGTGGGTGAAAGATCTCTCTCTGTGTTTCGCCCTCTCGTTCTGTTTTTCTGACTTTTTGAAAAGACCAATCAGTTTTAAAAAGGGAAGCACCTTTGTTCTTAGGAAATCAATATTGAAATACCAAGGTGTAAAGAGGCATAATGTCTGCAACTTAGTTCAAATGATGAGGAAAAGGGAAGAAAAAAATGAAATACACAAGGCAGAGAGATGAATGACACAGCAAATATGGCGAAATATCAGCAGCGGGTGGAAACGGGCAAAGGATGCAGTGTAATTATTGTCATCTTTCTCTGTTTGAAATTATTTCAAAACAAATATTTAAACAAGCTTACGAATAAATGAATAAGAAAGTATTGTGAACAATATTGTAGCACTAAATTTTAAAACATAATGAAATGAATAAATTCCCAGGAAAACATCAATAATGATAATAAAACTACTCAACCGGAAAATACACAAACATTTTAAAAATCAAAAGGAATCTAAACTACATCCAGCAGATGCACTATTGATATTGTTATTTTGAAAAGACATGGACACAATAAACACAACTTAGCCCCATGATTATGGATTCTAAACACCATCAGCCAGCCGGCGCTGTGGCCGAGTAGGTTAGGCCTCTACCTTCGGTACCGGCATCCCATATGGGAGCCGGTTCTTGTCCTGGCTGTTTCTCTACCAATCCAGCTCTCTGCTATGGCCTGGGAAAGCAATAGAAGATAGCCCAAGTCCTTGGGCCCCTGCACCCGTGTGGGAGACCTACAAGAAGTTCTTGGCTCCTGGCTTCAGATTAGCCCAACTCCAGCTGTTGCGGCCATTTGTTGAGTGAACCAGCAGATGACCTTTCTCTCTGTCTCTCCCTCTCTCTATCTGTAACTAACTCTGCCTCTCAAATAAATCAGTAAAGCTTTTTAAAAATATTACAAATATCATCACCTCCAAAGGACACCAAAGCTCTTTGGGCAAATGACTAGTCCCATATCTGGAGAAGGAAATAAACTAGAAAACCCTGATGCGTTTTTTCATAACAGTAACCCATGAAATGACTCAGTGACGTCTGGTGCTGTGTCAGTGGCACTGACCACACATGGAATTACTGGAGTATCAAAGGTAAAAATTATTCTCATACTCCACATATATACAAACACATTTCTAAACGCTGCAAGCATATGAAAATTCACTGATTCCTGATGATTTCCCAGTCTACCACAGGGTGTCTTCTGGGGTTGCTAGGGTACCAACTTATTCTGAAATGACACATGAAAGAATCAAGCATTTAGCCTGCTTTTCCCGTTCTGGCCCTATTTCAGTGTAACCAAATAATTGATGAAAGATCTCCTTTATAGAAGAATCATTATTAAGAAATGAATGAAGCCTTCAACTTTAGAAAAGCACTATTTTTTTAACTTTTATTTAATGAATATAAATTTCCGAAGTACAGCTTATGGATTACAATGGCTTCCTCCCCCATAACTTCCCTCCCACCCGCAACCCTCCCCTCTCCCACTCCCTCTCCTCTTCCATTCACATCAAGATTCATTTTCAACTATCTTTATATACAGAAGATCAATTTAGCATATATTAAGTAAGGATTTCAACAGTTTGCACCCACACAGAAACACAAAGTGTAAAATACTGTTTGAGTACTAGTTATAGCATTAAATCACAATGTACAGCACATTTAAGACAGAGATCTTACATGAGGAGTAAGTGCACAGTGACTTCTGTTGTTGACTTAACAAATTGACACTCTTGTTTACGGTGTCAGTAATCACCTTAGGTTCTTGTCATGAGTTGCCAAGGCTATGGAGGCCTTTTGAGTTTGCCTACTCTGATCTTATTTAGACAAGGTCATAGTCAAAGTGGAAGTTCTCTTCTCCCTTCAGAGAAAGGTTCCTCCTTCTTTGATGACCTGTTCTTTCCACTGGGATCTCACTCGCAGAGATCTTTCATATAGGTTTTTTTTTTTCCAGAGTGTGTTGGCTTTCCATGCATAAAATACTCTCATGGGCTCTAAAGCCAGATTGGAATGCCTTAAGGGATGATTCTGAGGCCAGAGTGTTGTTTAGGACATCTGCCATTCTATGAGTCTGCTGTGTATCCCGAGAAAAGCACTGTTTTGCAACCTGTAATGAAATCACAGCTACAGAGACCATCAACAGCTGCCGAGAGCATGGAGTGAAAGGTGAGTGAGAGACTGCATACTTCGTGGATAAAGGGTGACCCCACTGGACCAACTGGACAGTTTTAAGATCACTCACTAATAGTGAGAAAACCAGGTCTATGCATATTCCCATGTGACACAATCCAAAACACATGGCACAGCCCATAGAATAATTTTGCCAAATAAATATTTTAAATTTTTCTGAAGTTTTATTTATTTAGTTGTTTTAATTTTATTTGAAAAGCAGAGAGGCAGAGATCTTCCATCCAAACTCCCAAATGCCCACAACCGCCAGGGCTGGTCCAGGCCAGAGCCGGGAGTCACACGCTCCATCCAGGTCCCCGTCAAGGGTGGCCAGGTCCCAAGTACTTAAGCCTTACCTGCTGCCTCCTGGGGTGCACTTTTGCAGGAAGTTGGATCAGAACACAAAGCAGGCACTTTGATAGGAGACACAGATATCCCTAGCAGCAACTTAACTGAGTCAAATGCCCACACTGTGTTTTACAATGTGTTCAAGGAGAACCTGAATCTAATCTACTCTCTGATTCTAATTATTAGTTTTTAGAAATACAGGGGACGAAGTCATACGTAAAATAATAATTCAAAGATTAAACTTAAAATACAAAGGGCAAGGACTTCTATGATACAAATGCTTCTATTTCTTCATCAAACAAGCAGCATCTACAAACAGAGGAAGAACTTTTAAGAATTTAGAGGTTGCCGGCGCCGCAGCTCAATAGGATAATCCTCCACCTTGTGGCGCCGGCACACGGGGTTCTAGTCCCGGTTGGGGCGCTGGATTCTGTCCCGGTTGCCCCTCTTCCAGGCCAGCTCTCTGCTGTGGCCCTGGAAGGCAGTGCAGGATGGCCCAAGTGCTTGGGCCCTGCACCCCATGGGCAACCAGGAGAAGCACCTGGCTCCTGCCTTCGGATCAGCGCGGTGCGCCGGCCGCAGCGCGCCAACCGTGGCGGCCATTGGAGGGTGAACCAACAGCAAAGGAAGATGTTTCTGTCTCTCTCTCACTATCCACTCTGCCTGTCAAAAAAAAAAAGAATTTGGAGGTTTAAGAAACGTCCTCACCAAATGAAACATGTGTACCTTTTATATCCTAGTTCAGAGAAACTGACTGCAAAAATACAATAGTTGGATAACTAGGGAAAAAGGTAAAGAAATGATTATTTTGGAAGGTGCTCAGGGGTACTATGGCTCTGCTTCTCAAAAGTCCTTATCTGTGATAGGTGCTTGGCCAGGGGTTAAGACACCACTTGGGACGCACATAGCCTATGTCAGAGTAGCTGGCTTCGAATTCCAGCTCCACTCCTGACTCCAGCTTCTCATTACTGTGCACCCTGGAAGGCAGCAGGGGATGACCCAAGTGGGTTGAGTCCCTGCCTCCCACATGGGAGACCCAGATTGATTCCCTAGATCCCAGCTTTGGCTGGCCCAGTTCTGGCTGTTGCTCATATTTGGGAAGTGAACAAAAGGATAGAGGCTCTCTGTGTGTCTGTCTCTCTCTGTTCTGTCTCCCTCTCAAATAAATAAAATAAATAAAACTGTGAACTATATTAAAAATACTTATCTGTTAGAGGTACATACTACAGTATTTACAGATGAAGTAATGGTGCCTGAAATGACTTTCAAGTTTTCCAGAGTGGAGGGAAGGGAGAACAGAGGATGTCGGGGATTTGATAATCTTTGAAGCTGGATGATGAGTCGTGAGGATTCATTATCAGACTCTCCCTACTCTTATGTATATTTGAAAATCTCTGCAATAAAAAGTTAAAGATAAACATAGAAGCATCTTAATAGACGCAGGAAAGGTTTATTTGTTCATGCTCAACATTCATTTATAATTCATTCATAATTGCTTTTCTCAGCAAACTAGAACTAAAGGGAAATTTGTTTAACCTAATAAAGTGTACCTATCAAACTCTACAGCAAACATGATGGTTCATAATGAAACAGAAGCCTTTTTTCAAACCACAAATAAAACAAAGCTGTCCCAAAGAAACTGATGAAAGAACTGGGAAGCAAAAGAATTCAATTTCCTGAGGAAAAAAAAAAAAGGATTGTCTCCCTAGAAAATCCAGTGTAACTATAAGAAAATTATTAGACTCACTAAGTTGAACAAGATAACAGAATAACATTTGCCCTCAGTGGTGGAGCCTGGAGGGGAGGAATCCACTGGGACAGAACATGGTTTGTTTTATTATCCACACACCGTGATGCACGTATGTGTGTGTGCACGTGTGCATGTGTGTGTATGTGTATATATGTGTGTATATATGCATGTGTGTGCTTGCGTGTGCACGCACGTGTGTGGCCCTGTATGGAATACAACATGCTATGGTATGAACACAATTTGGCTCCCCAGCCCACGCAGATGCTTAAGCCCCAAGTCAGGTGTCAGTGGTCCTGAGAGGAGGGAAACAATCCAGTTGTGATGTCTGAAGGTAGGGTGGTTGGGATACGACTGCACGGGACCAGGCTGTTGGAGTGGAGCCTAGGGACCTTGGTCTTGGCAGAGAAACGACATGCAGGAGCACGCTCACATGTGACCTGGCTCTGCTTCCTCTCATGCTATGCCATCCTCCGCCTCATCAGACACCAGACTCAGGGGGCCATCAGATCCTGAACTGTGAACCCATGAACCCATGAGCTAAAACAAACCTTCCTTCTTCCTAAGTGGCTCCTCTAATGAATTTGTTACAGCAACAAAAGGCTAACTAATATGTTACATAACTTAAAAGTAAAAAATCTCAAAGCATCTAAAAACCAAAGGATTCCTTATAGCTGGAATTTCTAATGCATAAAACATATGGCCATGTCTATTGAGAATATTGTAGAACTAATGCTTGCCTTGACTTGGAAAAACATAATAATTCCTTCTTGAATGTTACTTGCCATTTTCAAAAGTTCTGTGATGTTCATATCCCCAGCTGATTGCTGAGTGTGAGTGTGAACCAGGGGTTGCCAAATTGTCAGATGCTTATAAGAAAAACTAGCAATCAGGGCCAGAGTTGTGGCACAGCAGATTAAGTCATGGCCTATGGTGCTGGCACCGATTCAAGTCCTGGCTGCTCCATTTCTAATCCAGCTCCCTGCTAATGCACCTGGGAAAAGCAGCAGTAGATGGTTCAATTATCTGAGCTCCTGCCACTCATATGGGAGACCTGGATGGAGTTCCAGGCTCTTGACTTAAGCTTGGCCAAGACCCAGCCATTGTGGCCATTTGGGGAGTGAACCACTGGATCTCTCTCTCTCTCTCTCTCTCTCCTTTCTATCAATCTCTCCCCTTCTCTCTGTAACTCTTCCTTTCAATAAATAAAATAAATCTTCAGGTAAAAAAGAAAACAGAAATAAAATTGTTTTCTATATGCAATTAATTTGACTATTTTGAAACACTGGCTGCATCAACCTTGCGAAGGTCAAGCAAAAGACATCCATCTTTAGGCCACCAGGCCATAATCTCTTTTGTAGACTCGCAGTCTCAGAGGTAGTCTCAGACCCCGAGTGAGCAGGATCACGCCCCTCTAACAGGGTGAGTCCTCCGGAACACCTGAATTCGCCATGCTTCTCACACTCGGCCATCTGCATTCTCCCGCATGCCTGCTCGGCCCTCTCTACCAGAGAGGAATCCACCTGTAGTTCTCTCAACTCGCCATTGGAGGGCAGGCATGGAAAACAAAAGGAGAAAAAGACTAGACGGTCCTTTCAGGGAAAAGGGATCCAGGATACAGCATAAACATCCTCTCCGTGTGGATCTGGACTTGGAAGTATTCTGCAAGCGGAAGCTGAGGGTGGGAAGGCTCCTGCTTTGCCAGAGCTCATAAAACCAGCAGCAAGCAAGCGTGGGGGACCTTGACTGGGGTCTGTTCTGAGAACCAGCCCGGCACCCCTCAGCCGTGGGGTTCAGAGCACCCAGGGACTTGGCTTTTTGCAGAAATTCTTGCAAATGAATGAGTGGTTCCGTATGGTCCCTCACAGTCACGTGTTTCTGTTCTCAGAGAGGAAACTAAGTCTTGGGAGGGAGACTGTCCTTGGGCAGAGGACGCGACGGCTCAGTGCCACGGGGAGCAGGCAGTCACGGTGTACAGCACGACGCCGGGAGATGCTCAGAAACAAGGTCTCAAACAAAGCCACAAAGCTTCGCTTGGTAGTTCTCACCCGTTTCTACGGGTAAGCACCCCTGGCCTGGCTCGCTGCACACTACTGACTTGGCGTCACAGAACCAGAGTTGAGAGGAGATGCGCGTGAAGGGCTCAGGCCAGCCGGAACAAGCCCCGCGTCCCACCACGGACTCCCTCTCACCCCCCACCACTGACATTTGCAAGGTTTGGGGGAAGATTACAAGTGGAGGCCTACATACTATATACGTAAATATTTAAGGTGAAAATCAAGCCAGCGCCGCAGCTCAATAGGCTAATCCTTCACCTGTGGTGCCAGCACACCAGGTTCTAGTCCCCGTCGGGAGCCAGATTCTGTCCCGGTTGCCCCTCTTCCAGGCCAGCTCTCTGCTGTGGCCAGGGAGTGCAGTGGAGGATAGCCCAGGTCATCAGGTCCTGCACTTGGATGGGAGACCAGGAGAAGCACCTGGCTCCTGGCTTCGGATCAGTGCGGTGCGCCGGCCGCAGCGCGCCAGCCACAGCGGCCATTGGAGGGTGAACCAACGGAAAAGGGAAGACCTTTCTCTCTGTCTCTCTCTCTCACTGTCCACTCTGCCTGTCAATATTAAATAAATAAATAAAAATTTTTTAAAAGGAATAAAAAAGAAAATCAAACAACATACCAGAATCTGTCTTATTTTGTTACCTTGACAAATATACCTTAATAGACACCTGGAAAGCCAGGATTCAATTTAGAATGCTGTGCCTGACCACACTGAAGAGGACATCCCAGTACAAGTGGAGACCCACATCGCCTAATCGCCTCCTTGTCTCATCCGCAGCACTTACAGCACTAACCTGTGTTTCCAACTGCCAACTGCACCCTGTGCAAGCTGCTGGCCCTTGGCCATCCCTTGGGCCCAAGCATAAGCACACTGGCAGCATAATCCATGCTCAGGAGAGCAGCGCCAGGCAAGAGGTCACCCCTGCTTAAAGGTCATTTGAGGTTATTTGAGCAAAGAACTGCAGGACCCCAACTATGCAGCATAAAAGTTGGGGGTTAGGCTTCAAATGGACATGTCCCCCCGGCCCTGGGTTTCCTCAACTCAGGGAGGGCAAAGCCAGAACACGCCCTTCAAACCACAGGACTCAGGGCAGAGCGCTGAGAGTGGTGACTGTGCCAAAGTGGCCCCTGCTCTTAGGATTTTCCCATGACTTTCAGAGTCCAGCCTTCTTCCCTTGGAGCTCCTGAAATTCCAAGCACGCAGGCAGAGCACCAAGCAGCTACAAAGTGCAGGTGTTGAACTGACAAAAAGGGACGGGAGACCCTTCTGCCTAGGTGTTTCCGAAGTGTAATTTATTACGTGTGGGTCTCTACTTGCACTTGGGAGCAAGGGCCATCAATCAGGACCCACAGGCCAAATCCTGCCCACCTGCTTTGGTCAGTCCCAAGAGCTTGGAAAAAGGGGACTGGATAGAGTTGGTAAGGGGCGGGGGGGGGGGGGGCAATCAAAAGAACCGTGATATTTCTAGACGTGGGAAAAGCATACAAAATTCTAATTCCAGTGTCCATAAATAAGATGTTATTGGAACACAGTCCTGTCCGTTTGTTTCTACATTGTCTGTGGCTGATTTCACACAACAGCAGAGGAGTTGGATAGCCTGTCAGTGGCTTTGGCCCTTTACAGAAAAAGTTTGCTGACGCTCGCTTTAGAGTTCAGTCTCTGCGAAGAAGATCGGCGGTAGGCAGTGTAAGAAGGACGTGACCCTCTGAGAATGAGGGGCAGGGAGGGGTCAAGGCCAAGCGGAGACCAGAAGGCCATACAGGTCAGACAGCAGCACTTTGCCCCCGGGAAGGGAGAAGCTGCATGGTCAGCACTGACCTGCAGGAGGGCAGCCAAGGACAGGAAGAGGAAGAGGATGAGACCTGGAAGCCTGCCGCCTTCATCCACACACCGGCCAGAGGTTCCCTTTGTCCTCCCATCCTAGGACCTGAAATCTCAGCCGTGGACGCCGCCACAGTCCCTTTGCTGTGTGATCATCCTTGTGGTGGAAGCAGCTTTGGAGCCGCATCATTAAACCATCAAGAGCAGCTGTGGCTGATAGACAGCTAATGAGAGCCGGAGATATTGCTTTAACTTTTCTAATAGCTCCATTTCAAAGAGTAAAAGGACTGGCCGGCACCATGGCGTAGCAGATAAAACCGCCGCCTGCAGTGCCAGCATCCCATAAGGCACCAGTTGGAGTCCCGGCTGCTCTACTTCTGATCCAGCTCTCTGCTATTGCCTGGGAAAGCAGTAGAAGATGGTCCAAGTCCTTGGGCCCCTGCACCCACGTGGGAGACCAGGAAGAAGCTCCTGGCTTCGGATCAGCCCAGCTCCAGCCGTTGCAGCCATCTGGGGAGTGAACCAGTGGATGGAAGACTCTCTCTCTCTCTCTCTCTCTCTCTCTCTCTCTCTCTCTCTCTTTGTGTCCTCTGCCTCTCTGTAACTCTGCCTTTCAAATAAATAAATCCTTTTAAAAAAGAGTAAAAGGAATCTGCTAAGATATAGGACTTTTTTTACTTATAAAATCTTGAAAATATTAATGTTTCAGTATGTAAAATCAGCGTGAAAATCACAATGAGATATTCTATGTTCTTTTTTATACCAAGTCTGTGAAATTTGGTTTCTATTTCATACTTAAAGCACATCTCGATTTGCAAATCTCACACTAAGTTGTCGTCAGAAATGCTTGATAGGTATTTATTCAATTATTTTTATTTTTAAGAGAAGTAAATATTTCCTTGTTTTGCAAACAAAGCTGAATTGATTGTTTTGGTGATGGATTGAAGGCATGGAACTCCGTATCCTTTTTTTTTTCTTTTTTTTTTTTTTTTTTTTTTTGGACAGGCAGAGTTAGTGAGATAGAGACAGAGAGAAAGGTCTTCCTTCTGTTGGTTCACCCCCCAAATGGCCGCTATGGCCAGCGCGCTGCATCTATCCAAAGCCAGGAGCCAGCTGCTTCCTCCTGATCTCCCATGCGGATGCAGGGCCCAAGCACTTGGGCCATCCTCCACTGCACTCCCGGGCCACAGCAGAGAGCTGGACTGGAAGAGGAGCAACCGGGACAGAATCCGGCACCCCAACTGGGACTAGCACCTGGGTTGCCAGCGCCGCAGGTGGAGGATTAGCCAAGTGAGCTGCGGCGCCGGCCAAAACTCCGTATCTTCATCTAGCTCCTCTGACTCTTCGTCGGCTTTGGCCGCAGCAGCAGTGGGGACGGCAGTCACAAGGGCGGCAGTCACAAGCACAGGTGGGTCAGCCAGGAGAGCCCTGACCCTGTTAGCAAGCAGGAAGGAGGACTCAGGTCCCACTGGAACCCACTGGTGGCGGAAGGAGGGTGTGTCTGACAGTGTGCAGACACACGGGCAACGTTGTGCTCAGCCCCCAGGAGGTGAGTGGGCAGAGCTTCCTCTGTGATGTCAAAGCCCTTCGGGGCTGTAGATGCTGGTGTCGTGGAGTAGCTGCGTGTGTGGTCAGCCCGAGGAGAGGCGGGAGGCTACATTGTGTGGCTTTGCTGGGTCCCACTTTGTCTCCAGGCTCTATCAGCATCACATCACTCAGGGCTCTGTGGTTGCCCCTGGAGATGGAAGTGGTGACGCCCAAAGCCTGGAAGAAAGAGGTCTTCTGGGCTGGCACAGTAACTCCACCAGAGCACAAGGGCACCAGTCTAGACGATTCGCTGGCCAGCAGCATGTCCCTGATCTCAGTGTGGTTATCCGCGGTGAACGAGAAGCCCACCTCCCCCGAGACGGGAGGCAGCAGCTTGTCCAGGGCCGGGTTGCCTCTCGGATGCCCATGGAGGGCTTTGTCCATCACGGTGTTCTTGCCCATCAGCGCCCTGGCCTTCCCGTGGAGGGACATGGGGCTCCGCCATATCTGCTTGGAGCCCTCATTGTCTGCTCCCACAATGAAACATTTGGGGTAATCCCCCGTGGGTTGGCTGACCTTAAGGAAGTAGTTGGACATCCAGGTCACCCTGACTTCCCAGAGTATCACAATAGTGTGCCAAGGATTGCCACACAGGGTTCAGAGACGACAGCACACTCACAAGGATGCCTGGCAAGAGACATCTGTATTTATATTTCATAAAATCCACAGTGGGTGCAGTGGATATTTAGCCTAGCAGTTAAAACATCTGCGTCCCACATCAGAGTACCTGGGTTGGATTCCTGGCTTCAGCTACTGATCCAGCTTCCTATCAATGTAGCCCCTGCTGGCTCAAGTAATTGAGTTCCTGCCACTTATGTGGGAGATCTGGGTTGTGTTGCCAGCTCCCACCCAAGCCATTGCAGGCATTTGGGACATAAAACTAACAGATGGAAGCTCCCAGTCACTTTCTCTCTCTCTCTCTCTCTCTCTCTCCCCCCTTCCTTCTCCTTTCAAATAAAATGTAAAAAAGGCATAGTGTCCAGAATATATAAAGAACCCTTATAATTCAACAGTAAAAAGACAAACAGACACAGAAAAATAAATACTGCTTGTTCCCCCTCCTGTGTGGAAGCTAAAATTAACTCTGTCTGTGCGGGTTGAGCATCTCATAGCTAAGGGCCTGGATTGAGTCCCACCTCCACTCCCAAACCAACTGTCTGCTGGTAAGCAACAGGAAGGCAGCGGATGATGGATCAAGTACTTGGGCCCCTGCCACTCACAAGAGACCTCTATGGAGGCACTCCTGGCTCCTGGCTTTGGCCTGGCCCAGCCTTGGCTGTTGCAGGCATTTGCAGTGACCCTGCAGATGGAGGACTCTATGTGTGCATGTGTGAGTCTCTTAATCTGTCACGCTGCCTTTCAAATAAATATAAATAAGCTTTAAAATAAGCAAGTCCTGCATAAACCTGCTTATAATCACTTCCAAAATGAACGTCTACCACAGAGAAGAAATATGTATTTTTAAAAACTTAGTCTGACCTTGGTCTAGTGATTCCTAGAAGTTGTGGGATGGGGTAGAGAGAGAGGGAGGTTGCATAAGAGGTAGCAAATCAGAGAGAGAGAGAGGGAATAAGTTCCTATTGTTACACAACACGGTGAAGTGACTGCAGCTCACAACGACCTCTTACATACTTGATGAGCAAACAGGAGAGAAGGGCTCCAAGGCCCCAATCACAAAATAATGTCAAGGAGAGAGAAATGTTGACTGCTCTGATTTGATTGGCATGCATCGTATACCTGAACTGAAATGTCACACTGTACTTCATAAATATGTATAATTGTTGCGAGTAGAAATTTTACAAGGACAAAGAGCCCAAATTTTACAATGAGCAAAGGGTTTGAATTGACATTTTTCCACACATGGCCAATAAGCTCCTAACAGCTGTTCAACATTGGCACTCATTTTGGAGACACAAATCAAAACCACAGGGAGAGATCAGCTCACAGGCACTAGGACAGCTATAATTTCTAGAAACGGACAATAACAAGTGTTGAACCCTTGGGAACAAAGGAAGCTTCACAGATTGCTGGTAGGAATGTAAAATGCAAGCTGTGGGAGCCAGTTTGGCTGTTCTTCCAAAAGTAAGCAGTTACCCGGATGAACCAGCAATTCTGCTCCTTGATGTATGAGGGGTCTTCAAAAAGTTCATGGAAATGCACATTACTGAAAAAATTAGGCATGGATTTCAAAGAACATTTGCATCAAAATCAACTTATCTTTTAATTTCATCTTTCCAAGAGTACCCTCATACATCACCAAGAAAATGGAAAGTATATGTTGACGCAAAAATGTGTGTGTAAATGTTCACCGCAGCATTACTCATGATAGCCAGAAGATGGAAACAACTTAAACGGCCCTCAGTTGGGGATGGATTACTCCCATTTCCATATAACATTATGCTGTTTGGCCTTAAAAAGAGGGGCCAGTGTTGTAGCCCAGCAGCTGAAGCTGCTGCCCATGATGCCAGCACCCCATGAGCTCCAGTTTGAGTTCTGGCTGCTCCACTTCCAATCCAGCTCCTTACTAATGTGCCTGGGAAGGCAGCAGAAGATGGTCAAGTGCTTGGGTTCCTGCCACCCACATGGGAGACTCAGATGGAGTTCCATGCTCCTGGCTTCAGTTTGGCTCCAGCCCCAGCCACTGGAGCCATTTGAGGAGTAAACCAGCAGATGGAAGAATTCTCTGTCTCTCTCATTCTCTCTCTCTTCTCTCCTCCCCCTACTTCTGTCTCTATAACTCTGCCTTTCAAATAAATAAATAAATGGTTTTTTTTAAATAAAGTACTGATGTATGCTATAACACGAATAAGCCTTGGTATATTTTTCTTGGTGAAAAAAACCAGACACAGGGGCTGACGCTGTGGCGCAGCAGGTTAATGCGCTGGCCAGAAGCACTGGCATCCTAAATGGGTGATGGTTCAAGACCCAGCTGCTCTACTTCCGATCCAGCTCTCTGCTATGGCCTAGGAAAAAGTAGAAGATGGCCCAAGTCCTTGGGCCCCTGCACCCACGTAGGAGACCTGGAGGAAGCTCCTGGCTCCTGGCTTTGGATTGGCGCAGCTCCGGCCATTGCAGCCACTTGGGGAGTGAACCACTGGATGGAAGACCTCTCTCTCTCTCTCTCTCTCTCTCTGCCTCTCCTCTCTATGTGTAACTCTGACTTTCAAATAAATAAATAAATCTAAAAAAAAAAGAAAGAAAAGAAAAAAGCAGACACAAAAGGCTACCTATGTATGATTCCATTCATATGGAACGTCTAATATAGGCCATCCACTGAGACAGAAAGTGCATCCATGGTTGTCACGGCCTGGAGGAGGGAGAACCAGCAGCGACTGCTAATGAGTGTTTGGGTTCTTTTTATTTTTAATGAAAGATAGTAAGTGCCATTTATTTATTTGTTTATTTTTCCAAACTTTTATAATTTTCAAAACTGAAAACTGGTACATGTGTATTTGTTCTGTATCTCACTGACCAATCATTAGCCTTTCTGTAATATTCTTTATATATTATAGACATATTCCTACACAACCACAATAGTTCAGACCAAGAAATTTCCTATTGCTATGGTATCATGTAATACTCCCTATGCAAATTTCTGCAATAATCCCCAAAACGGCCAGCGCCACGGCTCAATAGGCTAATCCTCCACCTAGCGGCGCCGGCACACCGGGTTCTAGTCCCGGTCGGGGCACCGGATTCTGTCCTGGTGGCCCCTTTTCCAGGCCAGCTCTCTGCTGTGGCCCGGTAGTGCAGTGGAGGATGGCCCAGGTGCTTGGGCCCTGCACCCCATGGGAGACCAGGAAAAGCACCTGGCTCCTGGCTCCTGCCATCGGATCAGCGCGGTGCACCAGCCCCAGCACGTCGGCCGCAGCGGCCATTGGAGGGTGAACCAACGGCAAAAGGAAGACCTTTCTCTTTGTCTCTCTCTCTCACTGTCCACTCTGCCTGTCAAAAAAAATCCCCAAAACATCCTTATAACTAGGAAAACTATAATTTATCATTTAAATCAGGACACTTTTTTAAAAGGGAACACAACTTATACATGGTAAAATACACACGCGCCTTAACTGCATAGCTCTGGGGTTTTTGCAAAAGGATGTGCCCAAGAAACTGCTACCCAAAACAAGACTCACTTGCTAATGGAAGTATAGTGGGAGATTTGGTATAGGAGGAGCACATAAACTCTCCTAGTGGCGGAATACAACTATTAATTTGTTTTATATAGAGATAAATTCCAGCTTATTAAAAGCACAAAACCTACTAGTATTGGGTGCACTTAATGCCGACATTGAGACAGCTCGTGTCATCAGTACTGAATGCTTCCTTGTGATTAAATTCATAGTAAGTCCTTTTGGCCAGGGTATTATTAGCAATACTAGGGAAGTCCCATTATATCATACCAGAAAACACATTTCAACTTTTCCCATTCTTGGTGGTGCTAAGTTTGAATACGCAGTTAATATGGACATCATCAGACTTCAATTTTTGTTTATAAACCCCTATTTTGTCAAAACATAGACATTTTATCGGTGCAATTTCAGGCAAATTAACTCCAGTTTAGTGAACTGGGATTTTTTAAACACCTTTTCCGCCTTTCCTTGAAGATGCCGTAACATACACTTCCGGTTCCTGTCGGGGAGTTTCACAGGTCTGCCTCCAGCAGCGACATCTCGGCACAGCCCCTGTCTTCAGCTCCGTTGCTTCAGTACCCACTCTGGAGTCTTGCAGGCCCTCGTGGAAATTTGGAGGGCTGCCTGCAGATTCCTCGTCCCATTGCGTGGCTGTGGCTTGATGTCCAACTGGGAAGGGAGAGTGCAAATCTCTTCTCTCGGCTCCCCTTAAGCAGCAAGATCCCTACACCATGTCCTTCCTTGGCCGGCCGAGGAGTTCATCTGAGGTGCCTGGAGTACATCAGCTGCAACTCTTTATCTCTCTTCCTCCTGACATCGTGGGAGGGGGCGGAGGGGTGGGGGTTGAGGCAGAACACCACTCACGTTGAGAAAAGCAAGCCAGAGGAGCAAGTAGTAAAAGACCTTGGACTTAAGCCTAGCAACCTGGTGAACATGTAGTTCCTCCCCAAATCCTACAAAGTCCCCTAGAGAGTAAAGGAAACCCTTCGATCATTTTAACTTGCATGCAATGACTCTGCATGCCAGGCACAAAGCACACAAAATAGCCAGTGGTGATTCCCATCATACCCTGCACACGGCAGGCAGAGGGCACACGGCACACTAGAAACCTCTCCATCCTGGTCCTGGCTCAGTCAGCTTCCTCCTGGCTCCTTCTTGCCACTCTGCTCTGACTGTTCTGGGCATTATTTTATTTTTCCAAAGGGGAGGATTAAAGGAGGGCAAAGAGAGAGGAGGGAAGGAGAGACGGAGAAAACAACCCTGTAAAAGAAAGCAAAAACAATACAAAAATCCAGAAACCAGATTTAGCACCTGGATTATAGAGCAAATGCAAATGCTGAGTCTCAGGTTTTCAAGAAATGTCAATAAATATTCAGATTGCGATTCATTGAATTAAAAAGTCATAGTAGGTTATTGCCTTAGAAATGTTTGGGTCATAAGTAACACTGAGAAAATGAAGACAACTTATCTTGCTATCATCCAACCCAAACGTTTGCATATGGATTCACTGGGACTAAAACTAGTGAATAAATTTCTTCTGACTAGTATCTCAGATGCAGGGCTACGAGGTATTATGGATTGGTTTGAATTAATGGTGTGCTTTTTGAAATATTTATGATCAGAAAGCCACAATGTATAGCTGGTAACTAGTATTTCCATTAGTCCAGCTGCTCTTCTTGGCTTACTAAAAAAAAAATAACAAAATCAATTTTTAAAAGGAAGAAAGCAAATGCTACCTGCTAAGCTGACAATGGGAAACACAGCCTTGGGGCGGGAGTCAGCAGGGGAGTGTGGCTGGGCCAGTGTTCTGGACTTGGAGGCTTTCCGTGGACTGTGTGCTGAGTGGACGGACTGCATCCCCCGCTTCAGCTGTGACCCTTTTTTGGGGGTGACAGAAAAGACAGTAGCAGAACTGGAGACCCCACAGGCCCAGCCTTGGCTCCGCCAGCTGTGCATGAACACTTGCCGGGGACCACTCTTGTGCTCGCACGACAATGGGAGTGCAGGGTTGGTCTCCAGGAGTTTGGGGCCCGCAGCCATCATGCCGGACTCAGAGACGGCCCTGTTGAGGTTTTGGTGGCCCTACTGCCCCTTTCCAAAGCTGCTTGTAGTGACTCGGCTGGTGAGCAAAGCCCAGTAGTTTCTTGGCGGTGGTGGGGGCGGGGTGCATCTGAAAGGAGACAGGCCTTAGGACTTGGAGGATCTACCTCCACGTGGCTGCATTCCACAGGCCATTGCTGCTCCAGAGTGCAGGCCACAGGAGAGAAGGGACCAGTAAGCCACAAGTGTCCCTTGACTCTGGTGTTTTAGTCTACTGAGGGCTTCTTATAATGACCTTGCTCCTTGGACACATTTGGGCACAATGTAGGTCTTCCAGGTATGGGGTGGGAAGTCGCAGGCAGGAAGCAAGGGGAGCACACTCCTGCTCCCTTTCCTTCCTCCGGGAGCTCAGGCTTGCCCGGCACGAAACCGCAGCTGAACTGTCTCCTCCTCCGACACAGCTGAGCCGGCACAGTCTCGGTGCAGGTGTCTCCACAGCTGTGTTCGCTTCTTCCATGGGCGAAGGCAGCAGACTCAAGGGCAGGCAGCCCCTCCCGGAGTGGAAGAGCCCGCTCAGGGCCATGGGTCCCTGCAGAACACAGTCTTAGCGCTCCCCAGGGGCGTCTCCCCTCTGTCCACCTTTGATGGCATCCGTGCTGGCGTTTTGATCCTGGCCTCTCTTGCCATGATGGGATCCCACTGGGAGTGCGGCTTCTGAGATAGGAAAGCATATTCACATAGTCACTGGAACGCCTTTGGAGCTTTGCTGTGACTGTTGGCTCGGGCAGCACAAGGTCTCTGTGAAGCAACTCCATGGGCGGCAGGCAGTTCAGTGGGCAGTGGAGGAGCTCATGTCTCCTGCTAAGGTGTTGGGCTGCTGTCACACCGTGCCTTCCCCTTTATCAGTTTTCAGAGATCCTCTGTTTAGGGACCCCTTTTCTGAAGTGCTTGGCTGAGGGGGACCTGATCCTCCTCATTTTCCTTGGACCTCCCCCTGGGATGCCACTCCTTGCCTCTGGGATTCTCCATACTCAGGGGAGAAATGAAGCAAATTCTTCTACTTACAAGATAGTCTCTGGCCCAAGAGCGCTTTTTTGTTTGAAAGGCAGACAGAGAAAGAGAGCAAGAGAGAGATCTTCCATCTACTGGTTCACTCCCAAAATCCCAGAATGGCCGGAGGTGGGTCAGGCCAATGCCAGGAGCCTGGAGGCCTGGAATTCAGTCTTTGTCTCCCACATGGGTGGTAGGAATCCAAGAAGTTGAGTTAACATCAGATTCCCACAATGAAGACTGCCCCACTTCCAATGCCAATCACAAGTCCAGGCCTGCCATGCTTCTGACTGCTTGACTATAGAAGGGGGGAGGTACAATAACTTGCAGGAATGGCCCAGAGAAGTCAAGGGAATACTTTACCTGTTTACTCTTCCAGATGGAAGAGATGTCTAGGGCAAGCCAGGGGAAGCAAGGAGTGGCCCAGAGCTTCCAAGCCCCCTCTGACCAGTTACATCATTGGCGCTGAAAGTTTCAATCCTGTAATCACGAGGTTGGTTCCCCTCCCAAGCAGTCCCCATATCCAGGGCTTTCCAGAGGCCACCTCATTAACATCGGAGTGTGTACTCTGGAAGGGGCTTGTTATGAAAAACAAAGGACAGGGTCTGGAACTGTGGCTTAGTGGGCTAAAGCTTCCACCTGCTGCCCTGGCATCCCGTATGGCGCTGGTTCTAGTCCTGGCTGCTCCTCTTCCAATCCAGCTCTCTGCTAGGGCCTGGGAAAGCAGTAGAAGATGCCCAAGTGCTTGCACCCACGTGGGAGACCTGGAAGAAGCTCCTGGCTCCTGGCTCCTGGCTTCAGAACGATGCAGCTCCGGCCGTTGCAGCCATTTGGGGAGTGAACCAGCGGATGGAAGACCTTTCTCTCTGTCTCTCCCTCTCACTGTCTGTAACTCTACTCCTCAAATAAATAAATAAATTTTTTTAAAAAAGAAGAAGACAAAGAAAAACAAATGACATTCCTTTGCCTCCATTGTCCCGGTTGCTTAAGAGATTACAAGCGTTTTAGGAGTTCTGGTTGGGAACGAGGATGAAAACCAAAATATTTATTTCATGTTATATCACAATATCACAATGTGCACGTGATTTTTTTAAATGTATTTATTATGCACCTTTTTATTTCCTAATAGTTTCAGAAGACTGCAACAGAGTTTGGCATTTTCATTTGCCCTTTGCCAAGCTTCTTTGTCTTAACCACAGAATGAATAATCCATAGAATAATCTTCAACAGGGCCAGCACTGTGGCATAGTGAGTTAAGCCTCCACCTGCAGCACCAGCATTTCATATGGGCATCAGTTCGAGTCCCAGCTTCTCCACTTGGATCCAGCAGCTCCCTGCTAATGGCCTGGGAAAGCAGTGAAAGATGGCCCAAGGACTTGGGCTCCTGCACCATGTGGGAGCCCCAAGAGGAGCTCCTGGTTCCTGGCTTCAGATCAGCCCAGTTCTGGCTGTTGTGGCCATTTGGGGAGTGAACCAGTGGATGGAAGACCTCTCTGTCTCTCCCTCTTTCTCTCTCTCTAACTCTGCCTCTCAAATACATAAATAAATATCTTAAAAAATATTCATCAATACCAAGAAAGTGTTTGTTTATTTTCATATTATTTGAAAGAGCAAGAGATAGACAATGACAGAGAGAGATTTTTCCATCCCCTGGTCCATTTCTCAATGCCTAAAAAAAGCCTAGGCTGGGTCAGTCCAAAACCAGGAGCCTGGTAGGGGCCCAAGTACTTGAGCCACCACCTGCTGCCTCCCTGGGTGTGCGTTAGGAAGAAGCTGGATCGGAAGCAGTGGAGCCGGGACTCAGACCAGGACTCTGTTCCATCTGGAATGCAGACATCCCAAGCAGCATCTTAACCACTGTGCCAGATGCCTGCCCCACCTCTGAAGAGTACGTGCTGGTTATTTTGTAGAACGTCTCTCTTGGCCAGTGCCGCGGCTCAATAGGCTAATCCTCCACCTGCGGCGCTGGCATACCAGGTTCTAGTCCTGGTCGGGGTGCCAGATTCTGTCCCGGTTGCCCCTCTTCCAGACCAGCTCTCTGCTGTGGCCCGGGAAGGCAGTGGAGGATGGCCCAAGTGCTTGGGCCCTGCACCTGCATGGGAGACCAGGAGAAGCACCTGGCTCCTGGCTTCGGATCAGCGCTGTGCACCGGCCGCAGTGCCGGCCGCAGCACCATTGAGGTGTGAACCAACGGAAAAGGAAAAAAGGAAGACCTTTCTCTTTGTCTCTCTCTCTCTCACTATCCACTCTGTCAAAAAAAAGTCTCTCTGTATCTGTCTGATGTTTATCCATGATTCATTTCAAGTGGGCATTTTTGGCAAGAACATGCACCTCTCGGTGATTTTATCAGAAGGCATGTGACATTGATTTTCCCATTACAAGTGATAATGTTGGCCACTCAAAAGGAGGTGTCTCCAGTGCCATGTTTGTGGTTAGTAAGCGTCTTGTAGAGAGATATTTTATGACTATGCAAATATCCTTTTTCATTAATTTTTTTGCCCACCAATTTAGTAACCACTGAGGGTGCTTGCTTGTGACAATTATGACTACAATGTTTATTCAATGATGATCTTCTTTGGCCATTGTTTCTGTATTTACCAATTTGATCTCCTGTAATGAAGCATCTCTCATTCCTTATTTATTACTTCCATCAGTATACACTACACTCTGTGAAGTATAAGTCATTACTATCACTTTTTATTTTGGTACACAAATTGCCCAGACTTGGCCTCTAGCAGCTCTGTGAAACTGGCCTCTGTGACTTTGCCACGCCCCCACCACTTTCTGAGTATTTCTTCGCTTTCCCAGGCTCATTTTGCACTTTGGCCAGGTCACCTCCCAATGACTTCCTATAGAATACTATTCTTGCTGTGGCCAGTAAGGTCCCTTTTACTACTCAAACCTCCAGCCCTGGTGCTCTCTCCCCAGGACGCACTTGTCTTCCAATTGAATGACTGTTCTGACAGTTCCTAGGACACACCTAGCTTTGGGAGCCTCAGCAGTTTTGCACAGCTAGCTCTTGGCCATTTTTTAGCTTTTACCTAACATCACCTCACAAAAAGGCTGCCTTGACCTCCCTAAAGGGGCTCCAGCACTTGAGGTACTTATTGTCCCACTGAGGTATTCATCTTACAACACTCCTTAGCACTTGGTGTAATCTCTGTTGTGTTGGCCTTAAAACTTTCACATCGCTGGGGCCAGTATTGTGGCATAATGGGTTAAGCCACCTGGGAAGCCAGCATCCTATGTGGGTGCTGATGTGAGTCCTGGCTGCTCCACTTCTGATCCAGCTCCCTACTGGTGTGCCTGGAAGAGCAGTGGAAGTTGGCCCAAGTGCTTGGGCCCCAACACTCCCATGTGGGAGACCTGGAGAAAGCTGCTGGCTCTGGGCTTTGGTCTGTGGCCATTTGGGGAGTGAACTAGCAGGTGGAAAAACTTTCACACTGCCAACACTTTTTCTTTACTTTTTATTTTTTATTTTTATTTCTTTTTTATTTTATTTTATTTATTTATTTATTTATTGACAGGCAGAGTTAGACAGTGAGAGAGAGAGACAGAGAGAAAGGTCTTCCTTTGCCGCTGGTTCACCCTCCAATGGCCGCCGCGGCCGCCGCATCGCGCTGATCCGATGGCAGGAGCCAGGTGCTTCTCCTGGTCTCCCATGGGGTGCAGGGCCCAAGCACTTGGGCCATCCTCCACTGCACTCCCGGGCCACAGCAGAGAGCTGGCCTGGAAGAGAGGCAACCGGGACAGAATCCGGCGCCCCAACCGGGACTAGAACCTGGTGTGCCAGCGCCGCAAGGTGGAGGATTAGCCTAGTGAGCCACGGCGCTGGCCTTTTTCTTTACTTTTGACATTTTAAAATAAGGATCAGCAGCAGGCATTCAGCATAGCATATTAGATAACCATTTGGAATGCCCATATCCCATATGAAAGCGCCTCAGTTTGAGTCCCAGCTCCTCTGCTTCTGATCTAACTTCCTGCTAATGCCCATTCTGAGAGGCAGCAGGTGACGGCCCAAAAGATGATCACCCACTTGGGAGATCTAGATTGAGTTCCAGGCTCCTGGCTTCGGTCTGACCCAGCATGACTATTTCAAACATTTGAGCAATGAACCAGTGGCTACAAATTGGTCTCTGTCTCTGTTTCTCTCTCTCTCAGTGTGTGTGTGTGTGTGCATGTGTGTGTGTGTGCGTGACTCTGCCTTTCAAATAAATAAACATAAAGAAAGGAAACCAGGGGCCAGCGCTGTGGTGTAGCAGGTAAAGCCGCTGCCTGCAGTGCTGGCATCCCATATGAGTGCTGGTTCGAGTCCTGGCTGCTCCACTTCTGATCCAGCTCTCTGCTATGGCCTGGGAAAGCAGTAGAAGATGGCCCAAGTTCTGGGCCCTTGAACTTGCATGGGAGACCTGGAAAGAAGCTCTTGGCTTCTGGCTTCAGATCAGTGCAGCTCTGGCCGTTGCAGCCAGCTGGGGAGTGAACCAGCAGATAGAAGACCTCTATCTCCCTCTCTCTGCCTCTGCCTCTCTGGAACTCTGCTTTCAAATGAACAAACAAAAAGAAAGGAAACTTTAAGATAAGGAGTAAATAAACCTGAATATAATGGGGCATTCAAATCTGATAAAGAGTGCTGCCCCTGGTGACAAGATTCTCAGCGCAAGGAACAACACTTGTCAAAGCTCCAAACAACACAAAGGACATCTCCTCAATTTACACCATTGTGTTCCTAGAAAATTTAGTGTTTATTAAAATTGAGCAAAAAATACTTTCGTGTTTACATATAAAATAGAATTGGGTTTCAGGCTCACATCACCATAAACAGGTTTTCACCTGCTTGAAGGACAGGCAGGGCTGCTGAGAGTGAGGTACAGGTACAGTTCCTCTCTGAGCCAGACTGTCCTAGCTTTGTAGGGCATCTAGTGCCCTTGACCTCTCCCTGACCTTGCCAGCAGCATCCCACAAACCTTGAGTCCCCACTACATTTATATTTCTAAAACATTCCCGGCATTGTGCGGGGCTGTGCTGTTTATTTTTCAAGACTCTGTGGCTGGCACTGCGGCTCACTTGACTAATCCTCTGCCTGAGGAGCCGGCACCCTGGGTTCTAGTCCCAGTCGGGGCGCCGGATTCTTTCCCAGTTGCCCCTATTCCAGGCCAGCTCTCTGCTGTGGCCCGGGAGTGCAGTGGAGGATGGCCCAAGTGCTTGGGCCCTGCACCCCATGGGAGACCTGGCTCCTGTCTTCAGATCAGCACAGCACTGGCTGTAGTGGCCATTGAAGGGTGAACCAACGGAAGGAAGACCTTTCTCTCTGTCTCTCTCTCTCACTAACTCTGCCTGTCCAAAAAAAAAAAAAAAAAGACTCTGTGAAGCAAGACGGAGACCCATAGACAAGGTAAGCAAAGGGACGGCAGAGCTGGGCCACCCCGGGCCTGGCAGCTATCACCATGTTGGGAACTATCACCACGTTGGGAACAAGCTCTCGCTGCTGGGAAGACAATTCTAGGCAGGAAAGGGACAGAGCACCCCTGCGTTCGTGCCTCCAGATCTCTCTGATGCTCACTGGCAGTCAGCCTGCCTTCACAGCCCTCTGTTGGGCCTGGGATCTGGGCACACAGCCATCCACCTGCTCAGCCTGCAGCACCAGGAGAGCATTGTCTGACCCCTGCATCTCCTGCATCTCCTGCATCCCCTGCATCTCCAGCACCCATTCTGGAACCCCACAGGTGCAACACTCAGCCAGCATCTGAGAGGAGAATCTATGTGCGAGTTCTTTGCTAGGGAAGACTTGGGGACGAGCAGACCTGAGGCAAGTCCTCTCCCAGGGGTGCATGTGAAGGCACTGCTCGTCTCTGGCTACTGAGGCCCCCCCGGCGCCAGGCCCCCACACCTGTGGCAATGGTGGCACCAGAGAAGTGCCGGGGGACTGGGCAAGCCTAGGAGAGGGGCAGTGAACTCTCCCGGGAGCAGCTGGGGCTGGAGAACGGATCCTCGGGAAGTGTCTGGGCAGAGGGAGTGACAGACCAGGAAGGGTGACGACTGCTCCAGAGAGAGCCAAGGGTGTGAAGTTACTTTAGAACCAGCTGGTGGGTGTTGGCAGTGTGACTCAGGGAGCTAAGCCACCGCCTCCAATGCCGGCATCCCAGATTAGAGCACCAGTTCGAGTACTAGCTTCTCTGCTTCCAATCCAGGTCCCTGTTAATACAGCTGGGAAAGCAGTGGAATTCTAGGCTCCTGGCTTCCACCTGGCCCAGCCCAACCATTGCAGCAATCTGGGGAGTGAACCAGCTGATGAAGATTCTCTCTCTCTCTCTCTCTCAGAAAACAAGAAAAGAAAAAATTGGTTTAAATGCTGCTAATTCACTCCACCTCAAGGGATTCCTCAGGTACTACATTCCTCTGGCTACCAGGAGGTCAGAGAGGGAGGGGACACACAGGGACCAAGCCCCAGAGCATAACTTACCTACTTTAGTTAGCTACCTAGCTATCCAAAAGGCAGAGAGACAGAAAGGTCTCCCACTTACTGTTTGACTCCTCAAACACCCTTCATAAGTGGGGCTGGTTCAGACCTAAGCCAGGAGCACAGAATTCCATGCAGGTCTCCAAAGTGGGTGGCACCCAGGGTGCACATTAGCAGGAATGTAAAAGACTACCAGGGCTGGCAGTGCTGTGGTACAGCAGGTTAAGCCACCACCTACGACACCAGAATTTCATATGGGTGCTGATTCATGTCCCAGCTGCTCCACTTCCAATCCAGCTGCCTGCTAATGCCTTGCAAAAAGCAGTGGAAGATGCCCCAAGTGTTTGGGCCCCTGCCACTCATGTGAGAAACCCAAATGGAATTCCTTGCTCCTAGCTTCAGCCTGGCCCAACCCTGGCTGTTGTGGCTATTTAGGGTGTAAACTACCAGATGGAATATTCATTCTCTCTCTCTCTTTCTGCCCCTCTCTCCCTCCCTCCCTCCCTCCCTCCCCGCCCCTCCCGCCCTCTCTGTCATTCTGGCTTTCAAATAAATAAATAAATCTTAAAAACAAAAAAACAGCCAGCAAACTGTATCTGTATTGGCCAGCCCTGCCTCTCCTTTTTGAAGCCCAAGAACTAGGTTCCTACAGGGCTTATAAAAGCCCTCACGGCTTCCAGAGGAGTCCAGCATGCAGACATACCTTTTCCTTGGGGATGTTATGGTCCCAGAGCAACATCTGTTCTAGAAGTTTGACCGGGTTCACTTGGCTTTCATTCCCCTGTCCTGCATTTGTGGAGAAGGCAAAGGCTCTTGGGTTTAAGGAACTCCTACTCTGTATCTGAAGTTGTTCTAGGTGCTCCACATCCAACATCTTGTGTGACCCTCCAAATACACACACAGTAGGTGTTCATCTCCTTGCTCATGGATGAGGAACCTGAGGTGCAGAGAGGCTGTGCAACTTGTCCAAAATCACACAGCTTCTGAGTGGCATAGCAGTCCCTCCCCACCCCACCCCCATGCCCTTCCTGCAGGCTGCCATCTCACAGGGTCTGGATGGCAGAGGGGTATCTATATGGTGACATCAGGGGCAGGATTTCCAAGGAGTTTCCCTGACCAGGAAGAAGAATCTGCCTGTTACAGGGGTTGGGGCACAGTATCAGGTCAGAAAAACTCAGGGGTCCGGCGCTGTGGCGCAGTGGGTTAAAGCCCTGGCCTGAAGCCATATGGGATGCCGGTTCTAGTCCCAGCTGCTCCTCTTCCAATCCAGTTCTCTTCTATGGCCTGGGAAAGCAGTAGAAGATGGTCTAAGTCCTTGGGCCCCTGCACCCACATGGGAGACCAGGAAGAAGCTCCTGGCTTCGGATCGGTGCAGCTCCAGCCGTTGTGGCCATCTGGGGAATGAACCAGCAGATGGATGACCTCTCTCTCTCTCTCTCTGTCTCTGCCTCTCTGTAACTCTGTCTTTCAAATAAAAAATTTAAAGAAAAAGAAATAAAAAAAGAAAAACTCAGGGGGAACCCATCTGGACCTGTGTGTTTCCTACTCCTACCATGCTGCTCCTCACCCTGGCTACTTGGTCCACAGTTGGGGCCTCTGTATGTCAATAAGACTCCCAGCAGGAGACAGGCAGCACGCAAAGGATTCAGCTGAAAAGACTTCAATAGAGGTGCTTACAGGTGGGGAAAAGGCAACCAATGAAGATCTGTGAGCTACCTAAGAGCTGGCAGTACTGTGAGACCCTTTCTACCCTAAGACTTGCAGGGACAAAAGGAAGAAGTGGAGAGACTGGAGTCCAGAGAAAGCGGGGAGGGTCTGCAGGGAGGAGGGGCTGTCCCCAGGGAGTGATTCTCCCCCAGGGAGTGATCCTACATCGGTACTCAGACTTCAGGGAGCACCCACTGGAGGCCTCAGTAGATTCTGGATCAGACCAGGATCTTGAATTTTTTTTAAAAGTTATTTATTTATTTATTTGAAAGTCAGAGTTACAAAGAGGGAGAGACAGACAGGGAGAGAGAGAAAGGTCTTCCATCAGCTGGTTCATTCCCCAGATAGCAGCAATGGCCAGACCAAAGTCACAAGCTTCATTCCGGTGTGCCACATGGTTTCCAGATACTTGGTCCGTCTTCCGCTGTTTTTCGCAGACCATTAGCAGGGAGCTGGATTGGAAGTGGTATCCCAGGAAGTGACTTTACCCCCTACACCACAACACCAGCCCCAGAACTTGCATTAACAAGCAAATGGATGATACAGGTGCTGCTGGTCCATGAGGGAACAGATCATAGCGGGGAAAGAACAAACAGGTGGTGATTACCCTGACTCTCTCTTCCCACCTTGCAGTCATGTGCTGGTGTTCACCACTGGCCAGACCCCGCCTGACACAAGAGGGCCAAGGAGCCAGGAGGGAGGGTCCAGGCAGGTCTGGCTCCTGGAACCCAGAACAGTCACAAACATTTAAGTCTGAGAGGATAATCCGAAACTTGCCCAACCCTTTCCCAACTCCTCTGTTTCCATCAGCCCAGTAAGCAGAGAACCCATGACCAGTGGAGTACCGTCTGTCCAGTGGCTTCTTTGAATTTTCTTGTGTGCTAGAATACAGCACCTTTTGCTCAGAGGCTAAAAGGAAACTATGATTCTCTCAACCCAGTGTAATAAATAAGCTACATGTCTTGACGCCCTGCAGTGATTGTGTTCATTTCTCGCGGTGAAAAGTGTTGAGATGCACACTTGGGACAACAAAGTTACCCATTATTCACCCCTTTCATTTGCAGCCCTTCCCACATCTCTTTCCAAAAAAGCTGATAAACACATGGCATTTTCTTCTTAGAATTTAAGATTTCTGCTGGTTTTTACATAAGCAAATGGTAAAATATTTTTAAATAGGCATTTAGATTTTATTTATTTATTTATTTTCACTTTTAGTTGAAAGGCAGAGAGAGAAAGATCTGGTGCTGGTGTTGTGGCATAGCAAGTTAAGCTGCTGCCTGCGATGCCAACATCCCATATGGGTGCCAGTTCATGTCCTTGCTGTTCCACTCTTATCCATCTCCTTGCTAAGGGCCTGGGAAATCAAGAAGATGACCCAAGTGCTTGGGCCCCTGCCACCCACTTAGGAGACCCAGAAGAAGCTGCTGGCTCTTGGCTTCAGCCTGGTTCAGCCCTGACCATTGCAGCAGTTTGGGGAATGAACCAGTGGATAGAAGGGATCTCTCTCTCTCTCTCTCTCTCTCTCTCTCTCTTACATTGTAAGCACAAAATCCTAAGTCCTGTGGTAGAGGGAAGGTTGGAGAGATCTGTAGGAACATATGGGGTTGCTGGAAGAGTGGAAAATGAAAAGCTTGAAAATAAGGATGACTCCACAAAGAAGATTCCAGGCAGGGAGAGCCTGTACAAAGGATAACCAGGGTACAAGACCGTGACTGGCTTAGGAGCCACAAGACATCAAGGATGGCCAGTGAGGAAGGGTGAACTCATTAGAGGGAAGGAGGGAGTGCTATGCCATGAACTAAACTATGTCCACTAAAAATCATACATTGAAACCATAATCATAATGTCATGGCATTTGGAGATAAAGCCGTTAGGAGGCAATTAGGTTGGGATGAAGCCACGAAAATGGGGAGCTCTGGGATTAGTACCCTTATAAGAAGAGATTCCGGAGGGCTCTCCCTCTTCTACTCCTCCCTACGCCCACTCTCACCAGAAACCTACTTTGCCAATACCTTGATCTTGGACTTTATATCCTTCAGACCTATGAGAAAATAAATATCTGTTGCTAAAATCACACTGTCTGTGGTATTTTGTTATGATAGCTGCATCTGACCAAACACCCTATTTCCCAATATGTGCAATAACAGCAGCTAACTTTCAGTGGGTGCCTGCCACCCCCAGCTCTGTGCTCAGCCCTCTGTGCATTCCATCTTTGTAGGCCCTCTCCAAGGCACTACCTACTACACACTACAGGTCCAGATCCCTTGCCATTGGTCTGAAATCCAAAACGTTCTGAAAAGACCAGAAAACAACAACAAAGAGTTGCGTTCCATTTTTTCCCCAGAAAAACTTGATCTGAACCAATTGGAAGATACTCATGATATTTATTTATCCCACTTCTGTGTAACAAATCACAGCAGAAAGACTAATGTCTGCCCCAGAACCCACTGGGGGTGTTAGGTCTCACACGGTACATTTGCTGCAGGATATCTCTAGAACCTGAAATTGTGAAGTGAAAGAGAAAATCCAAGAACCTCCATCAAGAACCTGGAAAAAGCAACTCCAGGTAGAGCCTCTGTCTCCTACTTTCCTTAGTGGTCTCTTCCTTTGGAAATCACAGACATGAGCATCTCCGCCGTGGCCCCAGTGCAGGCCACATCCTGGTCTTGACTGGCCTTGAAGCAGCTGATGCAGCCTAGAGCAGCAACAAGGCAGCCCTAAGAAGAGGCCCCGTGAGAGAGGCACGCGGCACGGAGGAAGCATCAAGACCTCTCTTACACAAACTGAGGGTCAGCGTCTCATTTTCATAACTTTCAGGCCTGCCCTGGTTAATATTATGTCTAAGAAAGCTACAGGGTGGTTCTTCAAAGGCTGGAACAGGATCCTAGGCTGCCACCATAAAGAGGTCCTTGGCCGGCACCATGGCTCAATAGGCTAATCCTCCGCCTGCGCTGCTGGCACACTGGGTTCTAGTCCCGGTCGGGGTGCTGGATTCTGTCCCGGTTGCTCTTCTTCCAGGCCAGCTCTCTGCTGTGGCCAGGGAGTGCAGTGGAGGATGGCCCACCTTGGGCCCTGCACCTGCATGGGAGACCAGGAGAAGCACCTGGCTCCTGGCTTCAGATCAGCGCGATGTGCCGGCTGCAGGGCACCAACCGCGGTGGCCATTGGAGGGTGAACCATCGGCAAAAAGGAAGACCTTTCTCTCTGTCTCTCTCTCTCACCGTCCACTCTGCCTGTCCAAAAAAAAAAAAAAAAAAAAAAGAGGTCCTTCCATTCCTTCAACATAGAGGTAGAGAACCATACTGGACACCTACAATGAGCGAGGTCTTGGGGATATAATAGTAAGGAGCCAGATCAATTCATTGCCCCTGTAGTTCTATGTTCTTATAAAACAGGTAGACCAGGGGCCAGCACTGTGGCGCAGTAAGTTAATCCTCCACCTACAGCACCAGCATCCCATATGGGTGCCGGTTGGAGTCCCGGCTGCTCCTCTTCCAATCCAGCTCTCTGCTATGGCCTGGAAAAGCGGTAGAAGATGGCTCAAGTCCTTGGGTCCCTGCACCCGTGTGGGAGACCTGGAAGAAGCTCCTGTCTCCTGGCTTCGGATCAGTGCAGATCTGGCCATTGCGGCCATCTGGGGAGTGGAACCAGCAGATGAAAGACCTCTTTCTGTCTCTCCCTCTCACTGCCTGTAACTCTACTTCTCAAATAAATAAAATCTTTTTTTAAAAAAAGAATTCCATGGTATTTTAAAATAAATAAATAAATAAATACAACAGGTAGACCAATGAAGGAATAAGGTGATTGCAAACTGGAAGAAGAGAAGAAATCCTAACAATGATATGAGTAACTGGCGGAGGAACTTCAGGGAGAGAGGTGGTGGTGAAGACTTCTCTGTGGTAGTTGAACTTAGGCTGGTGGTGTTTTAACTTGCACTGAGAAGTGAAAACAAACCTAGCACAGAATTGCCACAGGAAGCAAAGGCCTGGAGGCAGGAAAGGGTCTGGAATATTCCAGGACCAACGAGAATGAAGCAGTGCAGCAGAAAGATCAGGGAAGGGCTAGCAGCAGGTAAGCTGGCCATGCACGAGGAAGCCTGTAGGCGAGTGGTGTGCATTATTCACAGCTGTGTAACAAAGCGACCCAGAACCAGTGACTTACAACAACAGCCATTGCACTTGCTCACAGTTTTGTGGGGCAACAACTTGAGCTGGAGCCAGCAGGCAAACTACCAATCTTCCCCACACGCCTTCATGTGGCTGCCTTCATCGGGTGGCTCTGCCCAGACCGTGTGCCCTGAAGCAGCTTCAAATGCACGAATGGTGGCTGTGGTTATTGGCTAGAAGAGCAGGTCTTTGTCATCCCCCAGTAGGCTACCAGGCTGCTCACCTGTTGGTTACAAGAAGACAAAAGTGGAAGCTGCATGACATCCTACAACTTAGCTGTAAGGGACAAATAACGTCACTTGTACTGCATTCTGTTGGCTGCCACAAATTACAAGGCCAACCTTGATTCAAGAGTGGGCAATAGACTACTGCTCTTCATGGGCAGACTGGCGGTCACATTGCCCAGGGACATCCTGTGATCAGTTCTTTATTTAGGTTTTATTTTACTTATCTGGATGCCAGAATGGCAATGAGAAGGGAAGACATAGAGAGAGAAACAGAGGCAGAGAGAGATGTCTAATCCACCGGCTTACTCCCCAAATGCCTACAACAGCCAAGGCTAGGCCAGACCAAAGCCAGAAGCCTAGAACTCCATGCAGGTCTCCCGCATGGATGTCAGGGGCCAAAGTACTCAGGCCTCCACCTGCTGCCTCCCAGGCACATTAGTAGGAAGCTGGATTGGAAGCAGGTTCGGGACTCAATCCCAGGTACTCTACGATGCACGCATCCCAACAACAGCTTTAACCTGCTGTGTCACGATGTCCACCCCTGCGATCAGTTATCACAATAAATTCACACTCCACCGAGGTAGGAAGTTTACACTCTAATCTAAGAGCAATGGGAAGTCACTGACGAGTTTCAAATACAGGAAGTGAGGAAATCCAGGTCATGCTTTAAAGGCTTCATTCTAGTGAATGGGTGGAGTGAGGAGGAGAGTGAGGCAAGCATGTTAGCTAGCAATAGAAACCGGTTAAATGGCTTTGGGAGTCATCCAAGCTACAGATGAGGGAGCCTGGGCCGGGGAGCAGACAGCAGAGACGGGGAAGAGTGCCTGGCTGAAACCTACTGGGGAACTAGAGACGTTAGCACTTGCTTATAGCTGGAGAAGTGAGACACAGAGAACCAAACAGGACTAAGGTGTTCTTTTTAAAAATCATTATTATTTATTTATTTGAGAATGAGATGGAGACAGAACGCTTCAATCTGCTGCTCCGTTACCCAAATGCCTGCAATTCCAGAACTGAAGCCAGGAGCCAGGAATTCGATCCAGGACTCCTACATGGGTGGCAGAAGGCCAGTTGTTAGGTGTCACTGCTGCCTGCCAGGGTCTGCACTGGCAGGAAGCTGGAGTGAGGAGGAGCTGGAGCAGGTAGCAAGCATCAGTCCTCCAGTATGGGACACGAGCATCTTACCTACTAGGCTAAGTGCCTGCTCCCACCCCTGAGTTTTTTTTTTTTTAACTTAAGCCAGTGGTGGTGCCAGTTACAGGAATGGAAAAGACATAAAAGAACAGGTGAGTGTACGGGCAGGAGTAATCAAAAGTAAGTTCGGTGTGGAGTTTGAGACTCTCATGGTCATATTGGGTAGCAGTGTGATATTCAGATCTGAGCTCAGCAAGGAGGTTGGGGTTGCAGATGTCAGTTTAGGAGTTTGCTGGCCAGTTATAGGATGCACTTGCCTGGGCTACAGTTCCCAGTGACACTACCTGTGGGCAATCCCATGAGGCTGCCTGCCTAGCCCATGCAGTTAGCCTGACTGCCGGCAGGCAGCGGGACCCCCAGGCACATTTCTCCCCACCCCTCCTTCTGCCAATCAGGTAAACTGCTCTGGGTGTGGCCCAGGCCCAACCTGGAAAGCTGCCCTAGCTCTGTGATCTTCAAGCTGATTGGAGGGGCATATTGGCGCCAGTGTTGGTTCTGTCCTGTAGTATTGCTGTTGCCTTTAATTAGTTACGCCCCTCTCCCTGCCCTTTAAAAGTGTGCGTGGCTGTGAATAAAGACGGACATGTTCACCGAAACTTGTCTCCAGTTCTTTCTGTGGGACGGACACTGTCGCTCTGCTCTCCTTGACAGTGCAGCCTTGCAGGACAAGCCGCATCTACCAAATACCAATCAACGTATTATCATGTGACTGAAGTGCAGAGCTGAACTTAAGTAAGGGAGATGACCCTAAAGAATCCGGGTGGGGCTGATCGATTCCATCTCAGGATCTTCAGGGAGAGCCGAGGCTTCCCTAAGGAAGACATTCTGCCATTGGACTGCAGCTTCACCTTGTGCCTGAGCTGCTCTTCCTGACAGCCTAGCAAACCCCGGGAGGACTCAGGTTAAGAAAGTCCTCGGCCGGCGCTGCGGCTCATTAGGCTAATCCTCCGCCTGAAGCGCCGGCACCCCGGGTCCTAGTCCATGTCAGGGCACCGGATTCTGTCCCGGTTGCCCCTCTTCCAGTCCAGGTCTCTGCTGTGGCCTGGGAGTGCAGTGGAGGATGACCCCAGTGCTTGGGCCCTGCACCCGCATGGGAGACCAGGAGGAGGTACCTGGCTCCTGGCTTTGGATCAGCGCAGTGCACCGGCCGCAGTGCCGGCCGCAGTGGCCATTGAGGGGTGAACCAATGGAAAAAAGGAAGAACTTTCTCTCTGTCTCTCTCTCTCTCACTGTCCATTCTGCCTGTCAAAAAAAAAAAAAAAAAAAAAAAGTCCTCACTATAAGTCTCTCAACAGATACTCTTGCTTGTTCTGTTTCTCTGGTTGAATCCCAAGTGATGCCGGCATCATCCACAAATACACTCTACTTATGGGATCTTAGGCCGAAGCTGCTGAAAGGATCACCCTCCTCTAGTGAGTGTCTGTTTGGGAATATAATGAAACGCTTTTTAGCCATTGAGTCAACTACCAGTTAGTGTTGGACCCAGGGCAATTTTGTTTATTATTATTCACAAGACGGAGAGAAAGACAGATCTCCCACTCTCTGATTCACTTCCCCAAATGCCCCCAAAAGGCTGGGGCTGGGCAGAGGTCAAAGTCAGGAGCTGGAAATATGATCCAAGGACACGATTATCTGAGCCATCACCACTGCCTCCCAGAGTCTGCCTTGACAGGAAGCAGGACTCATGAGCCGGAGCAGGGAATCAAACCCAGGCACTCCAGTGTGGGAAGCAGGTGTCTTATCCACCAGACCCAAAACTCTGGCCCCGTAGAATGAATGCAAAGCCCCTTAACAGTTTCCTCTGCCAGTTTCTAAAATGTGACCTTCAATCTCTCACGTGAAAGGTGTGGGTCCAGGTCTCACACGAAGCCCATGCAATGAATCTGTTTTCACTGCAGATTCAGATTCCGCTAGGTCAGGAATTTCCGTCTCTAACATTCCAGCGTTTCACTCAAGAGCTGCCCTCACGGTGCGTGTCCTATAACTCTGTGCTTTGGGAACATCTGTAAATAATTGGCTTGGATGGGGTCCAGGCTCTTTCTACCGAGTCCTGCTGTGTACAGAAAGGTGTCTCTGTGACCTGGCAGTGTGTTTGTTTGCTTAATGATGACAGGGGTCAGCAAGGTCAGAAAAAAGCCTAGAAACCACAGGCTGTCACCCAGCCAATGGGTGAAAATAAGAACACCCACTGGGGTTGCACCCAAACACTTCTGGGGGTTCCTGTCCTTCTAGCTGTTGCTTTGGTACTAATAGAACTAGACCTCTTTCTGTTGCAGGGAAGAAGAACCCAAATCCCAATTCAAACTCTAAAAAATGAAGGGAATTTGGTGTCTTCTGCAATTGACCCTCTTAGGGAAGTCCTCAAGTATGGTTGGATCCAGGTGCTCAACTGACCTGTGTAGAAATCTCTTCCTGGCCGGCGCCGTGGCTCACTAGGCTAATCCTCCGCCTTGCGGCGCCGGCAGACCAGGTTCTAGTCCCGGTCAGGGCGCCGGATTCTGTCCCGGTTGCCCCTCTTCCAGGCCAGCTCTCTGCTGTGGCCCGGGAAGGCAGTGGAGGATGGCCCAAGTACTTGGGCCCTGCACCCGCATGGGAGACCAGGAGGAAGTACCTGGCTCCTGCTTTCAGATCAGCGTGATGCGCCGGCTGCAGCGCGCCGGCCGCAGCAGCCATTGGAGGGTGAACCAACAGCAAAAGGAAGACCTTTCTCTCTGCCTCTCTCTCTCTCTCACTATCCATTCTGCCTGTCCAAAAAAAAAAAAAAAAATCTCTTCCTGAGGTCACCATTTCACAGACACCTCAGACAACAGCACCTCAGACAACCCCTGTCCCAGTGATGATAGGAGGTCACCTGGAGAGAGGTGTGCCATTCAGGATGTCATTCTCTGGCCTAGCGGTTAAGATGTCATTTTGGACACCTTCATCCCATGTCAGAGTGCTTGGGTTCAAGTCCCAGCTCTGCTTCTAACTTCCTACTGATGTATGTTCTGGGAGGCAGCAGGTGATGGCTCAAGTAACTGGCCCCCTGCCACGCCCATGGGAGATCTGCATGGAGTTCCCAGCTCCTGGCTTCATCCTGGCTCAGCCCCAGCTGTTGCAGGCATTTGGGGAATGAACCAGTAGATGAGAGCCCTCTGTCTCTCTCACTTCTCTCTCTCTCCCTCTCAAATAAAACAAACAAACAAACAAACAAACTTTTAAAAAAGAAACTCAATGTTTAGAAGATTATTCCTTTGAAAGGCAGAGTGATGGGTGGAGTGAGGGAGTGGAGACACACAGAAGGAGAAAGAGATCTGTTATCTTCTTGTTCACTCCCCAAATGCCTCCCCCATCCGGGGCTGGGCCAGACTGAAGCCAGGAACCAGGAACTGCATCCAGGTCTCCCTTGTGCACGCCGAGGACTGAAGCACATGGGATGTCACCTGCTGTCCCCCAGACACATTAATAGGAAGCCAGATCAAAAGCATAGAGCAGCTGGGGCTCAAACTGGCACTAAAACAAACCAGCATACTTTTTTTTTTTTTTTTTTGACAGGCAGAGTGGGCAGTGAGAGAGAGAGAGACGGAGAGAAAGGTCTTCCTTTGCCGTTGGTTCACCCTCCAATGGCCGCCGCGGCCGGCGCGCTGCGGCCAGCACACCGCGCTGATCGGGTGGCAGGAGCCAGGAGCCAGGTGCTTTTCCTGGTCTCCCATGGGGTGCAGGGCCCAAGCACCTGGGCCATCCTCCACTGCACTCCCTGGCCACAGCAGAGAGCTGGCCTGGAAGAGGGGCAACCGGGACAGAATCCGGCGCCCCGACCGGGACTACAACCTGGTGTGCCGGCGTCGCTAGGCGGAGGATTAGCCTAGTGAGCCGCGCTTTTTTTTTTTTTTTTTTTTTTTTTAAGATTTATTTATGTTGAAAGTCAGAGTTACACAAAGAGAGGAGAGGCAGAGATAGGTCTTCCATCCAATGGTTCACTCCCCAATTGGCTGCAACTGCTGGAGCTGTGCTGATCCGAAGCCAGGAGTCAGGAGCTTCTTCTGGGTCTCCCATGCGGGAGCAGGGGCCCAAGGACTTGGGCCATCTTCTACTTTTTCCCAGGTCATAGCAGAGAGCTGGATGGGAAGTGGAGCAGCCTGAACCGGCGCCCTTATGGGATGCCGGTGCATCAGGCCAGGGCGTTAACCCACTGCACCACAGCGCTGGCCCCACCAGCACACTTCTGATAGAGGATATGGGCAATCAAGCCCAACCACAATGCCCCTCCCATGAAAGCCAGTCTTCAAGCACGAGGTGAACAAATGCAAGGAGAGATAAGTGGTGGCCAACAAGTGGGCCATGGGAGCTGCCCACTCCAGCAGACACGAGAATTTCATCCCTGACGTTGTTTAGAATCACCCACACTGGTGATAATAAAAGACAGATCCACTTTTAATTCCTTTTATTACCTTTTTAAAACTATCTACAGGCCGGCACCGCGGCTCACTGGGCTAATCCTCCGCCTAGCGGCGCCAGCACACCAGGTTGTAGTCCCGGTCGGGGCGCCGGATTCTGTCCCGGTTGCCCCTCTTCCAGGCCAGCTCTCTGCTGTGGCCAGGGAGTGCAGTGGAGGATGGCCCAGGTGCTTGGGTCCTGCACCCCATGGGAGACCAGGAAAAGCACCTGGCTCCTGGCTCCTGCCACCCGATCAGCGCGGTGTGCTGGCCGCAGCGCGCCGGCCGCGGCGGCCATTGGAGGGTGAACCAACGGCAAAGGAAGACCTTTCTCTCCGTCTCTCTCTCTCTCACTGTCCATTCTGCCTGTCACAAAAAAAAAAAAAAAAAACTATCTACAAACAATGCTCCCTTAATTTCTGCCAATGGTCACCGTTGCCCTGCCTTGGATGTACCACTAGACGCCAAGGTCCCTCCTCCCTGCCAACATACTTTCTGGAAGAGCTTAGCAATGACCATAGCCTCACCTAGCACCATGTGGCTGGTGGCTTCTGCATTTCTCTCTTCCTTGGCAGGACCATCCAGCTGTCTATAGCACATCTCTACTGAAACATCTCCCTCTGTCTGATACAGACCCTTCCCTTGGTTTCCCTGTGTGATTATGTTCTCAGTAGTTGCAGATGCAACTTCTTATGCAACATAAGAAGAAGTTAAGAAAGCTATCAGGAATGCATCCCTAATCTTTTTATTTTTAAGATTGATTTATTTGAAAGGCAGAATTACAGAGAAGCAGAGGCAGACAGAGGAAGACTGAGAGAGGTCTTCCATCAGATGGTTCATCCCCTCAAATGGCTGCAACAGCTGGAGCTGGGCCCATCCAAGCCAGGAGCCAGAAACTTCTTCCAGGTCACCCATATGGGTATAGGGACCCAAGCACTTGGGTCATCTTCTACTGCTTTTCCAGGCCATAGCAGAGAACTGAATTGGAAGTGGAGCCGCCAGCACTTGAAGCAGTGCCCATAAGAGATGCCAACATTGCAGGCGGCAGCTTTACCCACTACACCACAGCGCCGGTCCCTGCATCCCTAATCTTAAGGCAAACCAGCAAGGGTCTCCCACACAGTGGCCTTTTAGGGGCCTCTTCTGGGACTGACATTGACACCAAGTTATTTATTCACAAATCCTCTTTGCAAATGTCCCAGACGCACAGAGCCAAGGCTTTCCCCAGCCACTTCTCTGACAAAGGGAACAGAGTGCAGATCTCACTTCCTTGCTTCTTGACCTTTGTTCCTCCAGGAACACACAGTGCTCAGCCTGGAGGAGCCGCTGAGAAGTGCCTGAGTCCAGCTGGCAGACGCTGAGGCCATGTAGGACAGGGAGGCAGGGCTGGGCGTGGGGGCACCACAGGGTTCAATCATACCTGGAATTTATCTCCAACCTGACCCTTAGATACCAGTGAGATTATTTCAGCTCACTCACAACACCCCAAGCTCCAATCCTCAACCTCGACAAGGCTAGTCCTTGCAAGGCTAGTTAAAATGTTGGCCAAATGCCCAAGTGTCTCTTTGACATTGTCACACTCACCTGTTCTTTCCAACAATCCTCTAAGGGTTGGAAGAGAAGAGGAAAGTATGAGTAAAGCTCAAAGATACTGACAAGACTTGGCTAAGGTTTCATAGCTGGTAAATGGGGGAGCCAGGACCCAAACCCGGATCTGTGTGCTCGAGACCTCTTGCCACCATTGTTGGCAGGGGCAGGTGTCACCATCCTTGGCAGGGGTACTCCACTCCTAGATGCCTCTCCTGCTGACCTGGCCTGCTAATCAAACTACCACACCTGCAAGCCTTGCCATTGAGCAACAGAGTGGAGTTGCTGCACACTGGCTGGTGGGAATTCACCTACCAGATCACCTTCTGATGTTACAACACCACAGAGGTGGGCGTCTTGCTGGGGAGAAGAGGAAGGCAGCAGGCAGCCAGGTCCTGTGTGTTAAGGGGAGGCTTGCAAAGGGAGCCCTAATGGGGACTGAGATCCTCAGGGCACGGGGATTTACAGAGCAGTGCCAGGACCAGCAGGGCAGTACATTTTCCTTCTGGCCATGTCTGAACCACGCCTCTGTGTGTATTTACCTGCAAGCCTAAAACCAAGCATGCTCAGCAGAAGGACAAAAAGAGACCATGACAGAGGCTGTCACTTCCCCTAAAGCAGAGGCATGCTCTAAGCCTGCCGTGATCCTGGAGAGACATCAGCTCAAACACCAGGCACTGATCTCTCCATGCTGGCTTCACAGGCCAAACTCTCCAGGCCACCCCTTACTTCCCAGGTGCTGTACCCTAGGGAAGGCAGCCCCAGCGTCTGCCTAAAACATCAAGCTCACTCATCTACTTGACCCTGGGTTGAAGTTTCCACCAGCTCTTGGAAGCCATCAATGGAACCTTTACACATTCTTATTTATGACTAATGGGGATGCTGCCCCTGACCTTGGCTTCACCCATTGCCCACAGAATGACTCACTCACTGCTAAGGTTATTCCAAGAGCGGTACTGCCATGTTATTCTTCTGCAAGAGCTTCCACCAGCACACAGCGTGCTACAGAATGGAAGTCCTTCACGTTCACAATGGCAAGCACTATAAAGGGAATGAGTGTGCAAACAAACCAACCCGTGGTTGGACTTGGTAATAAAAGTTCATTTTTTAATGAGGACTAATTTTGTTCCCGTTTGGTAACAAGAAGCTGGAGCTGTCAACACAGACATTTATTTATACATGTCACAAAGGCCCTAAAATAGCACTTGCAGCCAGTCACCAGATTCCATACAGCTGAGGCCTGAAAGGAACGCTTCTTCCCTTATTGCAAAAGAATTTCCACATTGATAAATTTGTCAGCTGCGGCAAAGAAACATAGGGTAGGGGGTTTTTAAATAGCAACCACTACTGCCTTGCAGGAAGAACTGTTTACATTACATTTTTGAATTAATATTAGATTGGTGCATTTTAAGCAGAATTTTGAAGGGAAGGAGTCTGTTTTCTTCTGCAGAAATAAGATTAATTTCACACTGTTTTTAAGAAATGAATTGATTTGGCTATATAGCTTCCCTGCTGTTTGCTAGCTGCTCGGGGGGTTTTAACAGTTAATTTGAAATGCCAACAAAATCATAACAAGTAAAATAACATTCAACACTTGGTAGGCAGACAAATTCATGATATTTTGTGTACTTGGCCATGTGATCTTTCTCTTTCTCTTTTCTTACTTTCCTGATAGTTTTCTGAGCTCAGAGCTAGGAACCTACTTGGATCCAGCTTCCCAAGAATACCTGATATCCAGGGTCAGCGTTGTGGCACAGCAGGTTTGGCTGCCGCTGGCAATGCCAGCAGCCCATATGAACACTGGTTTGAGTCCCAGCTGCTCTACTTCTTCTGATCCAGCTCCCTGCTAATGGCCTGGAAAAGCAGCAGAAGATGGCCCAAGTGCTTGGGCTCCTGTACCTGTGTGAGAGATGCAGATGTAGTTGTTGGCTCTGGTGTGGCCTGGACTAGCTCTAGCCATTACAGCCATCTGGGAGAGAACCAGCAGATGGAAGAACCCCTCCCCTCTGCCTTTCAAATAAATAAATAAACCTTTAAAAGAAAATAAAAAAGAATACCTGATATCCTGGATGTCATCAAGCGACTACTGAGTGAGCGGAGGAGCTGACATGGGGCTCATGGCCCGACCTCAGACCAGGGAGCCAGCTCTGCACAGGACACAGCATCCAGCCAGGCCAAGATGCTGTCCCAACCCCATCAACCTTGACCTGGAAGCCAGGCCATCTTTATTTAGGATCCAGACAGAGCTGCCATGAGGGAAAGGAGTCCAGGGCCATGTGTGTGATCAGCAGGGTCAGAGTGTCTAATCTGGGACCCGGTTGTGGTGAATCAGACACCAGATTTCCATATGGAGAGGTGGAAGGCAATGGAGAGGATTGGTGCAGAAAGGGGGCTTTCCGGTTGTTTCCTCTGTGAGACTTGATCTGGGAAAACCCAGGTAGACTCAGAGGAAAGGGATTTTTTTCCTATGTCTTGATCAAGATGCAGGAAGCAGGAAAGAGGGAATAGAAATCCACTTGGATTTAATCTTGGTCTACATACCCACCCTAAACCCAGGTGTGTGAGGTCGATTTCACCAGTGGCAGCAGCATGGAAGCAGCAGCCACTGCACCGCAGGAGGCTGAGAGCCAAGCATGACAGGGTGCGTTCAGTCCCATTGCATCTCTGCATACTCCAGGGGGACATCTCCTACTATCAGCAATCCCGCCTCCACCCAGTCCAACGCCACTTGCCATCTGCAGTCTTCAAAACTTCTGCATCCTAACCTTCCTCCCCTGGCCTGTGGGGGGCTTCCTAGATCTGTAGCTATATCCTGTCTCAGTCTCTCAGAGCACTTTAAGAAGAAGAGAAACCAAAGTGTGAATATTTTTCTTGGGTTGTTCCTTGTTTTGTTTTCTTTCTTTCTCTCTCTCTCTTTCCTTCCTCCTCCTCCTTCTTCTTCCTGTTCTTCCTCTTTCTTCTTCTTCTTCAAGAGGCACAGATCGAGAAAGAGAGACAGACAGAGCTCCCACCCACTGGTCCCCTCCACCCCCGCCAATGCCTACAATGGCCAGGGCTGGGCCAGGCCAAAGCTGAAAGCCAGAAATTCAGTTCGGGTTTCCCACACAGGTGGCATGGATCCAAGTACTTGAGCTGTCATCTGTTACCTCCCAGAATGTCTATTAACAGGAAGCCGGAACTGGGATCAGAAGGGACTCAGAGCCAGGCACTCTTAGTTTCAGGTGTCTCAACCAGCATCCTAAGTGCTAGGCCCACAAGGGTAAGGACACTTTTTTCTGCCCAGGGCCATTTCGGTATTTATAACATCATCCACAGGCCATACAAAATTATCAACTTAAAAATCAGCCTGCTATAGATGCACTCAATTTCCAGTCCCCCTGTGGTTGCCCTGGCAGGACCAGACCAAATGATGTCGCAGGCTTTATACGGCCCACGGGCCAGACGTTCCCCACCCCTGTAAACATCCACCTCTGTCACGTTTTCTTGCTTGCATACGATATTTCTTTACCAGATGGACAATTTTCATTTTTATAATCAAACTTATTGATCTTTCGTGCCATTTTGGGTTTGTGCCATGTTTTGGCAAAACATCCTCATCAGCGAATTATATCCAGTTTAAAATCTCCCATGTTTCCTTCTTTATGTACAATAAAATGTGTTCATTTCAAGTGTATGCTTCAATGTGCCTTGGCAAATACCCCTAGCCAAGCAATCAACACTGTAACCAAGAGCATTTCAACCCCTCTATGGTCAGCCCTCATCCCTGGGCAGCCAACGGGTCTCTTCCCTCTCCCCTTAGGATGGTTCTGCCTACCCCAGAGCATCATGGGGGCTTGTACCATGTATGTCTTTCACTAAGTTGAATGTCTGTGAGATCTAGCCATCTCATTCTGAATATCTTCTTCCTTTTTATTGTCTGGATAAACCGCTCCCCAAATGGCCACAACAGCCTAGGCTTAGCCAATCTGAAGCCAGGGGCCAGGCTTCTTCCAGGTGGGGCCCAAGGACTTGGGCCATCCTCTGCTGCTTTGCCAGGTGCATAAGCAGGGAGCTGGATCAAAAGTACAGTAGCCGATGCCAGCGCCGCGGCTCAATAGGCTAATCCTCCGCCTGCAGCGCTGGCACACTGGGTTCTAGTCCCAATCGGGGCGCCAGATTCTGTCCCTGTTGCCCCTCTTCCAGGCCAGCTCTCTGCTGTGGCCTGGGAGTACAGTGAAGGATGGCCCAAGTGCTTGGGCCCTGCACCCCATGGGAGACCAGGAGAAGCACCCGGCTCCTGGCTTCGGATCAGCGCGGTGCGCTGGCCACGGCGGCCAGTGGAGAGTGAACCAACGGCAAAAGGAAGACCTTTCTCTCTGTCTCTCTCTCTCACTGTCCACTCTGCCTATCAAAAAAAAAAAAAAAAAAGTACAGTAGTCGGGACTCGAACTGCCAATCATATGGGATGCCACTGCTGCAGGCCAGGGCTTTAACCCACTGCACCACAGCATCAGCCCCTCTTCATTTTCTTATTGTGGTGTTACACGAGTTCTTTGTGTATTTTGAATAGCAGTTTTTTCTCAGAGATATATTTTGAAAATATTTCCTGCCGGTCGTGACTTTGCCTTCTCAGTCTCTTGATTTAGCTTCACTTTTTGTATTTAAATCTTTGGTCCATCTGGAATTTATTTTGATCTAAGAAGCAAAGTTGAGAACCCAAGTATTATTTGTTTTTGACAGATGGGATAATCCAGTTACCCCAACAGGATTTATTGAATAATTCATTGTTTCCTACTGATTTGAAATGCCACTTTTACACTAAATTCCATATGTATTTAGATCTCAAAAAAAAGAGACCCAGAATACTTTTTAAAATCTGCCTTTTGCAGTTACTTAAAACAAGCAGTGTTTTATGTGAACCATTCCTCAAACACAGCAGGGTGCTCAAGGCTTTTGTGTGTGTGTGTGCTCACCATATCCAGAAGTTGATGTAGCTACACTGACCTAGAATATTCCCAAGGACATTCCAAGAACAGAGAGCATTGACCCGGGAGCTCCTTGAGACTGTCCACTCTCTCAGACTCCCCGTTCGGTAGGGTCAGAATCCAATGCCATCTCTCAGAAGGCCCCTACACACAAAGCAGTTTCTTCCGCCGTCAGGCGAAAGGGCCCTCTCGCCCCTGGAAAGGTGGAATGCTGTGGGGCAGACTGTGCACCGTCTCTACAAGTTGCTGGATGCTTTCCTGGAATATTAGTCACTCCTTTCGCCTTCCTGACTGTCGCTCTATTCCGTCCAACTGAGTTCCTGGCCCTGCGCTCCCTGAAGACAGAGTGGCAGCTGTTGTGCTGTGGTCCAAGGACAAAGAATGACCACCTCTGTTTGGTGTCCAGAGCTGACGCTCCTCCTGGGCAGCAGGAAACCGCATGCGGTGGAGGGTGGCCTTGCCTCGCCTCCCGGCCGGGCAGCTCAGGCCAGGCTCACGTCCCTCTTGGCTGTCTCTGGCGCTCGGGGTGAGAGGGGATCTCCAGCTTGAGCTCTGCTTGTCCCACATCCCCCTCCTCCAGGGCCACTTGCTTTCCCATCGACAACTACTGCCTTCTCCCACCCTACCCCCACTCCCAGATATCTCCCTCCCCTCCTTTCCCTGGGAATGTTGTTGTTTTCATTCTCACAAAAAGTTTGTGGGGCCAGCATTGTGGTGCAGTGGGTTAAGCCACTACCAGCACCACTGGCATCCCATATAAGCACAGGTTCAAATCCTGGCTGCTCCATTTCCAATCCAGCTCCCTGCTAATGTGCCTGGGAAAGGAGAGAAAGATGGCCCAAGTGTGTGGGGCCCTGCCACTCATGTGAGAGACCCGGATGGAGCTCCTGGCTCCTGGCCAGCTCAGGAGTCCAGCCTAGCTATGGCTGTTGCAGTTGTTTGGGGAGTGAACCAGCAGTGGAAGACACCCCCACCCCATCTGTAACTCTGACTTTCCAATAAATAAATGCATAAATGCATCTTAAAAAGTGGGGGGGGCAGTTTGCTGCTTCCCCAGAGCGGTGGAAGGATGGGGGTGAGCAAAGCGTTCTCTGAGTGAGAGGTTCAGAGGAGGAGTAGGAACCCAGCTCTGAATCCAGAACACTCTGAGAGAGTTTCGGTTCTTTCAGGGATGCTCTAAGCCAGTTACCCAGACATCCTGTTAGCCAGAATTCAAGACTAGGGGCCAGCACTGTGGTGTAGCGGGTAAAGCTGCTGCCAGCATCCCATATGGGAGTCAGTTTGAGTCCCAGCTGTTCCACTTCCAAACCAGCTCTCTGCCTGGGAAAGCGGTAGAAGATGGCCCAAGTGCTTCGGCCTCTGCACCCACATGGGAGACCTGGAAGAAGCTCCTGGCTCCTGGCTTCAGATCGACCCAGCTCCGGCCATTGTGGCCAACTGGGGAGTGAACCAGCAAATGGGAGACCTCTCTCTCTCTCTCTGCCTCTCCTTCTCTCTGTGTGTAATTCTGACTTTCAAATAAATCAATATATCTTTAAAAAGAATTCAAGACCAGTATTTCACAGGAAGCAAATGAGGGAGGTAATTGATTAAATAACAGACAATTAAATGTTCCTTTTCAGCAAATCCATCTCACAAAGGCCAGTAGCCTCAGGTCTCCACAGTTGAGCTTGCTCTGAAGACAGATCTCAGACCCCGATGCAGCAGCTTGGGGGGACGTGGGGACACCAGCAGTCCTCCTCTGAGCACCGCAGTGAGAAGCAGTGGAAGCACCCAGGACATGGGACGGAGCTGGGCACTGAGGGGGCCAGACAGAGTTGAAGGATTAGAGGGTGCATTTCTGGCTATGAATGCCGATGGTTCCTTCTTACAGTTCTCTCGAGACCAATGTCCTGTCCTCCAGGGCTGTGTCCCTAACCTCTCAATCTAAGCAACACCCTCCTTTCCTCGTTTCCTCCTCGGGGAAACAGCTTCACAGCATGCTTCACACTGGAATAGAGCTGCAGTAGGAGCTGGCACCTGTCTGTCTTACGGCTCTGCTAGGACAGAACTTGGCACCCGGAGGCATACGGAAAATATTTATTGGGTGTCCTCGTTGCCAAATGCCAAAGAGACTATGAAGACAAATAGGAGATGGTTCTCTGCCCAAGGTGACAGGAGGCCTTCTGTGTGCCAGGAACCCTGGCGCTCAGTGACTCAGGAGCCTGGGGTGTAGACAGAGTGTGGTCTGGAGAGGTCAGCATGCAGGAACTGGCTTGTCTGCGAGCCCAAGGAGTACACAAGTGTGTGAACATGGCTAGACCAACAGCACTCTTGGCCTAGGGTGACCTGTGCTTGCAGAAATTAACGGGGGTGGGGGGTAGGTGGGGGCTTCTCCGTGAAAGGCTTGTTGCCACGTTTAGGAACTTGAACTTTCTTCTCCTGCTCTCCCTACCCTCTTACAAATAAGAAACTACGTTTTCTTCCTCTCTGCCCTGCAAATAAAAAATGAACATAAAAATGTTTAAGAGAGGAGAGGGTGGGCATTATGACACAGCACTGAAGATGTTGGGATGGTCATACCCTGTACCAGAGTGCCTGGTTCCAGTGCCTGCTTCACTTCAGAACTTGCTCATGTGCGCCTTGGGAGGCAGCAGGTGATGCACTTGGGTGCCCGTCACCAACAGGACAGACCATACCAGGTTCCAACCTCCTGGCTTTGGCCCAGCTCTGAATGTTGCAGACATTGGAGAACTGAACCAGTGAATGGAAGATCTCTCTCTCTCTCTCTCTGCCTTTTAAATCAAATATATAAATAATAAATAAATAATCATTTGGAAAAAGAAGCCAAATTCAGCCTTATGAGAAGAGAAGGAGGTAACATACGGGAAAGCATCCACAAGTACATCAGCTCTGTATAGGGTGAAAATTGAGCAAGGTGCCTAAGTGTTGGTCAATGTCTTGTTTCTTGGCCCTGAATGGATAGCCTGCTCTTTCTCACCCACACTCACAAGTTTACAATGCATCACTTCTTTAGCGAGCCACACACATCTGTTTTCTTTAGTTGTCTACCTCTTATTTGCACACACCTCAGCTTTCTGCTGACTAGCGCTAGTATGGCATGCGTTTTTCCATCATTTTGCCTTTAATGTATTTTCCTGTTAATATTTAAACTTGATTTCCCATAGGCAGCATGCAATTGGATTTTGCTTTTTTGTCCAATTTGATTATCTCCTCTTGATTGGGGCGTTTAGGCCATTTACACTTTATACGATTATCGGTATGGTCAGGGTTGGGTTTATACGTGTTTTCTATTTGTCTCTTCTGTTCTTTGTGGTCTCCAGCCTCTTACTGTCCTTTATTTGATTGCATTTTTATGATTTAGCTGCACCTCCTTTGTTGACTTATCTGCTGTAACTCTGTCATTCTAGTGAGTGCTTTAGGCTTTAGACATCCAGAATGAATCACAGTTTATGTTCAAGTGATCCCTGCTTTATTTACAACAGTACATTTTGCGTCATGATTTCCTGCTCCTTTGCATGCCTGGTAATCTTTGGTCAGGTGTCAGGTGTTGTGCATTTTATTTCATTAGGCATTAGATATTTTTGTAGTCCTATAAATATTTTTGAGTTTCAGTCTGGGATGTATTAAATTATATAGTTTTATCCTTCCATATCTTCCTTTTAAGGTGAATTAGTCAGAAAAATAAGTAAATAAATTTTTTGGAAATATGATTTAAAAAAAAAAAAAGACAGCCGGCGCTTGACTAATCCTCTGCCTGCGGCGCTGGCACCCCCGGTTCTAGTCCCGGTTGGGGTGCCGGATTCTGTTCCGGTTGCTCCTCTTCCAGTCCAGCTCTCTGCTGTGCCCCAGGAGGGCAGCGGAGGATGGCCCAAGTGCTTGGGTCCCTGCACCCACATGGGAGACTAGGAGGAAACACCTGGCTCCTGGCTTCGGATTGGCGCAGCACCGGCCGTAGTGGCCATTAGGGGAGTGAACCAACGGAAGGAAGACCTTTCTCTCTGTCTCTACCTCTCACTGTCTATTACTCTACCTGTCAAATAATAATAAAAAAAAAAGACAAGATTTATTAGACAGGACTAGGGCAGTGTTTCGGGCTAATTTTTCTCCAAACCTGCATCCAAGGATAAAGGCTAGGTTGTAAAGGTTGTTGGAAAGATGGAGGAGGGGAAATGAATGGAATAGGAGAATGAAATAAGAAAGAATTAATCTGCTGTAACCAGAAGTGTAACAGGCAATGTCCAAACTAACAAATCAAGCAAAATAGCGTAAAATGCTACTTTCAAGAAATATGAAACTAAACAAAATGTAAAAAGTTGAAAGTGTTACCTCTAGGAGGAAATGAAGAGAAGGTATGAAATGGTGTGGGGAGTCTGATGTTTGTTCTTGTAACTTTCCTAATGCTATATGCTTACATTTTTAGAACCATGTGTATTCCTTTATTTTTATTGACATTAAGTAGAATCCTATAACACTTTTCCTTTTGTGTCTGCTAATTTCACTAAACATAATGTCTTAAGTGTCATCCATGTTGTAACATGGGTGAGAATTTCTTTCCTTTTTCAGGCTGAATTATATTTTATTGTATGCATATATCACCTTTTGTTTATGCATCTGCTGCTGGACATGTTGATTGATTGTTTTATCTTTTATTGCTGTGAATAATGCTTCCATGAACATTGCTGTGTGAGCATCTGTGAAGAGTGTATGCTTTTAATTTTTTGGTGTTATATATATATATACACACACACACACACACACAGAGGTGGAATTGCTGCGTTGTGCGGTAATTCTGTGTTTAACTTTGAGGAATTGCACCAGTTTACATTCCTACCAGCAATGCACAAGATTTCCAATGTCTCCACATCCCGGCCAACATGTGGTATTCTCTGATTTTTGTCATTCTGTTTGTTTATAGCCATCCTACTGGGTGTGACATTGTGGTTTGGATTGCATTCTCCTAATGATTTATCATGGTAAACATTTGATAGCCTTATTCCCATTTGTACATTCTCTTTAGATAAATGAACATTCAAGTCTTTTACTCATTTTTAATTTGTGTTGTTTGTTTATTATTTTTCAGTAAAACAAAGAATTAATGTCAAAAGCAAGATCTAGGAGCCAGCCTTGTGGTGTAGTGGATAAGGCTACCACATGCAGCGCAGTGCCACTATCCCATATTGCCAGCAGTTTGAGTCGTGGCTGTTCCACTTCCCATCCAGCTCCCTGCTAATGGCCTGGGAAAAGCAATGGAAGACAGCTGCAGTGCTTAGGTCCCTGCTACCCACATGGAAGGCCAGGATGAAGCTCTAGGCTTCTGGCTTCAGCCTGGCTCAGCCTTATCTGTTGTGGCCACTGGGATAGTGAACCAGCAGATGAAAGACCTCTCTCTCTCTGTAAATCTGACTTTCAAATAAATCTTCTTTTTTTAAATTATTTTTAAAGGGGTGGGTGGTTCTGTGGCATAGCAGGTAAAGCCACCACTTGAGGCACTGGCATCCCAAATGGGCACTGGTTCAAGATCCAGCTGCTCCACTTCAATCCAGCTCCGTGCTAATGTGCCTGGGAAAGCAGTAGAAAATGGCCCAAGTTCTTGGGCCCCTGCACCTGCGTGGGAAACCCAGAAGAAGCTCTTGGTTCCTGGCTTCAGATAGACCCAGCTCTGGCCATTGTGGCCATTGAAGAAGCAGATGGAAGATCTTCTCTCCCTGTCTCTCCCTCACTCTTTCTCTCTCTCAGTAACTCTGCCCTTCACATAATAAAAATAAATTCTCTTTTTCAAAAAAGATCCAAATGCCAGCAGCGTCCTTAGATGGGTTCTTAAAAAGAAAGCATGGCAGCACCTGATATTGCCACAGACAACGCTGAAGTCTCAGGCATATCCAGGCAAAACCAGTGTTTCACTCTCAGTTCCACAAAATGTGTGCGTCCCCTTGTGGGGCCTCCCTACCCTTCCAATACTCCTTATTTGTTGTTTTTCCATAGCCACCAGCACTCTCTCCTGACTTGGAGCTGAGAGATAGTGCTTCCTACCAGGAAAAAAAATGGAAAGATGTATTTATTTATTTGAAAAACAGAGTTACAGAGAGCAGAGAGAGGTAGAGACAGAGAGAGAGGTCTTCCATTTGCTGGGTCACTCCCCAAATGGCCGCAACCGCTGGAGCTGCACCAATACAAAGCCAGAGCCAGGAGCTTCTTCAGGGTCTCCTACGTGGGTGCAGGGGCCCAAGGACTTGGGCCATCTTCCATTGCTTTCCCAGACCATAGCAGAGAGCTGTATGCAAAGTGAACAGCTGGGACTAGAACCTGCGCCCATATGGGATGCCGGTGCCTCAGGCCAGGGTGTTAACCCACTGTGCCACAGCACTGGCCCCCAGGCTTAACATTCTAGGCCACAGAGTCAGCCCAGAGCAACTGCTCTTTTGACTTTATACCTGGGGCTCAGATTTAAGTGCACATTTTGTCTTCTCTGGGCACTGTATCTGATGTCTCTGCAATAATTTTTTTGTCTTCTCTTAGGTGTTAGCAGAGACTACTGATAGAGATTCTTGTCTTTGCACAAGAAAGAATTCAGGCATGAGACAGAGAGTAGCGGTGAGCAAGGTTGCAAGGTTTCATGGGGTAGGGCATCCATTAGAGCCGACGGGCACCTCTCCAAATAGAATTGGAGAGAGACTGTGCAGCCATTCAGACTGGAGTAAGTACGGTTACATGGCTTAATGGAGAGAAAACACCTGACAGACCCAGCATGCATCTTAGCAAAGATGTGAGAGCTGAGGGCTGAGATCACCTGTGAGACCAGGCAGGCATCTCATAAAGTGCTGAGCGCACCTTGCAATATGCAGATTGGGCTTACTAGGGAACAGAGTCCAGGTCTTCCTGCAGTTCTTCCCCCCCACCCTCTTCTCCTAGACAAAGGGTTTGCTGGGTGTCAAACAGGTAAAATTCTTCCCAAGGCTTTATTAACCAGTTATCAGATTGAGTAGCCCACCTGGCACCAGGCAAAAGGAATTCTCCTGGGGTGCTTTCCAGGGGGAAAGGCTGGGACCACCTTTACAGTTACTGGGGTATGGGCACATACATTTGCAGTGTAAAATTCTAGCCTACTTCCCAGGCTGCTAGAAGCTGCTACATTCCTTTCTACAGGTGCTTTGTTTTCCTTCAGGCCTTTTTACACACATAGGCTAATTCCTAACTCCTATCTAACCAAGGGACTATAATTTATATTCTCTGCCAATCATAAAAACTACTGATATGTTGTAGGACAGAGGATCAGGGTACATGCTCTGGACTCAGAACTACCTGGGTTTCCATCCCTTGCTAGCTGGGTCCCCTTGACAAATCCCCTAACCGCTTTCTTCTTTGGCTTCTCCATCTCTAAAATGGTACCTCATTAGTGTGTGCAGAGATTTCAAATACTTACCTAGCACCTGCAGCATCGCCTGGTAGGAGGTAAATGTCTACAAACCTGAGGCTCTTTGAAATAATCACTATCATGGCACAGAGTTCCCAGAAGCGAGGCCGATGAGAGGATGTTAATCTCTAACTTGTCTCTCTTTGAATTTATTGCTTTAAGAGGAAATATTTATTTGAAAAGGATAACAACAGAGAGAAGGAAAGAGATCTTCCATCCACTGGTTCACTCCCCAGATGCCTGCAACAGCCAGGGATGGTCCAAGCCAAGCCAAAGCCAGGAGCCTGGGACTTCATCCAGGTCTCCCATTGGGATGGAAAGTCCCAAGTACTGGAGCCATCACTTTCTGCCTCTGCCTCGCAGGCGCATTAGCAGGAAGCGGATCAGAAGCACAGATTAGCCCTAACGGCAACAAGGAGCTCTGACATGGCACGCGGCTCTCCCTAGATAGCTTAACTGTGCCATAACGCCCTCCCCGAATGTGTTACTTTTTATCAAAAATAAAATGACGAAAAATAAATAATAAATAAAATGACGAAAAATAAATAATAAATAAAATGTCATGTAGCTAAGAGGATATGAAAAGACCTCTCCCAAACTTCCACTAAAACAGCTAAGATACAGAGAGGTGTTTTTTTTTTTTATTGCTACCTAAACATTTAAAACTGATGTCAATCTCCGGCTGAAACAGAACTTTCCGGAACCTAGAGTTCAACAGCTGCTCAGGGAGATGGCATCAGCAACCCTCTCCTCCAAACAGCCGTAAAGATCTTTTCTTCAAATCACCAGAATTTACAATTCCAGGCCAGTCCCAGCAGGGACGCCAAGACCCTTTCGTTCACAGCGAATTTGCCGGTTTCTTCCGAGGAGGGCATTGGTGGGCAACTACTCTGGCGCGCTAGAACACTGTCTGCCCCTCTTCCACGAGAAACTACAACTCCCAGAGGGCCCCTGTGCAGGCGGTGGGAGGGCGGGAAGGCGCGTCTGATAGGGAGCGCGGTCTGCGTCCCGCCCACCCCGCCCTCACGTGATTCTACTGTCTGAGCGTGAGGTGTTGGCGCCGGGTCCAGGGCCCCGGAGATCTCGCCTTAGCGCCGGTGTAGTCCAGAACGGTGACGCCAGGCTGTAGAGTAGCAGGTCGCTGGCAGTGCGGCGGGACCCGCGCACTCACGACAGCCAGGCTGGCCCTCGAGTCCCCACGGGAACTCGCCGAGCCGAGCGTGCCGCGCGGGCAGAGTCCGCTTCCACCGTGGCACCTGGGCGGGAGGCGCTGCCGTCGTGCGCTGGAGTAACTGTGGCTGCGCGTCCTCCTCACCCGTGTCGGAAACTGGGCCTCGCAGGTGCAAGGGGAGAAGCCTCAAATACGGCATCAAAATTGGTGCACCTGCGCGTTGAGTATACGGGTAGCTGCTCTGTCTTCTAGACGTTTCTGCACTTTACCAACTAACAAAAAAAGGTCACACTTAATCACCATGTTCTGGAGCCGGACTCTCGGCGGCTTCCCACGAGTCCGCGGTTGGAGCTTGGGGGGCAGCCTGACCGGCGGGTCCGCAAATCCAGAGCGAGGCCCAGGCAACCTACTACCCTCGGGGCACGCCCTCCCTCGGGGCACGCGCTCCGGCCCCGCCCGGCCGCCCCTTTCATTCAGAAAGCCCTCAGCGATCACGTGAAAGAGGCGTGCGGGCCGCGTGGCGTCACGAGGCTCGGACCAATCGGGAGCTCTGTTTATGTCGGGGAGGGGGGCGGGCAGCGGACTCTTCTCGCCCCCTCCCCTCCCGCCCTCGCCTCCGCCTCCCGCTCTCGGGCTCCGGCTGCCGGGAGATCGCTGAGCCAGGGCGGGCGGCGGCGCGGCGGGAGCGCCGCGGGGAGGGTTGCGCCGGCGGCTCGTCTCACCGCCCCCGGGGCGCCCTGCGTCTCCCATCCGGGACCGAAGCCGTCGGCCGTAGCGGGCGGCCGGATCCGCGTCCCGCCTCGGCGCCGAGAGGACATGCGGGAGAGAGAATGAGCCAGAGGGACACGCTGGTGCATCTGTTTGCTGGGGGGTACGTCCCCGCGGCGCGCGCGGGCTGGGGCTGAGGGCCGCGGCCAGAGGCTGGGGGGCACCGTGAGGAGGCTGCAGCCCGAGAGGGGTGAGGGGGTGAAGCCCGCCCGGTGGGGCCGACGGAGCCGGGGGCTGCGGATCCGCAGACGGGAGCAGGCCCCGCGGCGCGGCCTAGCGGGTGTCCGGGATGCGGGGCCGCGGCGAGGAGCCGAGCCTGGCTGCAGGCCTAGGCTAGGTTGCAGGGGCCCCGGCGTGCCGGCGGGAAGTGCGGAGGCCGAGGACAAAATGGGCGCCGGCGCCTCCGCCTTCTCGCTGCCGCGCAGGCCGGGGCCTCACGTCGCTCACGCCCCACCTCGGACCTCGGGCTGCCGGTTTCCGGGCCGGGCTCTGCCGGGGCGGGTGCCCAGGGGGCTTCGGTGGGTTGTTTGCAGCTCTTGGAAGATTTCCCTCCTGGTTGCGAGAGGCGGTGCAAAGCGGGAGTGCCTTAGGAAAGTCAGATCTTTTCGTGAAAACCAGCGCTGCCTTGCACACCGCCTGCTTTTCTGCAACTCAGAGGAGAAAGTGGGGGTGGGGAGAGGTCAGATGCTTTGAAGATCGTTCCTGTGTGTGGACCAGACTGGAACTGAAACCCCCGCTCGCCGAATGCCAGCCCGAGTACTACAGTACTATTTTGCTGAGCCAATGTAATCTTACCTTTAGATTTTTTTTTTCCTCCAAATTTGGAAGATCGTAGCAATTTTATGAGTTATTTATAGGATTTAAAAAGTTGTCTTATCAAAAACGACGAAGGGGAATCAATGCTGAGACACCTTTTTTGAACCATAGAGTAGCGTCTCCTTAAACCCTAGTTTGTTCTTAGATAAACAGTATTAACGATATTGAAGAAATCCATATGCAGTTCTGTTCACGGTGTCTTGCTTTGCATTTATCGTGGTGCCAATACTTTCCTTATCTGGTGGGAACACACTGATTGAAAAACATTGTAAATCAGTTAGGGGCCAGCCATAGTTTTAGAATAAATTCCATTAATCCGTGAGATCCAGTTTAGGCAAAGTTTGCTTTCAATATTTCTGGAAGGCTTACTGCCAATAATTGTTTTTTAAATACAGAAGCTATGTAGATGTTCTTGAAAAGTAGAGGTGATTTGTCATGCAAATAACTGGATTCCCGCAATAATTACATCTTAGGTAACTGCTGGTTAAGAGGCCACAGGTCTAGTTCTGCCCACTGTTTTAATCTGAGGATGGACAAAGCCTTTTCTTCTCGTTGCTTCATCTGTATCATGAAGGGATCGTGCTGTATGATCTCTCAGACGTTTATTCTAGCTCTTGATAGTTCTGTTACCCAGCATTCAGGATTCATGTAGCAAGTTTTGCTTAAAATGGGGCAGCACACTTATGTTGGAGATACATGTTAGATGGATAGCAGTAATTTTCAAGTCTGGATTATGACTTTTCTGTTTGTTGTTTTTTTTTTTTTTTTTGTAAGAAAAGCAATGATAGATTTTTGTAGCATTAACAGAAATTAGAAGTTCCCTTTAACTCCCTCCCCAAAATAAGTATAGCATGCATGCGGGCTCTGTGGCGCCTTAAGTGAGGTACTGCTGTGTAGGATCCGATCTAAGACAGGTGCTCGGCCTTGTACATTTCTTTCCTTTGCATCTGGATTTTGGGTCTATAAGTGGTTGCACAAGTGATTATAATAAAATAAACCTCTTTTTTTTTTTTTAGAGAGAAACTTTAGAACTAGGAAGGATGGTAAAGGTCAGCTGTGTTAGTCTCTTCGAAATATGGAAAAATACTGACATGTAAAAATTTTATGACTCAAGGTCAGTTTTTTTGTGCGTGTAAAATGAAGAATAAGTAATCTTTTTTAAAAATATTTATTTATTTCTTTATTTGAAAGGGAGAGTTAGAGACAGTGAGAGCAGGAGCCAGCAAGAGGGGTCTTCCCTCTGCTGGTTCATTCCCTAGCCGCCACAGCGAGAGTTGTGCCAATCGGAATCCAGGAGCCTCCTCCTGGTCTTCCCACTCAGGTGCAAGGGCCCAAGGACATTGGCCATCTTCTGCTTTCCCAGGCCACAGCAGAGAGCTGGATTAAAGTGGAGCAGCTGGGTCTTGAACCAGAGCCCATTTGGGATGTCAGTGCCTCAAGTGGTGGCTTTACCTGCTATGCCACAGAACCACCCACCCCTTTGAAAAAAAAAAAAAAAAGATTTATTTGAAAGTCAGATTTACAGAGAGAGAGAGGTCTTCCATCTGCTGGTTCACTATCCCAGTGGCCACAACAGACAAGGCTGAGCCAGGCTGAAGCCGGAAGCCTAGAGCTTCATCCTGGCCTTCCATGTGGGTAGCAGGGACCTAAGCACTTCGGCTGTCTTCCATTGCTTTTCCCAGGTCCAGGATAAGTAATTTTGAAAGATCCTGCCAGCCCTCATAAAAATTCAATTCTTTAGAATATTCCGGAAGTTGGGGCTGGCACTTTGGCATAGTAGGTAAAGCTGCCGCCAGCAGTGCCATCATCCCATATTGGCACTGGTTCGAGACCTGGCTGCTCCACTTCTGATCCAGCTCTCTGCTATGGCCTGAGAAAGCAGTAGAAGATGGCCCAAGTCCTTGAGAGACCCAGAAGAAGCCCCTGGCTCCTGACTTCAGATGGGTCCAGCTGCAGCCGTTGAGGCCTTTTGGAAGATGGAAGCCATCTCTCTCTTTGCAACTCTGACTTTCAAGTAGATAAATAAATTTTTTTTTAAATAGTCTGGAAGTCTGTGCTAAGCATTGTGGAAGGCACAAAGTCTGTTGTGTTGGTAACATTGTTCTTGTTGATTGAAGCTGTCTGATTCTTTACACATCAAAGTTGCTTCTTTAGGCAGTCATTCTTAGAATGTTCTTCATTAAATAGTTATCTTGACAGGATTATGTGAACTGGAAGATAACATTTTTTACTTTAATAATAACCTCATGGGGGAAGCAGTGGTCTCTGTGGACTGTTGGGCCTGGGCTATTTGACTTACAGGCATCCTTTGAATTAAGCTCAGAGTACTCCTTGTTTTGAAAGAACTAAGAGTAACTGTTCACAGTGGCATTCGTTTTAGGCAAGAATTTTCTGAACATGGACCTTTTGGGTTTTCTTGATGACTAAAATTGTATCTATTTAAGTATATGTTTAGCAGGACCATGTGAAACAGATCAGCAGCAGACCTTGGGTCTGGGTGACAAACTCACACACGTGACTTGTGCCTTCTTTAAGACACCTTTTGGTCCCATTGTGCTTTTGGCAGTTAATAGTTGTAAGTTCATTGGTTAGGTCACTTGAGTTGTTTTTTTTTTGTTTGTTTTTTTTTTTTTTAAGGTTGATTTATTTATTTGAAACAGTTACACAGAGAGTGAAGGAGAGGCAGAAAGAAAGAGATTTTCCATCTGCCGGTTCACTCCCCAAATGGCTGCAATGGCCGGAGCTGTGCCCATCCGAAGCCGGGAACCAGGAACTTCTGGGTCTCTCACGCAGGTGCAGGGGCCCAAGTCCCATCTTCTTCTGCTTTCCCAGGCCATAGCAGAGAACTGGATCGGAAGCAGAGCAGCTGGGACTAGAACTGGCATTCTTATAGGATGCGGGCAGTGTAGGCGGTGGCTTTATCCGCTATGCCACAATGTCGGCCCTCACTTGAGTTCTGAAGGCCTATCATGGCAGCCTGCAAAAAGATGTAAATAAGACTTAATTTTAGCTGTGCCTCTGGTAACAGTGATTGCCCATTTTAAAGTGATGTAAGCAGTATGAAATATATTTTAAGTACTTTGTTAGAATTATACATCATCTAGTTATTAAATTAGCTGTATATGTCTACCAACCAGCAGTTCACTTTTTTTTTTTTGAGAGTGAGATTATCTCAAATGGGAGCAATAAACATTCAGATTTTAAGTGAATGCATTTTTTCTGTGTAGCTATGATAGAGAACTTTATGTAGTAAATTATATCACAGATTATCTAAGAAACTTGTGGTATCTTGGAATTCATTTGCATGTGGATTTATTAGATATTTGTTTTTAATTCAGTAAGAAGAAACAATTTTACTATAATGATATTGGTTAAATTGTTTCACTTCTTTGCAAGTTCATAACAGAAATAGTATACCTAGAAGTATAATTATTGTGTTTTATTTCCACTTTGTGCATTTTTTTATTAGTCCCATTTTCTTAGTTTTTACTACCTCCTCTTTCTCTCTGTCTTAGTCTGTTTGGGCTGTTGTAACAAAATTCCATAAACTGAGTGACTTAATAAATAATAAACACTTATTTCTCACAGGTCTGGAGTGTGGGAAGTCCAAGATTAAGATACTGGTAGATTTTACGTAATACTCTGGACAACATGAAAAATAGTCATAAAGTACTTCTGCACCTCAAAGTATAGGTCTTCAGTTGTTTCCATACCAAACTGAAGCTTAGCCCCTCTTTCATAGGAAACCATTTTACTTTAAAGAACTATTGACACATTGACCTTTTAGACTTGAGTATTTTTAGACATTTTCTCAGAAAAAAAAAAAAAGAAGTGAGCTTATTGCTTTAAGGAGAACCACTGATAGCATTTATTGCAAAGAATAATACTCACCTCCAGGGTGACAGCTTCCTGTACCCAAGGATGTTTCTGAGGAGAAGAGTGGTGATAGTAAAAGAGTGTACATTTGTTGATATTGTATGATGCAGTGTATTGACGTTCAGAATATCTATGTGACCACTGATGCAGTATTTTTCAGGTGACTAATGCATGACATTATGGAGGGGTTATGCACCAATAAAGGATTGAGAGTATAAGAGAGACTGGTGGATTTTAATGTAATACTCTGAAAACTTTATTGATATTGTTGAGATTCCATGTGGCAACCAAGCTTTAAGAACCTGCCACTTGTTCAGTTTTAATGCAGTATCCAAGATTATCCATAATTATCCAAAAAAGGGAGTTGTCAGGTAAACTATATCGTTGATAAGAAAATGCTAAGTGCTATGGGACAAAAACATGGAACAGCATGAAAGGGAGTATACCCTGGTTCCAAACAGGAACATGGTGATGAGTCTTAAACAAGAAGATGACATTTGAGCAAAGACCTAGAAGGGAGATGCTGAGTTTGGATACTAGTTTGGATGTCCCCTAAAGACCTGTGTATTGGAAGCTTGGTCCCCAGAGTTTTGTGTTAATGGATTAATGCATGATGGATTAAGGGTGGAGACTTAATCAAATTGTGATGTCTGAGGTGAAACTTTTGGGAGGGTGGATTAAGTTTCTGGTAATGGGGCCACCACGGTCAAATTGTCGCTTTTTTTGTAAAGGGGTCCCCCGGGCATGGAGGACAAGCGTGCATTGTGATCCTTCTGCACAAGTCCTGCCACCCACCACACTTAAGACCCCAGGTGAGTGGGGGCCACTGAATCGAACCTCCAAAAACCACGAACTGAAATCCTGTAGCTCCTCTCAAGTGTTTGCTAAAGTGACAGAAATAGAAGTAGTACAGGCATGAACTACGCCAAGGGAATAGGCAGTGAAAAGACCGTAGGATAGGAGCACAGTGATGAGTTAGGTGTAGCCAGAGCATCAGAGCCTTTTTAGACCATTAAAGGACTGGGCCAGCATTGTGGTGCAGCAGGTTAAGCTGCTGTTTGCCATGCAAGTATCCCATGTGGGAGCGATGGTTAGAATCCCAGCTGCTCCACTTCCTATCCAGCTCCCTGCTAATTCGCCTGGGAAAACTTTTTTGTTGTTGTTGTTGTTAAGATTTATTTCTTTGTAGGCAGAGTTACAGAGAGAGATCTTCCATCTTCTGGTTCACTCCCCAAATGGCCACAAGGGCCAAAACTAGGTCAATCCAAAGCCAAGAATGCGGAGGTTCTTTCTGGGTCTCCCATGTGGGTACAGGGCCCCAAGCACTTGGGCCCTCCGCTGCTTTCCCTGGTACATTAGCAGAGGGCTGCATCTGAAGTGGAGTAGCAGGGACTTGAACCACCACTCATATGGATGCAGGCATCACAGGGAGTGGCTTTACCCACTAAGCCACTGGCTCCAGCACCTGGGAAAACCAATGGCCAGGAAGTGAACCAGCAGTTGAAAAGATCTTTCTGCCTTCCTTTCTCCCATCTCCAGCCCCCATCTCTCACTCTGTCTGCCAAATACATAAATAAATCTTAGTGGTGGGGGGTAGGGAGGACCTTAGCCATTTCTGTGAAAACAGGGAGAGTCACTGCAGGACTTTTAGGGGGGTACCTTTGGCTGCTATGCTAGAGTAGACTATACGAGCACAAGGGCAGAAGTCGAGGTCAGTAATGCAGATGAGAGAGAATGAGAGTTCCAACTAAATTGGAGAGAGTAGTGGATGTTGAGAAGTGGTTGGATTTTGAAAGTAGAGAAAAAGTCTTGAATAATTCCAGGGCTTTTACTTTGGGTGCCTGGAAGGATGGAATTGCTGTCAGCTGAAGTGGACCCAGTTGCATGTGGAACAGTTCTGGAGGGAAGGAGAGCAGAAGTTCCGTTTTAGAACTGCTAAATTTATTTTGCTTTTAGCAACTACTCTATTTAAAAAAATTTTTATTTATATCTTACTTATTTGAAAGGCAGAAAGAGAGATCTTCCAGCTGCTGGTTCACTCCCCCCAAATGCCTGCAACATTCAGTCTGGAGCCAGGCCAAAACCGGGAGCCAGCAACTCGGTCTGGGTCTCACATGTGGGTGGTAGGGACGCTAGTACTAGAGCCATCATCTGCTGCCTCCTGGGGTGTGCATTAGCAGGAAGCTGGAATTGGAAACGGAGCCAGGAAGTGAACCCAGGCACTCCCAATGGATGAAGGCATCCCAAGAAGCACCTTAGCCACAGGGGCAAATGCCTGCTCCCATGATGAGTTTGAGAAGTCAAGAGATCAAGAGGCAGTTGTGTTGGTGGTTGGATATGGTGGCTGAAGTCGAGGAAAGAGAGCTGGGCTGGAGATAAGCATGTAGTAGTCATTGGACCACAGATGGTGCTGTCTGCCCCTACATATTGCTAAGGAATGAAAATATAGAAGAGAGGACCAAGGACTAATGTCTGGAGACTCCAGTAAAAGAGATTAGAAGAGGAGGAACCAGACTTAGAAAATGTAGCGTCCTGAAATCCATGTGAAACAAATGTTTTGTGCTAGGAAAGAGTGAGTGACCAGCTGTCTAATGTTACTGTCGTTTAAGAAGATCGCTGAAAGCTGTTAACCACTGATTTAACAGTTGGGGGGATCTTGTGTGACTGATAAGCAGTTTCCCAGTCAAGAGAGGAAGTGTCTCATAGGTGTGGGAGAGAAATTGGAGACCAGAAATGGGACAGTTTTGAAATTTACTATACAAGGCAGCAAAGAAACAAAGCATTCATTTGTTTCTATCGTAAATTTTTTAGTCTTCAGTCTGATATCTTACTGTTTTTCCTTCAAATGAAGACTGTACAAATGCACGTTGTGCTGTATAAGACAATTTCATTCTGTGTTTCCATGTTTAAGCTGCTGGCTAACATTATCTGGTTTTCAGTATTGCTAGTTTTGATTTTGCTTTAGCATTCAACATGAGAATAGCTTGTTAATATTTTCCTGCAATCAGAAATGCTACATGTATCTTTAAAAATATCCTTTTATTCTCTCTCTCTCTTTTAAGATTTGCTTATTTACTTGAAAGGCAGAGTTGCAGAGAGGGACAGGCAGAGTGTGAAAGAGAAATCTTCCATCCGCTGGTTCACTTCTCAGATAGCTGCAATGGCCAGGGCTGGACCTGGCTGAAGCCAGGAGCTTCTTCTGGGTCTCCCACATGGGTGGCAGGGACTCAAGCAGTTGGGCCATCTTCTGCTGCTTTCTTGGGTACATTAGCAGGGAGCTGAACCAGAATTGCAGCAGCCGAGACTCGAACCTGCAACCATATGGGATGCCAGTACTGCAAGCAGCAGCTTTACCTACTTCACCCCAGCGCCAGCCCCACCCTTTTATTCTCTTAAACTTTTTTATATCCATTTCATTTCATGTTAAGTCTATCAAGTATGTAGAAAATGCCACTTGCCATTTTCAACATTGATATCGTTTCTTGCCCAAACACTGAAGTTTCAGAAAAAATACTTAGAGAATTTTTTGGCAGAACTTCTTAGCGGTTTTATACAGTTTCAGAACCAGGCTGCATATTTTAAGATCAGAAGCCTCCTTGAGTTTGGCTAATGCCGTGAAGCCTCTTCAGTGGTATTTCTTAACTTGGCTCATGTCCAAGTTTGTAAACTGCAATGGAATCTCCCTGCTAGCAGAAAACTGACCAAATATTTCAACTTACTCTTCTTGTTTTAGAAAGTTAACCACTTGTTGTCTGATAGTAGGTCTGCTTAAAGCTAGCAAAAATGAATTGTAAAGTACCTTTTTAGATATACACACTCACGTGATATTTTGGACCTAGTCAAAAAATATTTTGTCCATTTATAAATTACCCATTGAGTTCTGGACTGCACGTGCTCAGTGGGTTAAGATCGAGGCCATGTCTTACAATGTCTTGGGATCCCAGATCCTTTCTATGCCTTCCCTTTCCTTGGCAGAATTCCAGAGTGCCTTCAGTTTTCTTGCAACTCTGAGTGGGAAAGATCTTTAAAGCCCAGCAACTAGATCTCATGGTTCTGCAGTTTGGGGCGGTCCAACTGAGCGGCTTTATGTCTGGGCACCTGAGCCTTGTCCTAACCCTTTGCATCATGGCTGAAATTGATCTGCTTGCTTTCCATGTTTACTCAGTGAACCCTTTTTCTTTCCCCACTCCATCTCCCATCCCCAGCATCTCGTTCCTTTGCTGCTAAAACTTGTGTGGGAGAACATTTTGAGGCCTGCAGTGGCGGCCCTGCTCCTTCTTGTAATCTTGTGCACTAATCTGACAAGCACTTAACAATACATTTTTAACCCTAAGTGACATCCAGTATGTAATAGTGACAATGTAGAAGGACAGATTGCTTTCCCCACCCACCCTGGTCACTGCGTCTAACCTCATACCCTTCCTCATCAGGTTGCACCTAAATTGTACAACAAGTGTTTCAGATTCCATAGCATCCCAGTAGAGGATTATGAAACCGATTTGGTTTATTTGTGGCCCAGTTTTTCAACAAGGATACATTTTTTTTAAAGATTTATTTATTTATTTATTTGAAAGAGTTACACAGAGCAATGGAGAGGCAGAGAGAGGGAGAGAGAGAGATAGAGAGGTCTTCCATCTGATGGTTAACTCCCCAACTGGCCGCAACAACTGGAACTGCACCAATCCAAAGCCAGGAGCTTCTTCTGGGCCTCCCGCACAGGTGCAGGGGCCCAAGGACTTGGGCCATCTTCCACTGCTTTCCCAGGCCATAGCTGAGAGCTGGATGGGAAGTGGAGCAACTGGGACTCAAACCGGCGCCCATATGGGATGCCGGCACTGCAGGTGGCAGCTTTACCCACTATTTCACAGCGCCAGCCCCACAAGGGTAAATATTTGTATGCATTAATTTCAAAATTTTCTACACCAAAATAAATTTATCTTTCAATTCCATTTTCCATAAAACTTAAAAGATTATTTGAGAGGCAAAGACACCTATAAAAACAGCGCACTCATCTGCTGGTTCACTCTCTCAGTGCCCACATTGGCAAGGGTCAGGACCAGGACATGGAAACTCAGGTCTACCACGTGGGTGGATCCCACTGCTCTTCTCAGAATCTGCTTTAGCAGGAAGCTGGGCAGGAAACCAAGCCAGGCGTCAAAACCCAGGCGCTCTGATATGGGAAGCTAGGATCTTAAGCTCCAGAATAAGTGCTTGCCCTCCAAACTGTATGAAGCACCCTCATTTCTGTGAAATATTTGTGTGTGCTTTTAGGTATGCTGAGTCTCAATATAAAATGTATTTCTCATCTGTTGAAGTCAGAGATCTGAAAGCCACTGATGAAAGGAGAGAGAGCTGAACTGAGAAGCAGGAAACATAGTTTGTTCTTTGGCTGTTAATTTAGAGCAAGTAATTTTCTTTTGCAGAGCTTGTGTGGCTTTGCCCACGAAGTGGGACCATTTGTACTGCCTCTTGCCATTTAAAGTCTAGGGTGTTCATTCCCTTACTCCTGCTCTCTGTGCCGGAAGCGTTGTCATAGGTGGGCCAAGATTGCTGCCTTCCTGATGCTTAAATCCAGGGTAAGGGGACACAGCAGATAAGGTAAATGAAATGCAGGGTGTACTAAGTGGCAGTATTTGCACAACAGAATAATGTGAGGAAGGTCGATTGAAAGTTGGGTGTGACAGCTGACCAAAGATAAGGCGGTAAGGGACTAGCAAGAGCAAAGGTCCTGAGGCAGGAGCATGTTTGGTGCATTCAGCTCTAATAATTAGATGCCAGTGTGGCTGGAAGAGAGTGAGAGATGAAGTGGATAGTAAGAAGTCAGAGGAATCCGGAGAGTGGACTGTGTAAAGTTTCCTAGGTTATTGTAAGGAGTAGGATGAGGTCACTGGGGAATATTGAGCAGAGTGAGGACACTGACCAGTGTATTGAGGTTAGATGGGGGTGGTATGGGAGGGTAAAAGCTGGGAGGTACTGCTTAGGAGGAAACTGTGATAACCTCAGTAAGATCCCATAGTGGCTTCAGCATGGTGGATGATGAACCCATTTGGCTGGTTTGTGACCCACTTTTCCAAAATGCTAGTGGCGAAAAGAGATCACCATTCTGGATTGTATTTTGAAGGTCCAGATCAAGTACACTTGTATGCTGTACATGTCATTTTTTTCTCAACACCTTCATAAGGGTCATTGGGTCCCAGAAACATCAACCATGTGTTGTACGGTTTTGTTGTTTTAAAAATACACATTGTTAAAATGTTGGTTAAAAATTAATTTAAAAATAGGCTCGGGCTGCGGCTCACTAGGCTAATCCTACGCCTTGCTGTGCCAGCACACCAGGTTCTAGTCCCAGTCAGGGCGCCGGATTCTGTCCCGGTTGCCCCTCTTCCAGGCCAGCTCTCTGCTGTGGCCCGGGAAGGCAGTGGAGGATGGCCCAAGTCCTTGGGCCCTGCACCCCACGGGAGACGAGGAGAAGCACCTGGCTCCTGCCTTCGGATCAGCACGGTGCGCCAGCCGCAGCGGCCGTTGGAGGGTGAACCAACAGCAAAGGAAGACCTTTCTCTCTTGTCTTTCTCTCCCTGTCCACTCTGCCTGTAAAAAAAATTTTTTTTAATTTAAAAATAAATTATGAAAATGATAAAAAGAAAAACAAAGCTTTTAAAAGATAAAACCAACATTCCCTAGCTTCCTACTGAAGATATCCTATAATTCTTAGCTATTTATGAAAAATATTTTTTCCTGTTCTAAATAGGTTCTACTCTGTGCGGAAACCCCCCCCCATTCATTTATTAAACATCTACTTTCTGTTATGGTGAATGAGCTTTTAGTTATACCACTTCCCAATACCTCCCTTCTATTCTCCTAATATATAATCAATAATGCAATTTTTAAATTAAATCATTAACTTTAAATTAAATCAATCGATGCTTGCCTGGTTGTAACAATGTTCACTGCAGAGCAAGTGGTGCATTGTGTTGACTTTTTCTTTCTTGAATAACTTCACTGTTTCCTCATGGAGTTATTAATTGCTCCTTATTTAAAATGTTAGCTTATGTATGAGCATGATACTTCAGTATGTTCAGATATATTTGTTCATTAGTCTTTATTCCTGGAGATATTTGACCCTCAACTCTCATTCTAATCCTGTCTGGATTGGTTCTTGTTGAGGGGCAGGTGGTTGCAGAAATTTATCAATATTGAAAGTTGCTTGGAGACCTGCATTGTAGTGCAGTGAGTTAAGCTGCCTCTGCAATCCCAACATCGCATAGAGGTGCCTGTTCAAGTCCCGGCTGCTCCACTTCTGATCCAGCTCCCTGCTAATGTACCTGGGAAAGCAGCAGCAGATGACCCAAGTACTTGGGCCCCTAGCACCCATGTGGGAGACCTGGATGGAGTCTTGACTTCAGCTTGGCCCAGCCCTAGCCATTGTGGCCATTTGGGGAGTAAACCAGCAGATGGAAGATTCTCTCTCTGTCTCTCTAACTCTCTCTAACTCTGCCTTTCAAATAGAAAATAAAATAAATCTTTAAAAAAAAAAAAAAAAGATGCTTAATCTTCCGTCTTGTGAGCGTCCATCCAACTACCTTTCAGAGAGTGAGCTGCAAACGTGCTGCTGTCGGAAAAGCCCTTCATGTTTTCAGTGTTAAGTATAGCAGCCTGCAGGGCATCTACACTTGTCCAAATATGAATTCTTAATCCTTTACTTGGAACTTCTGGCTGTATGCATTGTAGCCAGGCTCACTCTATTCTTCTATTTAAAAGTCTCCAGAGGCAGGCATTGGGGTGTAACAGATGAAGCCACCACCTGAGGTGGAGTCCTGTCTCCTCTTTCCATGTAGCTTCCTGCTAATGCATACCCTGAGAGGAGGCAACAGATGAGGACTTGGCTCTCTCCTACCCATATGGGAGACCTGAGTGGATTTTGTGGCTTCTGGCTTCAATGTAGCCCAAAAAATGGCTTTATGGCTATTTGGGGAGTGAATCAGCAGATGGGAAATCAACATTCTGCATCTGTCTCTGCCTTTTAAATGAATAAATAAAAGTAAAATAAAGAAGCTTTAAAATGTCTCAAACCATCCAATGATAAAAATGGGCTAACCAGTAGCACAGATTCATGGTGGGCACAGCCTGTTCATTTCTCGAGTCAGTACCTAGGAGTGAGATCATGGGTTGTATGGCAGTTGTATGTCTAACTCTGTAAGGAACTGCCAAACTATCTCCTAAAATGCCTGTGCCATTTCTGATTCTCACCAGCAGTATGAGAGGTTTCTATCTGCTGTTCATCAGCCTTGGCTATTGTCAGCGTTTCTAATTTTAGCCACTAGTGGATACACATCTGATTATGAATCTACTTTGTGTTTCCCTGATGAGAAACGATTTTGAAAAATCTTTGTTTGCATCCATGCCGTTGATGAACTGTCAAATTTCTTTTATTGAGCTGTTTGTTATTGGGTTGTTATTGTGTTTCTGAATACAAGCACTTTTTCAGGCCTGTGATTTGCAGGTATTCTAGCCTGCCGATTTTCAGTTTTCTTTCAAAGTAGTCTTTAATTTTGGTGAAGTCTGTTTCCTGTTTTTTTCTTTTATGATTCATGCTTTTTGTTGTTGTTCATTTAAGAAATCTGCACACCCAAAGTCAAAAAGACTTTTTATCAGATGTTTTCTAGATTTCTCTTATCACAACTATACATTTTGTTCTGTGATCCATTTTGAGTAAATTACCTTATGTAATTATTTCTTACTTTAAATTTTACTTGGTGGCAGTAATGTTACTATGCCTACTTTCCTTGTGTTATTTATTATATATATTTTACATGTGCGTATTTTAGAATTGCTTAGTATATTCCTGTGGAGGGCTGCTTTATTTTTCTTCCTTTAATGCCCATTATGGAGGCCCATATGCCTCTCAGTTAGTCAGCTTCCTCAGTCAGCTTCCTTTCTTTTTCACTGCTCTCATTGCTCTCTGAGTGATTTTCCTCTATAGTTAGAAAGGCTTCGCTGGGTAGCTACTAATTAATGCTTTAGGAAGAAATATTCCCACTCTTGTACTTAAAAATAATGATTACTCAGCTGATCATTTACTTACCTATTTAAAAAAAGATTTTATTTATTTATTTATCTGAGGGGTAGAGTTACAGTGAGAAAGAAAGGTCTTCCATCTGCTAGCTCACTCCCCATATGGTCACATTAACCAGGGCTGGGCAAAGCCAGAGCCAGGAGCCAGGAGCTTCTTCCGGGTCTCCTGCATGGGTGCAGGGGCCCAAGGACTTGGGCCATCTTCTACTGCTTTCCCAGGCCATAGCAGAGAGCTGGATCAGAAAAGTAGCAGCCAGGACTTGCACCGGTGCCTATATGGGATGCCAACAATGCAGATGGCAGCTTTACCCACTACGCCACAACACTGACCCTCTTATATACCTTTTTAACCATTGAAATAATGTAATTTATTAAGAGCTTCTGTTGTTATTCTGGTGATGTGTCTCTTTATTTAAAATAGATCTTATAGCTAAGTTTTCCTACCATGCGTAAATCTACACAGATACCAATTCTGAGACTCAACTAATGTAATTAATTTTGGGACATGAAATACTTCCTAGTATTGAGAATCAGAGGAATAGGTATGATTATCCATTAAAAGATCATTTCGTGAGTTTTAAAAGGATAGGAGTTAGAAAGATGGATATACCTCAAATGTTGGTTCAGGTGACAGCAGAGCCACAAGTCCTAATAAGCAAGGAATGTTAAATCAGCCTTTAACCTGTACTTAAAGTCTGGATGAGTTGCCAGTAAATTTTAGTAACAGCGCCTACCATTTGAAATCTTCAGTTAAGTATTTTTGCTAGGTAGATGTTAAGCTTGGTTCTTCTTAACTACGGAAAGCATTTGTTTGCAGTCATAAATGAAACTTTAACCATTGTTTATTTCTAATTCTAGTGTATTGGTAGGTGCCAGGTACCCACTCGAATTGTGGCTGTGGGCAGGTATACTGATTTGCAGATTTGGTGGTTAAGTTTGGTTCTCTGTCTTTTGTAGATGTGGTGGTACAGTGGGAGCTATTCTGACATGTCCACTGGAAGTTGTGAAAACAAGGCTGCAGTCATCATCTGTGACACTGTACATCTCTGAAGTTCAGCTGAACACCATGGCCGGAGCCAGTGTCAACCGAATAGTGTCACCTGGACCTCTCCATTGCCTAAAGTGAGAGCACAGTGTCCATGATCGCTTTTTTCTGTAGTGGGTTCCACATGTTTGTTTATATTCTGCCACATTTTATTTTTGAAAATAGTAGCTTTATTTATTTATGGAAAGGCAGAGTGACGGTGAGGGAAGACAGATGGGGGTGGGGGCAATGCGAGACAGATATTCTGTCTACTGGTTCACTCCGCGTATGGCTGCAATGTCTGGGGCTGGGCCAAGCTGAATCCAGGAGCCAGGAATTCCATCCCGGTCTGACATGTGGGTGGCAGAGGCCCAAGTACTTCGCAGGCAACTGGAACCAGAAGCAAAGCAGCCAGGACTTGAACGAGAGCTCCAGTATGAGATGTCAGCATCCCAAACAGTGGCTTAATTCACTATGCCATAATGCAAGCCCCTCTGCCACAGTTTAAGTTTCTTGTCAAACTTAATGGCAGATGTTACTCTGAATTATATTCATTAGTAATGTAAGTCTCTAATGGAAAAGAAAGGTAACCAATATTAAATGTAATATTATTTCCTAATCATGTTATTTAGAATGTTTTTCTACATTCATCCAATGGATTTATTTTCTAAAGGTATTATCAGTATTTTATTTTAGATTCTTAAGTCTTTTAGGAAATGAGATAGTGTTAATGCTCTTTTATACGTGTTTTTAAATTTTCCAAATACTTGCACAAGTACATCCAGTTAATGGCAGTCTGATTTTTATGAACCTAAACTGAGACTTAAAGCAGAATAACTGATTTTTAAATGCTGTTCAGTATGTAGCTGCATTATATTACAGTTGGGTTTGAAATTCAAGACTATTGAAATCAGTTTTCACATGTTTAAACCTGGGTGTATAACTGGGTGCCTTGGTCTGCCTTATCAGCTCACTTGGGACTTGATCTGTTTGAACTTTGTTCAGTAGTGTTTGTTTTGTACTGGCAAACAAACTCATCCTGTGTGTTTACTTTTGCCACCAGAAGATTTCCCCAATCTTTGTTTTTCACACTTGGTTACCAAGTACTTGAGTAGGTAGAATAAAATTGTTAACAATTTTGAATTAAACTGCCATAATTATAGATAACTTCTGATTCCTAATAGGAAAAGTATCTTAATTTCATGAAAATGTTAAATTAAAATTCCCTTGACCTCTGTGATACTGTTTATATTGTGGTTTTCGACAGTTTTGCCTTTTCCTCACAGGAATCTTTATAATCCCTGTAGGGTCTGTGTTAGTTCCTTTTACACTTTTTATGTATTAATTGACTTAATTGTCAGGGTAACCCAATAAGGGGGTACTGCTTTTCCTCTTTTACTGCTGATGGAGCTAAGGATGAAAGGAAAGCTGCTTTGTGGTCTAAAGTTAGTTATCAGCACTGAGCCTCACACTTGGTCGAGCCCCTCCACTTAAACTTTAATTTACCATTATGCTCAGCTGCCTTTCAAGAGATCATCCCCTCCCTTTTTTTTAACTTTGAGATACATTTTTAAGTTGCAAGTTTCATTATGGTCAGAGTCGTCTTTATTTTATTTATTTATTATTTTTTTTGATAGGCAGAGTTAGAGACAGAGAGAAAGGTCTTCCTTCCATTGGTTCACCCCCCAAATGGTGCGCTGTGCAGATCCAAAGCCAGGAGCCAGGTGCTTCCTCCTGGTCTCCCATGTGGGTACAGGGCCCAAGCACTTCGGCCATCCTCCACTGCCTTCCTGGGCCACAGCAAAGTGGTGGACTAGAAGAGGAGCAACCAGGAAAGAACCGGTGCCCCAACCGGGACTAGAATCCAGGTTGCCGGCACCGCAGGCAGAGGATTAGCCTAGTGAGCCACGGTGCCAGCCTTATAGTCAGAGTCTTAATGCTCTACTAAATAAGGAATTCAACAAACAACTAACAAGACATATATTCAGCAACGATATAAGCAAGGGCTATAAACAGTTATCAAATGAAGGGATGTCTGTTTCACTAATAAAGAGATCATTCTTCAACATATACATGTTTGGGAACCACGTGGCATATATAGTGTATTAACTCTGAATTTAAATACCTACTCTTCAGTCTCTGCTGCTTCTCAACTCCAGAATTGACGGAACAACTTACTCTTAGAAAGCCTTGTGTGATGTAGGCATACTTTTGTACCTTTCTCTGCTGGGCATATGTGTGTCGGTGTGCAGTATTTGCTGTTGAATGATCTGCTATTTGTTTCAATATAAGTCTCTCTTTTTAAAGATTTATTGTATTTATTTGAAAGGCAGAGTTGTAGAGAGTAGGAGACACAAAGAGAAAGAGATTTTCCATCTCAGTTTGCTCCCCAAATGGCCTCAACTGCTGGGTTGGGCTGGGCTGAAGCCAGGAGCCTGGCACTCCATCTTGGTTTCCCATGTGGGTGGCAGGGCCCCAAGTACTTGAGCCATCTTCTGCTGCCTTCCCAGGTACATCAGCAGAGAGCTGAACTGGAAGGGGAGCAGCTGGGACTCAAACCAGCCCCCATTAGGGATGCTGGTGCCACAGGCAGTGACCTAACTGGCTGCACCACAGTGCCTGCCTAAGAACTACCTTTTTAACTGGGAATTGAACTTGCTGGTAAAGCACATAAAATTGAGAAGAATAGAGGTAATGATAGCATGGTCATAGGAAAATGTAAGTAGAAACCTCTATTATGATGTTTTTGTTTAATCTGAGGAAAGAACTTGAACCGAGTATTTTTGTATCACTAATAAATCGGTTATCAATCTTTAATGCTATGGTATGTCCTACAAAAGCAGATTTTACTAAATAAGGTGAACTGATCACAAAAGCATAACGTATTATAGTACAAACATGGGATTTAGCTCGGATTTTGTCATACAAAGTAAATTTAAAAAGTACCAGCATTTGAAGGGCATTTCTTTCTAATAAATTTTTGTCTCTTTCAGGGTGATCTTGGAAAAAGAAGGGCCTCGTTCCCTATTTAGAGGATTAGGCCCCAATTTAGTGGGGGTAGCCCCTTCCAGGTAACACAGTTTTTAAAGTTAAATAAAAGTATGGCAATATTTCTTATTTCACAGTATCTAGGCTTAATCATTTATAGGCACAGGTTTGTCTATTTTGTTTTTCCCAAAAACCTGCTTTTCATTTTTTGATCTTTTGTTGTAATTTTAGTTTCAATTTTGTTTATTTCTTGCTTCCTGCTAAGGTTTTTTTTCCCATCCCTCTCTAAGTCCTTAAGGTGCATCATTAAATGGTTTATTTGAAATCTTTTTTTTTTTTTATGTCTCCACTTATTTCTATAAATTTCTCTTAACTGTGCTTTTGCTGTATGTCACAAATTTTGATATGTTGCATTTCCATTTTGATTCACTTCAAGAAGTTTTTTTAATTTCCTCCTTGATTTCATCCCTCTTCTGTTGATTGTTGAGGAGCAAATTATTTAATTTCCATGTATCGTTCTTGTTATTTCCAAGATTTCCAAAGTCTTTCTTGTTATTTAGTTCTAGTTTTATTGCATTGTGGTCAGCAAAGGTATTTGATATTTCAGTTCTTTTGAATTTATTGAGACTTGTTTTGTTACGTGACACATGATCTTTGCTGGAAATTGTTCAGTATGCTGTTGAGAAGAATAGGTATTCTGTAGTTGCTGGAGGGAAAAGTCTATAGATGTCTGTTAGGTCCAATTGATCCAGGGAAAAACTTTGCTTTTTTTGTTGTTGTTGATTTTTTTGTCTGGATGATTTGTCCGTTTCTGAAAGTGGTTTGTTAATGTCCCCTACTACTATTGTATTAGAGTCTGTGTCTCCCTTTATATCTTTTTTTTTTAATATTTATTTATTTTACTTGAAAGAGTTACACAGAGAGAGAGAAAGGTCTTCCATCTCATGGTTCACTCCCCAATTGGCCACAACGGCCGAAGCTGTGCTGATCTGAAGGCAGGAGCCAGGAGTTTCTTCCGGGTCTCCCACGTGGGTGCAGGGTCCCAAGGACCTGGGCCATCTTCCACTGCTTTCCCAGGTCACAGCAGATAGCTGGACAGGAAGTGGAGCAGCCGGGTCTCAAACCGGCGCCCATATGGGATGCCGGCACTTCAGGCCAGGGCATTAACCCGCTGTGCCACAGCGCCAGCCCCTCCCTTTATATCTATTACTATGTGATATATGTATATATCAGTATTGTGTGTGTGTATATTATTTTGTATTATTGAATTGAAATCTGTATCATAATGACCGTCCTGGTCTCTCTTTACTGTTTTACATTTAAAATTTATTTTTTATTAAAGAAATATGGCTACTCCTACTTTTTTGGGGTCCCATTTGAATATCTTGCTCCATCCTTTCAGCTGGTTACTCTGTGTCTTTTTTTTTTTTTTTTTTTTTTTTTTTTTGACAGGCAGAGTTAGACAGTAAGAGAGACAGAGAGAAAGGTCTTCCTTCCGTTGGTTCATTCCTGTAATGGCCACTACGGCCAGCGCTGTGCTGATCCAAAAGCAGCCGGGTGCTTCCTCCCAGTCTCCCATGCGGGTGCAGGGGCCCAAACACTTGAGCCATCCTCCGCTGCCACAGCACTGGCCTACTCTGTGTCTTTTAATTGGAGAATTTAGTCCATTGACAGTTAAGATAGTTGATAGGTAAGGTCTTATTACTATCATTTTCATACTTATTTTGTATTTTTATTGTAATCCCTTTCTTATAATCTTCTTTGTGGATATGCGATTTTTCTCTAGCGTTGTTTGATTCTTTGCTTATTATTTTTGGTAAATCTGTTGTAGGTTCTTTGTGGTTACCATAAGGCTTACAAAAATCTTCATTTGGCTATAATAGACTTTTTGAAATAATGAAAACTTAATGTTGATTATAAAGGTAGGAAAGAGATAAAAAAAAATGAAGAGGTAGGAAATCCTAATAAAGAACTCCGCATTTGTACCTCGTTCCTCTCCACATTTTGAATTTTTGATGTTACATTTAATCTCTTGATATCACCTGTATCTTAGCATTTTAATGTAATTATTATGATTTTTTTTGTTATTCATAGTAAAGATATAAATGGTTTGTCCACCATGTTAACAATCTTAAACATTCTAAATTTGTATGGTTACTCTTGCCAGTGAGCTTTTTGCCTGCTGCTATTTTCTTCTTACTTGCTAGCATCCCTTTCAGTTTGAAGAATTTCCTTTAGCATTTATTGTAATGTGGTCTGGTGGTGATAAATTCTTTCCATTTTTGTTTATTTTTTTTCCCTTCAGAACTGAAAGTGTCATCCCACCCCCTCCTGACCAGTCAGATTGCCGCTGTGAAGTCTGCTTTCAGGCATCTTGAGTCCTGTTTATGTGTTATTTTCTTCTTTTCTCTTACAGTTTTAGAATTTTATTTTTAACCTGTTGACTGTGATATGTCTTGGCAGACTTGATTAGGGTGAATATTCCTGGTGTCCTTTGACCTTCCTTTGCCTGGACAGTTGTGTCTCGCTCTGGGTTGGAAAGTTCTCTGTCACTATGTCTTTGAAATTTCTTCTGCCTCTTTTTTCTCCTCCAACTGTGTATATTCAAGTAGCCTGTCTTCAAGCTCACTGATTTTTTTAAATTCTGTTCCATCTATTTTGTTGATGCCCTCTATAGTGTTTCTGTTTCACTTGGTACATTTGCAGTGGAAGGATTTCTGCTTGATTTTGTTTAATTATTTCCACATCTCTATCAAGTCTCTGTTAGAATATTGAACCTTTTCTCTGTTTTCTCTTGAATTTCATTGAGTTTCCCCAAAGCACCTATTTTGAAATCTTCAAGCATTTGGAAATTTCAGTTCCTAGGTAGTTGCTTCCTAGCCCCTTGGAAATGAAGTGGTTCCCTGCACAATCTTGGGTGCTTGCTGGTGTGCCTCTTCTGCATATGGAGGATTAGTAATCTGCCTTCATTGTGGCTATACTCTAGAATTTCTGAGCAGCCTGCTTATTTCCTCTGAAACTATGGATACTTTTGTTGTTTCAGGGTTAGATAGCACCCTAACTCAAGTCACAGTTTGCCCTGTCTACTGTTGATGCAATTTTACTAATTCAGTCTTTTTTAAAAAAAAAAAAAAAAAAAAAAAAGATTTACAGGGAGAAGTAGAGGCAGAGAGGAGAGAGAGAGAGAGAGAGAGATCTTCCGGCCACAACAGAACTGAGCCGATCAGGAGCCAGGAGCTTCTTCTGAGTCTCCCACATGGGTGCAGGGGCTCAAGCACTTGGGCCATCCTCTGCTGCTTTCCCAGGCGCATTAGCAGAGAGCTGTATCAGAGGTGGAGTAGCCAGGACGCAAACTGGTGCCCATGTGGGATGCCTGCATTGCAGGCGGCAGCCTTAACCTTGCTATGCCACTGTGTCGGCCCTACTAATTCAGTTATTTATTTATTTATTTCATATCTTCTGTGACTTTCTCACACCTTCTGCAACTTTTATTTGTTTGATTTTTTTTTTTTAAGATTTATTTATTTATTTGAAAGTCAAACACACAGAGAAGGAGAGGCAGAGAGAGAGAGGTCTTCCATCCACTTGCTCAACTCCCCAACTGACTGCAATGGCTGGAGCTGCACCGATCCGAAGCCAGGAGCTAGGAGCTTCCTCCGGGTCTCCCACCAGGGTGCAGGGGCCCAAGGACTTGGGCCATCTTCTACTGCTTTCCCAGGCCATTGCAGAGAGCTGGATCGCAAGTGGAGCAGCTGGGGCTCAAACTGGCGCCCATATGGGATACCGGCACTGCAACTTTACCTGCTATGCCACAGCACTGGCCCCTACCATATACTTTGACCCATTGGTTTAACTCTTACCCCCTCTCCTAGCAAAAAATTGTGCAATTGTTAAGTGCTCGTACCGCATTTACTTGATTAAGCATACTTCGTTAGCCTTAGCATTGTACAAACCTTACATCCTTAACTCATTCATGTGATTTCCGGTCATCAAAACGTTACACAGTTTGTGCTTCGGTTAGTCTGTTGCCTTGTGGTCACCAGAGTGGTGGGGATGGGATTCTGTTTGAGGGTGGACACTAGGAACTTAATATTGAAGTGCCTTTTTTTAACTAGATGATAGAAAAAAACTACTTCAGTATTCTCACTGAGAAAATTAAATTAATCTGATATTCCATGAGAATGTAGGTAAAATTTGTTTTGGGATTTCTCTATGTTAAAATTATGAAAAATTTGCAATTAGATTAAGCCACATACTCATTGATAAATTCAAATCTTTATTTTAGAGCAATATACTTTGCTGCTTATTCAAACTGCAAGGAAAAGTTGAATGGTGTATTTGATCCTGATTCTACGCAGGTACACATGATTTCAGCTGCAATGGCAGGTATGAAAGTATAATATTAAAAAAACAAAAATTTTTTGAAACCTAGAGATTTAATATTGAATTGTGATGAGTTCATATTGTATAGTTAAGATCGTTAATGTGGTTTCATTGATTAACATTTGCAAAGATGATTTCTACATTTATTACTGTAAAACAAATTTGATTAGGTATATATAAATTCTGCTAAGTGGGATTTCTGTAATTAGGAGTTTAAGTGATAATATTTATATTGCCTTGTGTAGTCCAGTGAATATCTAGTGATCACTTTTAAGTTTTAAGAATCCAACCATAATTACAGCATAAGTCATGAAACTGTAATTTACTCTTTTCTCCTCAATTTTCTGTTAGTGCCTTTTCCCTTTTTGCGCATGTTTTGGCTTCTGTCTGAAATGTGCCGGCAATTCTTGGTAATGTATTCATTTTGTCCTGTGCTCAAATGCTGAATTTTTTGTGAGTGATATGTTACTAATAATTCAGAGTTTCAATAATGTGTAAAAATCTGGTTGTCATTCCACGCAAATCAGACCACATAGCACCTAAAATTTTGACACTGGCTATGTATACATGCTTGCTAAAGAAATGTTTCCAGAAGCTCTTTTATCATCACTGATGAGTATAAATGATTCTGCATTAAAATAATTAGTCCCAGGTCTCTGCACTACCTTGAAGATACACTGTGAGGGATTGGTTTGGCCAATGCAGTTCTGGAATCATTTGCTGCCATGCATGTTAAACAAAGCCTTGAACTTTGTTTACAATAGAAAATTCTTTGCAGTTTTCTGGTCAACTGTGTGCTTAGTAATGAGTGCCTTAAACTGTTAAAAATTTTCAGTTTAGAAATAAATTGGATCAATTTGAACCACATATTTAAAACAACTGTTTTATGAAATATGAATTTATAAAATGTTCGTGTGATAACCGATACTATGGATCTCTAGCATATACCTTAAAAGTTGTTTCCAAGCCTTTTATATTTAATAACTGTTGACACTTTGAGGTTTTAAAGCTGGAAAGGACAACTTCAAAGATCAGGATAGTGAAATACTCTCATTTATTAAGGAGATTTGGAGCAAGTTATATAATTTATATTAAATCTCTGTTATCTTATTCATGGAACAAGTAAGTTGGTTTACATAGATTTGAGTTTTGAGAATTAGTTCTTTCATTTGGTGCCATAGAGATTATCTAGCTAGATTTTTTTTTACTGTCCTTTTTACAGATGTTGAAGCTGTCATTTTTACCTTATAATCTTGAGTGAGTATCAGGTAAAAGTTAGTAGCTTATGACAAACCTTTAACCAGTATGTTAGATTCTTTAAAAATATATTTTTGGATTACCAATATTTATGTTTTTTTATTTTTAACCCCTCAAAATTATATAAGAAATCTTTTCTTTTCTGAATAAATTGAAATCAAGAAAGTGATGAGCAATCATTTTAAACAGAATATTTTTTCAGTATTACAAATTTAGAAGTTCCAAATGTCTTAAAGCCCTTACTTCATTAGAATATCTCATCAGAATTTATTATTCTGTTTGTTTGCAAAAAGTCTCAGTAGAATTTTCATTTTGCAGTTTTTTTCTCAAATGTGTGCAAATGTTAGCTAATAGTTTGCTTTTATCTGTACATTCGTAACTATTGTCCAACTTTAATTCCTTGAATTTCGATAAACTTTGAGTCTTATACATGTTCAGAGATGATTGCACTGCGCACTTACTGTTTAATATGAAAATACTTTTTTCATTTGTTTGCAGTTTTAATCTGAGAACGTGCTTTCAGAGCTTCCTTGCACTGTTCATGAGCATTCACATTTAGCTTGGCAGTTTTGTACATACTACATGGTTGATGAAACTGAATGGTTCAGTGCAGACTCATTCAGGTAGACTTTTGCCCTTCATTCTTGAAATAATCTAAACCAGACTGCTCTGGTTTTTCTTCAGGATCTTTTTTTAGAAGTCTAAAAATGAATGATTTGGGAGTATAAAGTACTTAGAGATAGTCATGTGAAAAATTATTTTCTCACTGGCTATTCAACAACAACAACAAAAAAATGCTAACCTTGTCACTTTAATACCAAAACTCCACTGAAATATACCAGAAAATGATACCACCTGTAAGATTTTGCCACACCAGTAGCACAGATATCAAATTACTATAATTTTAATTTCAAGTAACCTCTCAATTCAATTTTGTTTTTACTTTATTCATATGAATTCAAGTATTTAGTTTTAGATGCCAAAAAACTCAAGGGACAGTTTATTTAAAGTAGGACTTTCTCTCATGTTTTGTAGTGTTACAAGTGATTACTGTTAGAATTTGTAAGCCTCTAAAATTTAGCTGTAAATTTTCATGCATTAAAAAAAAGTCCCTAGTTGTGAAGAATAGTTAATCCTATTAAGTGATGTTGACTCTTAGTTTTACTTCCCTGTTGCCTCCTACATATCCTGTTGAGGATTTCTGCGTTTTGCTTGTGTATTTTGTTTAAATGAACTTGACTATCCCTCAGTATACACCTAGACACTTGTGTGTATACAAAAAAAATTGTATTATGTTTCTTCTTTATGTAATTCCTAAATTTTAAAGGTTGTCTTATCTGGCACTTACGTCCTTTTATATACATATTATAAATGTAAAGGAAGTGCATTCCAGTTTTATTAGATTATATATTCATACAGTTATGCTCAATTCTTAAAACACCAGTAATGTAAGTGGTTATTGTTTCCTACATACCTAGTGGGTTTTATTTGCTTATGGCATGCTCTATTATTTTTCAAGATATATTTTTCTATTTGACATAAGGTTCACTATTAAAGGTTAAGCTTTATTTATTAAATACAAATTTTGTCATGCATATATAAAATATTTTTAAATTATTTTATTTGTCCATGGCAGTTCATTCAGCCAAATGGATGGTTGGACAGATGTTTTGTGTGTTTATGTGTAAACATTCTTCCTGTTTTTTTGTTTTGTAGAATACAAGAAATTAAATACAAAATAATCCAAAATATTCCATAAGTATGGATGTGCAATATTACTGGCCATAGTGCAAAAGGTGAAAGGTACTATTGTAGCAACATATGCTTTATTTTATAAAAACAAATTATAAATAGTTCCAAAATGAAGTTATTTGAATATTCTGTTGAAATTTTTTTTAAGATTTACTAAGTAGGGTGATTGTTCAAAGATAGAAAATTGTGCTTTCAACTCTTTGATCATGATAGATAATAATGGTAGGAAAATGAGGTGATAACCCCCTCTAAACATTTTCTTAGATTTCCATTTGACAAGGTTAGCATTTTTTCTTTAAGGCAAGGTTGATCTTCTTTTAGGTAAGTATTTGGACTCTGAAACTGCTCCAGATGGCAGGATTTTCAGTACTCGTGCATTTAAAAAAAAAAATTATGGCCCATTCTGATAATCCATTCTTTCTTTTTTAACCTAAAAATTTTTTAAAGTTAGATCTCACAGTAAATATTTCTCAAATCCTTCCAGTGGGATTCAATTTGTACACATGTTTCTGATGAGGTCACTGCTTGTTGTTATGATACAGAAAAGCCTGTGTCTATTTTAGGCATTTACTGTACATTTCTCCCGAGAAAAGAGTGAGATCGTGTCATCTCATGCTCCCCATCCGCAGGTCACTTCCTGTAGAAATATGGACTAACTTAAACCTCGTGAGTACTGATCTGAGCCTCTCTTGCAGCCTCTAGTATAAGAAACACACCCTGGGATTTTATGATAGCTGTGGAATTAGTAGAAGGCGGGAAATGAACTTTTATTTCCTGAATTTGTGTGTGCATTATTGAGTATTCCATAAAAATTTAATTATGATCCCTTTATAATCCTTTTAGAAGGAAGAATGGGGTACTTTCAGGTCATCGTGTAATAGCAGCGTGGGGTCTTCAGCTTGGCGGTAACAGCCTTGACCTCCAAGGAATCTGATAATAGTGTATATACACAGTTGTACATGGCATCATACCATCCTAACTCCTTCTAGATAAAATAGTAGCTCTCTTTGCTTAGCAATAACATTTAAAATTCTACTGTAGTGCTTTCCATTCTCGTGTGTTAGTTCTTGGCTTTCTGCTTTTTTTGCCAAAATAGCAATCTTTGTACCATTACTTTCCAAATAAATGCAGGATTAAAAAAAATGGGATCTTACCTGTTTTAGTTTTAATTAGGTTTTAAAATAGGTAAATGATAACATTTCTCTTAGGAGGCTAGGTGGATTTTGTTCTTACAGAAGTTAACTGAAATAAAAAGTAGTGAAAATGCAACACTACAGGTATCACTCACTTAATGAAATAAACATTTTCGGCAAGTTTGCTATAACCAGATTTTTCTGTTAATTTGGTTTTTTGTTGATTTTTATTACCAAATGGGCTCTTAGATCAAATGTACTCTGAAGTCAAGACTTTGAAAATCGCATTTAAAAATGTTAAGGCTTTCTAATGAAGCACTAACACACCACTAACACTATTGCCACTGGATTGGCGCTTTACTTTAAGCCACTATGAAGCAGTCTTAATGCTTAACCTACAAATGGATCTCTCATATCTTCTTTTTAAGTCTGTTTTAATGTATCAGTGGATGCTCAGAATATTAGTATAAGTTATTGTTGTATTATCAGAATGTCCACAAACTTAAAGTGCATAATAAAAAGTAATAAGCAATCTGTAAATTCAAAGGGCATCATTCTCAATATCTTCATGTGTATTTGTCTTAGAAGGAAGTTGTTCAGCTTTGGCTAACCTCGAATTGCCTAAGTTAGTGGTAGTATTTTGTTTCTTTTTGTTTGTTTCGTTCCTTGAATTACTAGATGTAATTTAGCCTAAAATGTCTACTGGAGTTTGTTAAAAGTGCCTTTGGTTAGGAGAAAGTAATAGCATAAAAGTCAAGGGTCAGAGTTTTAACTGATTCAGAACCAGTGACTATGGGCCTGTGGAGTGTGCCTAGATTCTTGGTAGTGTGCTGGCAGTTAGAGTAGTCCCTCAGAGAGTGACTAGTTAGGGGGAGGTGAGCCAGAACAACTATAATAAGTGTAGCTTATTGATAGCAACAGCTACATAGAGATAAGATAACATTCTCTCACTTACCTAAATTTTAGTATGTCTTATGACATAGGTTAATTCGTGCCTGGAAATGTCTTTTAGTTAAGTGAGAAATACCTGTTGTTTGCTTCCCACATTGTTTATTAATAATGTACAGAGAATAATTTCAGGTTATATTGTACAGGTCTTTATAGATTTTTAGTCCTAGTAAATTTATAAATATTTGTTGTAATATTTTAAAGTTATATATATATGGATTTTTCCCAGCCTCAAATTAAGGAATTTTATGACCTGGAAGAATATTATGAGCAGAAGCTTTGATACTAAGTTCACATTTTCATACATAGAATTTTTATTTTAAAAAATTGGTACATATCTTCTTTTCAAATACAGCATAATTAATTGAGAATTTTTATCTAGGCAGCCCTTTTTTAAAAATTTTTTCTAAAATTGAGTAAAAAGCAAATACTTTTCTTAATTTAAAATTTCTACAGATGATTGCAAAAAACCAGTGTGACTAAGGTAGAACATTTTGTTGTTTTTTTCCGCTTAGCAGCTTTTCACTAATAAACCTTTCATCTTACTATCCCGAAATTAAGTTAATATAAATCTCTAATTTTAAAAAATACAAATCCTTAAATTGGGGCTTGACCAGGGCAATGATATCTGATTGCCTTAAAAGATAAATCTAAATATCTTTAAAATAATTTAAATAACTTTTTCATTTAAAAAAATGAGATTGAAAAGAATAAAAAATAATACTCTATAACTTTGTTCTAATTAAAATAGGCCATGTAAGAAGAATATTTAGTTGCTCTGATAGCTTCATGCTTTTCTTCCCTCTTACCAAGAATATATATATATATAAAAAGAACCTTCCACTGAAACAGATGTTCCTAATAGTCTGCCTAACCTTTTAAATTTGTATCATTTTAGTACTTAACTGATGCTTCTAAAATCATTGTCCCATTCTAATTTTATAGTTACATATTAATATTAAAAGCACATAAGAAAAATAGAGGCTATTGTTATAAAATTGTTAAAGGAGTTATTAAACAGTTTTCATTCCATCTATCCTGCTTCCTGAATACATTTAATGGGATGTCCTTTTGTGTAACAGCTAGCTATTTTTACAGTGATAAATGGGGTCACTGGAGTAAAATTTGAGTTAGCTAATTGCCTGACATCGTGGAAGGGGAAGGAACCTTGTGAGGCCAAATTCAGCTCTGTAAATAGTTTAGTAAAAGTATTTTGCATATGTAGATAACGCTTGTACTAGTTTTGAAAGCCAGTAGTAGTAGCTTTTTCAATTGGTTCTGTTCTATGTGTCAATTTTAAAAATAGATTATTCCTAAGTATATCACAGTATTTTTGTTCCTGAAAGTACTTTACTCATGTTAAATGTGCTGATTGTAGTCTGCTTTTCTAAAACTAATGTGCTTGACATAATAGTATTTGATAAAAAAGATTATAACAGTTGAGATCTTTAGACATATCTTCATGCAAGTTTTCATATTATGTGAAGGCCAGCTGAATAAATGTAGCCTGATGTAAGTAGTCCTATGAAGTTTGTGTAGCTGATCTTAGATGTAAATGCAGTCTATTTAAAGCCCTGTTATGAGACAGTCTTCCTAAATTCCCGTGATCATCAAGATTGCATTTTGTGTGGAATTTTCCTGTAAATAGGAAGATGGCAAGTAAAAGCTAATGCATGCGCCTAGAAGCATACTGCTCCAGAGGTTGTCATTTACTGGCTGGCATGAGGCACATCTGGGTGGCCAGCCTTCTTTAATAGTTGTTGAAGAGAGAGAACTTTAGTTTTAAAGTCAATCAGAGCTAGCTTCTCTTCTGAATTTCTTTATTCAGTGTCTATAAAAGTGAGAGGAAAGTTCTAATTTGTAACCTTTTCATTTTTGAGATTTTTTAATGTGTCTAAGTAGATGAAGAAATAGATCTGTCCTGTTAATCCTAACAGAAACTTTACCTTTGTAGTGACCCTGATTCTGAAACTTTTAGTAAGCATGTTTAGAAAGTATCTGTGGGGCTATACAATAGTCTTTTTGGTTATATAATCAACCAAATGTCCAATAACAGTAAATGATCCATTTATGTAGAATCCACTTTGAATGTAGTGGTTTTGTGATACTAATTGGACTACCAGGTAGCTGTGGTAGAGTGCATGCTTTTTAGCCCTAGAATAAACAAAATTCCTGTATGTTTGGCTACAGAAATGGGTTTCTGAATTCGGCTTAGATAGTAGAGAGCACCCAAAAGGATATTCTGAGTAGGCTGGGAGAGCACTGTGTATATAGTCAGATTTTGTTCTTAAAAGAATCTTTTAGTTAAGGTCAGAATTTGAAAATTCATGTAGATTGAAAGTGAAGACAAATGCTTATGGTTGTATGGATTTGTACAATAAAAGTATAAAGCGTCTATCAATTAGCCCTTTAAGTATTTCTGAGTATTCTTTACTATAGATTCATATGATTTTTAAATGTTTATGTTCTTTATTTTTACTGGAGTTCATTTTAAACATGTTTGTCTAGGTTTTACTGCGATCACAGCAACTAACCCCATCTGGCTTATAAAGACTCGGTTACAACTTGATGCAAGGTATGTTGATTCTTTAAAATAAAATTAGTTCTATGGATTTAGCTAATTTTTTCCTGGAAATGTATTTCATAAGATTTTGGTGTTAGGGGTCTAACTATGTTTTCCTCGTAACCTTTTGCTGCCTGGTTTGGTGGCAGTCATATATATAGATTCATCTGTTAGAATTGCTTGAGAGTACCAAGATTCATCCATCAACAAATCTATAGTAAACAGATACTGCTGTGTTCTAAAAATAAACAAAGGAAACAGTGGGACCAGCTTTAAATGGGATAATCAAGAAAGTTTGGTTTTTCATTTTAAGCAGAAGAAACAGTCGACCATAAAACTCAGAAGTCCTAAGGTCTAGGCATTTGGTATAACCTGGAAACTGAGGAAACCAGAAGCAGTGCAGCTTAGGGTTGCCCATATCAGCTCCTATTAGCCTTAGGATATGGAATGGGGAAGGGTAATACTGTGAAATAGAGAGATGGGCTTTTTTTTTTTTTTTTTTTAAAAGATTTATTGTATTTATTTGAAAGAGTTAGAGAGGTAGAGCTTCAGAGAGAGAGAGGTCTTCCATCTGCTGGTTCACTCCCCAGATGGCCATAATGGCCGGAGCTATGCCAATCTGAAGCCAGGAGCTTCCTCCGGGTCTCCCACGTGGATGCAGGATTCCAAGGACTTGGGCCATCTTCTACTGCTTTCCCAGGCCACAGCAGAGAGCTGGATCAGAGGTGGAGCAGCCAGGACTAGAACCGGCGCCCATATGGGATGCTGGCGTTTCAGGACAGGGCTTTAACTCGCTGTGCCACAGCACCAGCCCCAAGAGATGGTCTTATCTAGTGATTATAATAATGATTTTAACAGTTTTGAACTGTTACAGACTTCAGTCTAGAGTGGGTTCTGTGTATCAGACATTTATGCAGTTCTTGTATTTTTGGAATTTTGGAAGCAGTGTTGTATTCTGTAAGCTATAAACAAACCTGATCTAATAAATCATTAACAATTAATTGCAGTTGCTTAGATAATCTTTTCTACATCTGTCATGTAGAGTTATATGCTATTTGAAGATTTGGCAATGTCTAATTGTTTCATCTGCAGTACTGCTTTTAGTGAAATGTTCAGTTGTAGCAAAACTCAGTTTCTTAGTGCCATAAATCTGAAAAATGATAGGTAAGACTAAACCTCAAGTTTGAGATGCCTATCCACATATTGGATTGTAAGCTATCAGAGTTTGTTTTTTGTTTTTTTTTTTTTGTTTGTTTTGTTTTTTTTTTGTTTTTTTTTGACAGGCAGAGTGGACAGGGACAGTGAGAGAGACAGAGAGAAAGGTCTTCCTTTTGCCATTGGTTCACCCTCCAATGGCCGCCGCGGCCGGCGCACGGCACTGATCCGATGGCAGGAGCCAGGTTCTTATCCTGGTCTCCCTTGGGGTGCAGGGCCCAAGCACCTGGGCCATCCTCCACTGCACTCCCTGGCCACAGCAGAGAGCTGGCCTGGAAGAGGGGCAACCGGGACAGGATCCGGTGCCCCAGCCGGGACTAGAACCCGGTGTGCCGGAGCCGCAAGGCGGAGGATTAGCCTAGTGAGCCACGGCGCCGGCCCTCAGAGTTATGTTTCAACATAGAACTAGGGGATTAGGTAAAGCATGGCTTAAAACTCTTAATTTTTTTGCCCCTTTAAATTGTAGCACAAGCTAGTACAGGGATGGGGAATGGGGTAGTGTGGGGTAATAGTAAAGCTTGACTATTAGAGTATTCTAACTTAACAACTCTAAGGTCAAAAATAAGGCTGGTATGTCTACAGGTCTTCCTTCTAGACTTGTGTCGTAGCTTTCTTGTGGAAGAGAACCAGTGGCACCAGAAACTGGTAGGTAGAGTTGGTTGCTTGGATCCTTCAACTAAATAGATACTCAGAAAAGTCAGTCATTAGTTCATAAAACTGGAGGCATCTGTAAGTCATCTGGTAAGTGTTTTAGCTATGGTTTTATTTTGATATGTTATACAAATTTTAACTCCTCTTTATCTCCCCATAGGTAGTGTTTAAACTCATTTCTTTTTGGGGGAATCATGGTATAACGTAGTTAATTTTTGTTTTTACAAACTAAAAATCACACGCATATGTAGGAATAGGTTTTGTGCCCTGTAAGAGTAGGTGCTGTACCCTTAAGTAGCACTAAGGCAACTGTCTTGAACAATACTGAATAAATCCGATAGCTGTACAGGTCCCCATTTACTTTTCACTGGCAATACTAATGTAGCCATTGCTTTTATATGCTCATGGAGAGTTTTATTTATATTCACCAGTCACTTTTGGGAAAGGGCTAAAAGGAGTTGTTAACTCTTCAAGGGCAAGCAAGCTAATTAATCATATTCCCTACTTTATGAGGACCATCATCATTAGTTTTTGTGTTACTAAATGCAAAGGAAATTCAACTTACTTAGAACTGGCATTAATACAGTGTGAGGAGTATTGTGTACTTTGTTTTGTTGTTATGCAAAACAGTGTTTTGAGTTGCATATAGTGCCTAGCTGATCTGTTGTTTGAACCCCAGAGGAGGACCTGGCACTGATAATAGTATGTCGTGGATTTTGCATTAAGTGAAATGTTACTATATCTTACTCGTGTAATATGAACAACTTGGGATGGGACAGAAAATATGAATGTTGTCTTAAAATTGTGATTGTAAAGCAGGCAGGTATTGTGGTTCAGTATGTTAAGCCACCACTTGGGATGGTCACATCACATACGGGAGTGCCAGTTTCGGTCCTGGCTGCTATGTTTTCTCATCTGGCTCCCTGTTGAAGCATCATGGGAAGCAGCAGGTGATGGCTCAGGTACTTGAGACCCTGCCACTCATGTTCAAGGCCCCAGGCTTTGTTCTGGCCCATTTCTGGCTGTTTGGACATTTAGAGAGCGAACTAGCAGATGGAAGATAGTGCGTGTGCACACACGCTTGCTCGTTTATGCGCTCTATCTGCTTTTTCAAGCAAATGAAAAATTTATTTTAAATTCTGATTTCACTTCTTCATGATTTAAAGAAGAGCATTTTGGTATATTTTTACTCTATTTCATTTACTTTATTTACTTATAAATTTACATAAATATATATATATAAATGATATGTCAATAAGATTTCTCCCTTTTCCTTTTCAGGAGCCGTGGGGAAAAGCGATTGGGTGCTTTTGAATGTGTTCGCAAAGTATATCAGACAGATGGACTTAGAGGATTTTACAGGGGCATGTCTGCTTCCTATGCTGGCATATCAGAGACTGTTATCCACTTTGTTATTTATGAAAGTATAAAGCAAAAACTGCTGGAATGTAAGACTGCCTCTATGATGGAAAACGATGAAGAGTCTGTGAAGGAAGCATCAGATTTTGTGGGAATGATGCTAGCTGCAGCCACCTCAAAGACTTGTGCCACAACTATCGCATACCCTCATGGTGAGAAGAGCTGAAATTGCATAATAATAATATTGTATTCCATAAGAAATATGTCGCATGCCAGCCACCAGTTTGCTTACTAGAGCATTTATAATTTTTACTGAACTCTGGTAAAACAGCATTCTTGAGTTAGCAATGGGCTGATGCAGCTGATTAAAGGGGCAGTGTATGCTGTGATGTAGCATAATGGTGGTCACACGTGCACTCTAGAGTCAGATAGTCAAATTCCAGCCATACTGGATCAGCTAGAGACCTTCCAGTAAGTTTCTGAAAAATATTTGTGTTTAAATGGGGGCTATAGTAAATACTTTCATTGTATTGTTGCTAATTTACATAAACATGGTCTAGAGTACTTAACTTTCTTTCATTATTATTCTTTAGTTTTTTTTCCTTTTTTTTTTTTTTTAAAGATTTATTTTATTTATTTGAAAGATGGAATTACAGAGAGAGGTAGAGACAGAGAGAGAGGTCTTCCATCTGCTGGTTCACTTCCCAGATGGCCACAATGGCAGGAGCTGCGCCCATCCAAAGCCAGGAGCCAGGAGCTTCTTCTGGGTTTCCCATGCAGGTACAGGGGCGCAATAACTTGGGCCATCTTCTACTGCTATCCCAGGCCATAGCAGAGAGCTGGATCAGAAGAGGAGCAAGGCCGGCGCCACAGCTCACTAGGCTAATCCTCCACCTAGCGGCGCCGGCACACTGGGTTCTAGTCCCGGTCGGGGCGCCAGATTCTGTCCCAGTTGCCCCTCTTCCAGGCCAGCTCTCTGCTGTGGCCAGGGAGTGCAGTGGAGGATGGCCCAAGTACTTGGGCCCTGCACCCCATGGGAGACCAGGAGAAGCGCCTGGCTCCTGCCATCGGATCAGTGCAGTACGCCGGCCGCGGCGGCCATTGGAGGGTTGAACCAACGGCAAAAGGAAGACCTTTCTCTCTGTCTCTCTCTCTCTCTCACTGTCCACTCTGCCTGTCAAAAAAAAAAAAAGGAGCAGCCAAGACTAGAACCGGCGTCCATATGGGATGCCGGCACTTCAGGCCAGGGTTTTAACCCACTGCACCACAGCACTGGCCCTGTAACCTTCTTTGTCTAAGTCTAGCTATGCTAGAACATAATCAGAATTGTCCTTGTTTTCAAATGGGAAACTGAGAACCAATTTTTAGAAAATTAAGTAACGTAACCCAAAGTCATATCAGCAGTGGAGCCCAGATCCTAACTGGAGTCTAATTCCAAATCTGCTTCACTTTTGTTACACTGGTTAATATTATAGTCTGCCCCCAGCCCCTGCCCTGCCACTTACATCCTATCAGGATAAATGAAATAGGACTAGAAAATTAATATTTGCTCTAAAATGTAATTTATGAAACCAACTATTAGCCTAGTTGGACTGTGAATTTACCCATCTGTTTCTTCAAGGAGGCTGCTGGCTCCACTAATGGAAGTCAGAGTAGCACATATCCACAACCTTGTTGAGGTTCTGGCCTCCCGTGTGGGTTAAGACAGTGCCTGCTGAAGGAAAGGATAGAGCTTGAGGAATTAAAAAATCCTGTCCTGGGGCTGGTGTCAGCTTGCAAAGCTGTAGTCCCATATGAGTGCCTGTTCAAGTCCTGGCTGCTCCACTTATGATCCAGCTCCCTGCTGGTATGCCTAGGAAGTACTTGAGCCCCTGTTACCCAATGAGATTGACCCAGATGAAGCTCCTGGTTCCTGGCCCAGCCTTGGCTATTAGGGCCATTCCGGGTGTGAAACAGCAGATGGCAGATCTCTCCATCTCTGTCCCTCTGCCTTTCAAATAAATAAATCTTTTTTGGAAAAACAGCAATCTTGTCACTTTGAAGTGTGATGATGTCATTGGGAGAAGAGGTATAGTTGATAAAGGAGGTATTTGGAGTTAAGTGTGTAAGTGGCGTGACTCTCAAAACATGACAGGGAAGTTTCAAATACACTTTCGCCTTTGCTGGGGACTGCCTTAGGCTTTTTGAGACCCATCAAGAGTACCTTGTTGAAATGTTTCAAAAATAGTGAAAGAGTCATTACATTTTTAAATTGGAAATTAAAATCTTATCCAAGCTGTACAATTAAAACCTGAGCAGCTCCCACTTCTCACCTTTAAAATGAAGAAAAATTGGAGTCATCGTTAAGGTCCACTTCCTAGTTGATTCCCAGGCTGGGCCTTGTAGCCGGCAGCTAGTGTTTGTTTCTTTATCCACTTGCCATTTCACATTGGTTTACGTGGAGTGTTGTGAATAGATTAATCTGTGTTCTCTGTGTACTGTCCACTTTATTTTTTTAAATCTTTTTACCTGTTTCTCACTGTATCTATGTTCACCTTTGATACCACTTCCGTTCCCTTTGCTGCTTATTCATATTTTTCTCATCAGATCAGTTCCGCCCTCATTAATTACATAGCATACAATGGATAATTCTCTTTTGTCTCTTTGTATCTTTTTATACTTTTTAGAGGCCTATAAAATTTCATGACTAGTGTATATGGCTTTGATTATAATTTATATTACAATATGATGTGACTGATTTCAATCGGCTACACATTAAAAATCAGCATTTATCTTGAGTGTACACTTACGAAGTGATAAATGAGATGTGCTCCTTATAATTAGGATGGTGTAAAGATATCAGTAATGTTTAAACAAAATTATTTTTTTCTTTCATTTCTTTCTCAAACAGAAGTTGTAAGAACAAGACTACGTGAAGAGGGAACAAAATATAGATCATTTTTTCAGACACTGTCTTTGGTTGTTCAAGAAGAAGGTTATGGGTCTCTTTACCGTGGCCTAACAACTCATCTGGTGAGACAGATTCCAAACACAGCCATTATGATGGCCACCTATGAACTGGTGGTGTACCTACTCAATGGATAGCAGTGTGGGGCTGCTCCAGAGAGGGGAGACCAAAAGATTGCAGTGGACCATGGAGTATCCAAGCCAGCGTGGCGGACGGAAGAAAAGTAGTTTGGGAACATGTAACTATGCCTAAGTGGAAGTTTGGTTGTAGGAATTTAAGTAACCATACCGCATTACTTGATCTTTCAGTAATGAGGGAAAGAAAAACCTTGGCTGCCTCCAAGGAAATGCCTCTCAAAGCACTCCTTACGCAAAATTGCCATTTTCTCTACCATGTCCACCAGATGCAGTTGTGTTTCATTGATTTATGGCAGTCAGAGTATAGTGTTTATTCCATAAGCACGCACTTCTCCAATATTCTAAACACGTACTGTAACTATCCAAAGATAGTATTGGCAGTCATAAATTTCCGATTTCTGGCTATTAATTCCTGTAAAAGTGTTAAGCAACAACATTAGGGAGAGCCTTGGTATTACTGTCACATTTTCCCAAGAAGACCTTGCTCAATATTTTATGTTCAGTTATTTGGCTTTGCAGTCACTTTTTACAGCCAACGAGATAGCATCTAAATATCTTACATATTTTTAACATTAAATTTTGATTTCCACAGCTTACAAGTGTTTGATCTTTTGCATAATGTGGATTTTAAATTGTTTGCCAGTGTATCCAACTCACATGGTAATGGTTTGGGAAGATGAATTAAACTAGTAAAATGTTGATTCTTGACCATTTCAGTGACTTGAGCATGTCCTCATATCTTCCCTAATTGTATGGTACATGAATGAATGCAGTAGTCTTTTCAGTGACTTACTGGATATAAACTTGACTTTCTACCTATTTGTCACACCTTAGTATCATTACAAGTGGAAAACATATACCACTTCTCAGTTTTTCTGTACTTGTTTTCACTTTAAGAATTTGAGCCCTTGAGTTGTTTTCAAGCCCATGTAGATTACATTTTAATTATTTTGTAGAGAAACTGGTAATTTTCTGTTTGGCCCTTGCAAGTTTTTATTTTAAAAATAACATACTAAAACTAATATGTGGGACAGTAACAGTATTAAAGATGAGGGGCCCTCTGCATCTGATTCAGTGGGTAATGCTCTTAACTGACTTAGAGTTTGGCAAAAGAACAAGCTGCTTTTGACAAGAAATTTATTCTGTGCTGATTTTCTGAACGGTAAATCATAGCATTCAAGTTAGTTTGGGTTAAATGTATTAACAGGATATAACTTTTAAATTTTGCTATTGAGACAACTGTACCTTTTAATACTTTAAATGTATTCTATATATGGCCCTTATGAAGCTATCTGTTGTAATTCTGTAAGACTTTGCCTATGGATGTTGCTATACTGGTGTATAAAACGTCTACAATTAAACTCCAGTGTGGGATTCATTTCAGTAGACCGTAACTGTGCATTTTGTGCAGTGGCTTTATCTGCAGAATGACTCCTTGTGAACGCACTTTGTGGCCTTGTTTTGAGGTATGAGAATAGAGAATTTCATGATAAAATTATATTTTTTAAAATATTAGCCGTGTATTGGGCAGAAACAGTGTTGCTAACTTTTTTGGGGTTTTAGGTATATTGTTTTGGAGACCTTCAGTATACATGTCTTAAGTATTCTGTGTGCCCTGTAGTGCCCCCGACACGATTGCCAGCTTACGTTGCTGACACCAGTGAAGTGCAGTGCCCCCTTACCTTCTTCAACCTGACCTCTTGTAGTCACCAATAGCTGGATGTTTCTGAGGTGCTCAATTGGAATCACGAATATTCCAGTCCATGTGGAGACCAAAGGCAAATTGAGTTTCCTTACTTTTTATGGTAAACTTCAGCTTTGACATTTATTGTGAGGAACATACCAAAAAAAGAAAAGAAAAAAAAAGCAGGAGATTCTAACTTAAAAGTGGAGAAGTCTCAACCTATGGTGTTTACCTTTCTGGGTGCCACTGATACTGCCTAAGAATCCAGTGCCATTTGCCTCTGAAGACCCATCACCTCAGTTGTGCTGAATGTAGGGCAGAGACCTCCCTCTTCTCGCTGATCTCAGTACCCACGAATGGTGAAGAGTGATACGAAAACCAGCAGCGAAGGAACACCTTACAGAGCTGTAGCAAATTCCTAACAAGTGTCCTTCCAGGATGACCGTGAATGCTATTTCTGTTTGTATTTAGCAAGTCCAATTTGGCCTTCCGTGCATCGTATTCATCTTCTAAAGCTCTTCTGTGTGCACTAGAAGGAACAGAGTCTCCGTGCTTGTTTGTACAGCAGCTAGAAGAGCACCACTTGCTGTAGTTTATTTTTTGTGTGACGAGGATAATTCAAACAGGTATTTAAAGTTTGCCTCGGAAATCTTTCTTGCAAAAATTTTTAGTGAATAATTAAATTAAAATTGAGTATATATATTTTTTTTAATTTAAAAAGAGAATGCATACTCAAACTCAAAGCATTGGACTTTTTGGGTAGTGTAGACTATGTTTTGTTTTTGTCTGTTTCTACTAGTAGATAACTTTACTTCTGGTGTAAGGTAGTCAACACTCTTCAGATTGGAATGTGCTTTTACTGTAGAATCTTCTCTGAAAATGGAACTGAACACATTCAGGTTAAAGCAGTAGATCCTGGAAAAGAACGTCCTTGCGCGGAGCAGCAGCAGAAACCACTTTGGCTGCCTCTGCTACCTGTGACTCAGAGAATCGGTTTTGTACATTTCAGAGTCCAAATGTGGGGCTTGCCCCATGATTGCAGGATACCATACAGTGCTTTCAATTCGGGGGGGGGGGGGGGGGGGGCCTGTACCACCAAAGCTGGCTCATGGTTCTCATTGTGTAATTTTAATAGAACCAACCCTACTGGATGGGCCCCATGCCCATAAATAATTGATTTGTCATTTTGAAACCTTGGTAGAATATCATGAGACTATTTATCCAGACTTCCGTCTCCTAAACCATGATGCACACTGTGGAATGACAGCAGGTTGAAACCAACAGCATTTAGATTGTTAAGAAATAGTGAACATTTCAGCATATTTAAATTTGTTTTAAATCACAAGCATATTGATTTGAATTTGAAGGTGTTTCAAGTGCTAGAAGTCAGTCCATTCCCTACCCTTCCAGAATCACTGATGCCTGTCTGTTTACATGCTCTCGTGCCCGCGCTCTCGGTACTGTAGGGACTCTTGGGGCTGCTACATGCAGTTCAGCCTTTTTCTCCTCTGATGTTGATCATGACTTTAACATTCCTAACAGTGTAGTTGTTCGGGGATGATTTAAATTGGAGGGCATGACAGTGCGTAAAGCCCAGTGCTTTCTGTCTACTCAGTGTCGCTTCTCCATCCTGCCCTCACATTTGCCATGTGTCTGTACGCTGACTTTTACGCTAGTCCTTTCTGAAGTGATAAACTGTCGCTTCACTCAGTTTTTGTGTTAATGAGCTTTTTGACTGTACCCCAGTGTATGTGAATGAGTAGATTGTGACCTGTAAGTGGTAGCTAATTAGTCAACTTAAAATGAGTTGGTAACTTAACCATTCATGTGAGGTTTGCTATTCTTGATTTATGTACATTGCTGTAAATTATGTGCATTTATTCTGTATTTATGTTATCCAGCCAACTTTTACTTGAATTGTTAAGATTCAAAAAATTAAAATATATTCATGAAAATGTGGTTGTTTTGGTTTTTTTCTTTATGTATATTTTGGCAGAATGAAAATGTGATGACTTTCTTAGGGTTCTCCTACGCGCAGAACAGCGCTTTGCCATTTCAGGTTAGGTGTCAGGCTCATTTGTTGATTGCAACAACAGATCTTTGGGGGCGCCTTCTATCTGCTAGACTGGCATCTCTAGAAATCGAAAGGTCAAGTCATCTGTGCATGTTTTCCATGGCTTTATGGTATTGATCTTTAAGTATATGAGAGAATAACCATTTGTTAGGTTGAAACATAAGTCACACAGATGAAAGTGCAATGTGCTGTCTGCCCACTTTACGTTTTATCTGTTTTAAGTTTTTCAGAATTGCAGCTAACATGAAACATTGCAAGTCTTGCGGGTGAGGAAACCGGGACAGACTGCCATGCTCCGCATCCCAGAGCTACGGTAGAGCTGAAGTAGTGTGCTTAAGCAACAGTCATCTTGTGCTGAAGATGCTGGCAGAGTGATGGCTCAGGTTGCTGTGGGTTAGCTCAAGTGTCTCAAGTTCAGACTGGTGTGGGTTCCCTCCTGAATGTCGAGGAAGGAATTTGTGAGTTCGTGATTCGGTTTCTCAGCACTTGGTGACATTAGACAGCTCAGGCAAGCAAGCACATTGTGTTCAGTGATTTCCTTGTTTTCCTCCTGACTGCATAGGCCAGCTGGCTGCCTTAGTTAATGTATTGAATCAATTCAAAGTGTGTAGTCCTGGGGTGCTGTGTTTGCACAATAGTTTTATGCGATCTCCAGCAGCCCACGATCAGATGAATAGAGTTAGTCACATCTTGTTTACTCACTTGGGTGCTTTGAAACTAGCCCTGGGCTTACTTGGTTACTCGTGGGCATTCTAGATGACATGGGGTGTTCACAGAAACTCTTAAAAGGAAAGATTTGTAGGAATTGACCCAGGATAAAACACAACAGAGAGTAATGAGAAATAAAGCTGAATATGTAAATCAGAACAGTATGGGCTGTCTTAGAACTAAAACATAGACCTATAGTTTATATCCTTAAGCCACTGGGGAACCACTGGATTTTTTCCCCTTCAAAGGTGACCTCATAGAAAGTCAGACTTAGGGGCCAGCATTGTGGCCTTAGTGGGTTGAGCCGCCTGCAACACTGGCATCCCATATAGGCGCTGGTTCCTGACCCAGCTGCTCCACTTCTGAGCCAGCTCTCTGCTCGTGGCCTGGGAAAGCAGCAGAGGGTGGCACCTGCCTCTGCACCAATGAAGGAAACTAGGAAGAAACTGGCTCCAACCTGACCTAGCTCCGGCCACTTGGGGAGTGAATCAGCAGATGAAGATTCTCTCTGTGACTTTGGCTTTCAAATATATAAAAATCTGGCCGGTGCCGCGGCTCACTAGGCTAATCCTCCGCCTAGCGGCGCCAGCACACCGGGTTCTAGTCCCGGTTGGGGCGCCGGATTCTGTCCCGGTAGCCCCTCTTCCAGGCCAGCTCTCTGCTGTGGCCAGGGAGTGCAGTGGAGGATGGCCCAGGTGCTTGGGCCCTGCACCCCATGGGAGACCAGGAGAAGCACCTGGCTCCTGGCTCTTGCCACCGGATCAGCGCGGTGCACCGGCCGCAGCGCACCAGCCGCGGCGGCCATTGGAGGGTGAACCAACGGCAAAGGAAGACCTTTCTCTCTCTCTCTCTCTCTCTCTCTCTCTCTCTCTCCACTCTGCCTGTCAAAAATAAATAAATAAATAAATAAATAAAAATCTTAAAATTTTTTTTCTAAAAAATTAGACATGTAAGAAATTTTGAGAAGTTTGTGGAAAAATATAAAAGATAAATTTTATGCAAAGGATTTTGAAGTCCTACATATACCTTCAAAAAGTTCATGGGAAATGTGTAATACAAAAAATTGCATGATGTGGATCTGGTTCTAGAGGCCATGAGACTATTTTAGGCATGGAAAGCCAAGAACTCTGGGAAAAAAAGTGACCTAAATGAAAGATCTCTGCAAGTGAGATCCCAGTGTAAAGAACAGGCCATCAAAGAAGGAGGTACCTTTCTCTGAAGGGAGGAGAGAACTTCCACTTTGACTATGACCTTGTCTAAACATGATCAGAGTCGGTGAACTCAAAAGGCTTCCATAGCCTTGGCAGCTCATGACTGGAGCCTAGGCAGATCACTGATGTCATAAACAAGATTGTCAATTTGTTAAGTCAACAACAGGAGTCACTGTGCACTTACTCCTCATGTAGGATCTCGGTCCTTAATGTGCCGTACATTGTGACTTAATGCTATAACTAGTACTCAAACAGTATTTTTCACTTTGTGTTTCTATGTGAGTGCAAACTGTTGAAATCTTTACTTAATATATGCTAAACTGATCTTCTGTATATAAGAGAAATGAAAATGAATCTCGATGTTACTGGAAGGGGAGAAGGAGCGAGAAAGGGGAGGGTTGTGGGTGGGAGGGAAGTTATTGGGTGGGGGGGAGCCATTGTGATCCATAAGCTGTACTTTGGAAATTTATATTCATTAAATAAAAAAATATATATTTATTCAAAAAATAGATGAGCTTATTGAGTTTGGTCATATTGATCAGATAAAAAAATATAAAAGAAAAAATTGCTTGGATTGTTGTAAACTTTTGGCCCTAAAACTTACCCTTTTAATTCTATTTCTCCACACAGTTTTTGAAGTGTTCTTGATACACTTCCCATGGAAGTATATTAGATGTATGCTAGATATATGGACTGTATATTAGATACTCTGTGGCAGTATTGCAGTATTTCATCATTTTAGATCTATGAAGATTGCATGGAGAAAACAGTATTTAAGTAGATTTTGAAACAGGGATAGGAATTTCACAGGCTAATTCCTGGGGGAATATTTCCTTATTGACACAAAGAACAAAGTATTTTAGTAGCCTAAGTGAAAAGTAAACCATTTTCTTATTCTCATTTTCATATTCTTATCCCTGGGAATTTACTCAAAAACAGGTGATCGCATCCGCTGGAGCAGAGGGCAGTACCCGACCCTGGCCTTCTGTTCCCCAGCCCTCCAGAACATCTCACAGGTCCCCACCTTGCACCTTCACAGTCCAGCAGTAGCGGCCCATTTACCAGCCACTGCTACTGCACCTTGGCTGTTGAGACTTCAGTGTGGTTGATCTGTGTAGACTTGGCTGACTGATGGCTCAGGTTGTTGTGGTGTATCGTTTCCTAAGGTGCATGTTGGGTTTTGGTTTTGTTCTTTTCCTTACCCCTCAAAAAAAGTGCTAGAGCAACTGGACGTCAGTATGAGTGACAATAAATCATCATCTCACCGTACACGGAAGATGTGTATAGGTAGAATCCCAAATCTTTTAGGAGAAAATATCTTTGCAATCTTGGGACACTAGTGTTTACAAAAAACACCATAAAAGACAAACCATGAAGAATAAAAGACAAAAAGGCAAAAAATGCAGGGCAGGATGGGAGAAAATATTCACAAGTTTGCCACTAGAAGTAAACTGGTAGGTTCACACAGCAGAAGACTACATGGTAAAAATGTGAAGCAAAGCAAATTATTAATGTGATAATGTGGAGGAATAGTAGAAAACATTAAGTGAACTGTCGCTCCCCCTCTTCGTGGAGGAGCAACACAGGACCCTGCGCTGTTCTTTCGTCTGCTCGGCCCTCCCCGGGTTTGCTGCTGGTTCTTCCCGGGTTGGCTACTATCCCTTCCACCTCCGTGGAAGGGCAGTTCCCCCTGGCCGCATTCCCCACTTCCGCAGGGGAGCGGCACACCGCCGGCCGGCTCTTCTCGGGGGCTGCACGGGTTTTCCTTCAGCTAGATGTTCCCCATAGATGTTCCTGGTGCCTGCCGTCTCTCTCCTCCTTTATAGTCCTCCTCCGCCAATCCCAACTCGGCTGCCCACACGCCGAGTACGCTGCTCTCCTCCAATCAGGAGCAAGTCCTACAGTTAATTGGTTGAACTGGAGGCAGCTGTGCGGAAGCTGTTTACTTCTCTCCCAGCGCCATATTGTGGGAGAGCAGATGCATAGAATAAGTCTTAATTCCAGTAACAGTCTAGTCCGGTTTGCTCCCCACAGTGAACAAAGCCTGGCACCAAACATCGTTCTTTATTCTGCTTATATGAAGGTGAGGACAGGCATAACTAGGCAAAGTGACAGAAGTAAAAGTAGTGTTTATGGAGGTGGGGAGGGCGGGAGCTAATAAGGGGAATGATGGAAACGCCTCGTGTGTTCTCTGGTAGTTAAACAGGTGTACATAATATGAAAATTCACTAGTTTTACATTTAAAACTTGGTTACTCTAAGTGTTTTTTAAAGTATAAATAAAATTTAATACAAGCAAAAACTTGACAAAAAGAAATATGGATGAAGGCTACAGAATGAATAACAAAAGACCTGAATTGTCAAAGCACAGTTCATAAAATAAACGTGCTTCATGTGCTTCCAGAAACAAAGTGGAGGACTTGAAAATGAGTATCTGTGGGGCTGGCGCTCACTGTGGCATAGTGGGTACCTGCAGTGCCGGCATCCCATATGGACACTTAGAATCCAGCTCCCTTCTGATGCACTAGGGAAGGCAGTGGAGGGTGGCCCAGGTGCTTGGGTACCTTCACCCACATGGGAGACCTGTAAGAAGCAGCTCCTGGTCCCTGGCTTTGGCCTGGCCCAGTCCCTGGCCATTGCAGCCATCTAGGGAGTGGACCAGCAGAAGGAAGACCTCTGTCTCTTCCTCTCTGTAACTGCCTTTCAAATAAATAAATCTCCCAAAAGTATCTGCTTAGGGCATTGTCAGTCGTCAGGGCTTCCAAGGCGCTGGCTCCAGGCGCCACAGCTTGATCTCAGAACATATTTCTGGAGACACTGATCTCAGAAAGGCCAAGAGTTGGGGGCTGGCGCTATGGTGTAGGGGGTAAAGCCGCCGCCTGCAGTGCCAGCATCCCATATGGGTGCCGGTTCTAGTCCCGGCTGCTCCACCTCTGATCCCGCTCTCTGCTATGGTCTGGGAAAGCAGTAGAAGATGGCCCAAGTCCTTGGGCCTCTGTACCCACATGGGAGACCCGGAAGAAGCCCCTGGCTCCTGGCTTTGGATCAGTGCAGCTCCAGCCATCCAGCCAATTGGGGAGTGAACCATTGGATGGAAGATTCTCTCTCTCTGCCTCTCCTCTCTGTGTGTAACTCTGACCTCAAATAAATAAGTAAATCTTTAAAAAAAAAAAAAAAAAAAAAAAAAGAAAGGCCAAGAGTTACCAGGAGTATTTCCCTGTCCCACTCACCAAGCACAGAGCTAAACAATTAGAACTGAACGTGGAGAAATGGGGTTGGGCCAGCTGCTGGGGCCTGGAGAGCCAGGAGTGTGACGTGGGGGCCTGGGGCTGAAGAGAACCAGAGGGGTCTCTGGGGGCAGGTGGAGTCAGAGCTTTGCAGGAAGCTGTCCACGTGAGCCCCCCACACTCCTCTGACGCTACCCACTGCCGGCACCAACACACAAGGCCCGCTGCCAGGAGTGATGATGAAAACTTGCAAACAGCGCTGGACACCTTCGAGGGCACAAGACGTCAGTGCTCTTAGAAAAGACGCAAAGCAACTGCAGTTATGAAAATGAGCACACCACAGGAAGCCACCGGGAAGAAGACTGGAAATCCACAGGAGTGGGTGTGCAGCAGGCCAGACCCTGGGAGCCTGTCACTCACACTGGGGGCTCGGATCGGGTCCCCAGCTCCCAGCTGTGGCTCTGGTCCAGTCCCACCCTTTGTGGGCTTCTTGGGGGTCAATCACCAGATGGGAGCTTTTACTCTGTGTTTGTGCAAAATAAATAAAAATTTTAAAAAATGAAGAGTGAAATTGTAAAAATACAGGTGCTGATAGTAAGAACTCAAATGGGGGTGGGGAGCAGCATTGCGCTACAGATTAAGCCACTGCTTGCCAGACTGGCATCAATATGAGTGCTGGTTCAAGCCTCAGCTGCTTCACTTTGATCCAGCTCCCTGCTAACGCTCCTGGAAAAGCCGCAGAAGATGGCCTAGTGCTTGGGCCCCTGACACCCACATGGGAGACCTGGATGGCCTGACCCAGCCCCAGCTGTAGTGGCCATTTTTGGGGAGTGAACTAGCAGATAAAAGATTTGTCTCTCTCTCTCTGTAACTCTGCCTTTCAAATTTAAAAAAACTCAATGAATAAGTCAAAAGTGGATTAAATATAACTAAAGCAATTTAAACTTGAAGATCCATCTAGATGTCCCCAGAAGAAAGAAAAGTGGAGAGGCATGGGGAATGGAATGAGAATGTCTAAAGTCCTTCTGGGGCCTGTGCCGCGGCTCACTTGGTTGGTCCTCCGCCTGCAGCGCTGGCATCCCATGTGGGCGCCAGGTTCTAGTCCCAGCTGCTCCTCCAGTCCAGCTCTCTGCTGTGGCCCGGGAGGGCAGTGGAGGATGGCGCAGGTGCTTGGGCCCTGCACCCGCATGGGAGACCAGGAGAAGCACCTGGCTCCTGGCATCGGATCAGTGTGATGCCAGCCGTGGCAGCCATCTGGAGAGTGAACCAACAGAAAGAAGACCTTTCTCTCAGTCTCTCTCACTATCTATAACTCTACCTGTCAAATAAATAAATAAATAATCTTATAAAAAATCTTATAAAGTCCTTCTGATTGGTGTTGCAGAGTATATTTTTAAAAATTAGGAGGTGTGCAGCTTTGATAAGAAACATGGATCCTTATCTCCACATATCACAAGGCATCCTAGATGTAAAAAAACAGGTACTAATAATAAGAACTCAAATGGGGACTGGTGCAAGTGCGGAGCTGGGCGGTACCCAGGAGTGCCACAGTGAGGCGGAAGAAGACACAGGGCGGCACTTGGCTTCTGCTGCCTGCAGGGTGGACTGGGCTGACGGACTACAGAAGTCTCTGAAAGATGAAGAGTCGAGTTTCCCACCAGAGGAAGTCCTAAAGGACATCACTTAGGCAGAAGGAATGTGATACAGATATAAACTCCAGCACATAAGGAAGAGAAGGTAAACAAGCCAGTATGGGAGGTGGGCAGGTGCCAAAAATGATTTATCGTTCGGAAGAGTGGTGCCAGGGGGTCTGGACAAGCAGAAGCCAGGCAGCGCAGCGTCGGACAGTCTTTGGAGAGAAGGGAGGAAGAGAATGGGATCCAGCAAACCGGGGTTACCCGGGAGGAGGAGGAGGAAGACTGGGTGATGTTAAACTTTGTTATATAGACATGCGGGGGGTGGGGGGGAAGGAGTGGAACTGTAAAGGAACAGAAATAATGTAACTTTTATACTTACAGAAGGGAAAATATGAAAAAAAAATTTTTAACTCAAGCCAGAAAGGAGGAATATGAAATAACAATAAATCCAAGTATATCAGTCATTACATTAAGTGGCAATGGATCAAATAGATGTTCTGGTTTAAAGATTGTCAGACTGGAATTTTTTTTTTTTTCTTAAAGAGTTACGGGGGTGGGGGGAGTAGGAGGGGAAGGGCGAGAAGGAGAGAAGAGGCAGAGAGAGCTTCAATATGCTGGTTCATTCCCAATATGGCCACAACAGCCAGAGCTGGGCCAAGCCGGAGCCAAGAGCCAGGAGCTTCATCCAGATCTCCCACGTGAGTGCCAGGGCCCCAAACAAGTGGCCCATTAGCAGGGACCTGGATTGGGAGTGGAGCAGCAGGGGCAGAAACCAAACTGATGCCCATAGTTGGGGGCCAGCGCCAGAGGCGGTGACTTAACCTGCTCGCCACGATGCCCAGCCAATGAGCCTGGCCTTTAAAACTACAAGCAGGGCAGGTGTTGTGGCTTAGCGAGTTAAGCAGTTGCTTGATGCTAGCTACTCCACCTCCAATCCAGCTTCCTGCTAGTGGGCCTGGGAGGTGGTGGATGATGGCCCAAGTTACTGGGTTCCTGTCACCCACCTGGGAGACTTAGAAGGAATTCCTGGCTCCCGGCCGCAATGTGTTCCAGGCTCTGCTGTTGTGAGCATCTGGGGAGTGAACCAGCAAAAGGAAGATCTCTCTCTTTTTGTCTTTCCCTCTGTCTCTGTCAGTGTCTTTCAAATAGATAAATCTTAAATCAATAAACAAACAAACTACAACCAAAACCCTTCGTGAGACATGGCTGAACCCCAAGGACGTGTTAAAGCTGAGAGTAAAAGAGAACAGCTAAGACATGAATAGAATCCGAGGAAGACAGGTGTAAGGACACACCACAAGATAGAACAAAGGCCAGCAAGTACTACCAGAACCCGAGAGGTTCAACTCTTGGTAACCAGAGTAGTTTCACAGAACCATAACAAAACTTTCATGAGTTCAAATTTTTTCTCAATATATTTTAAAGCCAAACTAGAAAGTGCACAGAAATTGAAAAAAACACAAGAAGAAGCAGACAAGTCTATCAAAACTGGGAGATTTTAACAAACTTCTCTTAGGACTTGATAGGACAAGCAAACAAAATTGGTAAAAACAGAGATTTCAGAAACATAACAACTTGAATCCAATGGAAGTACATGGAACGCTGCATTTCACATTTGCAGACTATGCGTTCTTTTCCAAGCACACATGGAATATTTATAAAAGTTGGCCCAGAAGTCTTCGTGCAATCGAGACTCCTGTGAAAAATAAGTTTACTCCCTAGGGGTGCACATTTAGCCTAGCAGGTGCATGGCCGTTTATGATGCCCGCCCTCGTCAGAGTGCCTGGGTTTGATCCCTGGCTCCTCCTCCTGACACCGGCTTCCTATCCTTGCAGGTCCTGGAGGCGGCAATGACGGCTCAGTGGTTGTTTGCCCCACCTGCGTTGAGTTCCCTTTTCCCAGTTTCATCCCCGACCCAGAGCTAGTGGTTGCAGAGACTTGGGAGAGATTTCTCTCGCTCTGTCTCTCCCCCCGCACCCTCCCTCTGCCTCTCAAATAAATAAATAGGGACCAGTGCTATGGTGCAGTGGGTTAATCCTCCGCCTGTGGTGTTGGCACCCCATCTAGTCCTGGCTGCTCCTCTTCTGATCTAGCTCTCTGCTATGGCCTGGGAAAGCAGAAGATGGCCCAAGTGCTCTGGCCCCTGCACCCATGTGGGAAGACCCGGAGGAAGCTCCTGGCTCCTGGCTCCTGGCTTCAGATCAGCTCAGCTCCAGCCATTGCAGCCTTCTGGGGAGTGAACCAATGGATGGAAGACCTCTTTCTCTGTCTCTACCTCTCACTGTCTGTAACTCTACCTCTAAATAAAATCTTTTAAAAAATAGTTTTTAAAAGACAAATTAAAAAAAAAGAAAAAGAAAAAAAGACAAACTTATGGAGTCAGCATTGTGTCACTAAGGTTTAAGCCACTGTCTGTGACACCAGCATCCTATATCTGAGCGCCAGTTCAAGTCCCAGCTGCTCCATTTCTGATCCAGCTCCCTGCTGGTGTTCCTGGGAAAGTAGCAGCAGATGGCCATAGTGCTTGGGCCCCTGCACCCAGGTGGGAGACCCTGAGGGAGTTCTAGGTTACTGGCTTTGGCCTGGCCCAGCTCTGGTTGTTGCAGCCATTTGAGGAGTGAATCACTGATGTAGAGGTCTCTTTTCTCTCTGTCTCTCCCCCTCTGTCTGTTGCTCTGCCTTTCAAGTAAATAAATCTTTTTTAAAAATTAATAAATAAAAGCACAAATGTACTGAATGGAATACAACATTTTGTACACTTCACAGTTAAAACACTATTTTCCAAAGTCGCTTGGATTTGCTCTTTCCTTCTCTGCTCCTCAACTTGTCTACATTTTAAATATAGAGACAAAGATGGATTTCTAGTAAAAGAATGGAAAGACACACACATGCATAAGAAAGTTGAGTGGATATTTGAGGAGTTCTTCAAGAAATTCATGGAAAATTCTTATTAAAAAGACTATGGGGGCTGGCGCTGTGGCTCAGTGGGTTAATGTCCTGGCCTGAAGCACTGGCATCCCATATGGCGCTGGTTTGAGACCCGGCTGCTCCACTTCCTGTCCAGCTTTTTGCTATGGCCTAGGAAAGCAGTAGAGGATGGCCCAAGTCCTTGGGCCCTGCACCCACATGGGAGACCCAGAAGAAGCTCCTGGCTCCTGGCTTCAGATTGGCGCAGCTCCGGCCATTGTGGCCAATTGGGGAGTGAACCATCGGATGGAAGACCTGTCTCTCTCTCTCTCTGTCTCTCTCTCTCTGCCTCTCCTCTTTCTGTGTAACTCTGACTTTCAAATAAAAAAAAAATCTTTTTTTAAAGAAAAAGACTATGCATGGATTTCAAAATTTCTTGCACCAAAATGGAATCATTTTTAATTCCATTTTTCCCACAAACTTTTTGAACTGCCCTTATATTAATATCACACAAAGTAGACATACTCCTAGTGATATTAAAGACTTAAATCTGAAAGTAGAAGTAGAAAAATCCCTCAATGCGTGAAGATATCAACACTTCTGTCTCAGTAATTGATAAAAACAAGTAGAAAAAAAAAAATCAGGGGCCAGCACCATGGCACAGTGGTTTAAGCCACCACCTGGGATGCCAGCCTCCATAGAAGCACCAGTTCGAGTCCTGGCTGCTCCTCTTCCAAATTAACTCCCTGCTGCTTCTCCTGGACAGGCAGTGGACGATGGCCCGAGTGGTTGGGCCCCAGTCACTCCACCTGGATGGAGTTTCAGTCTCTTGGCTTTGGTCTGGCCCAGCCCTGGCCATTGGCAACTATTTGGGGAGTAAACCAGCAGATGGAAGATTCTGTCTCTCACTCTTGCACTCTCTCAATCTCTTCCTCTCCCTTTCTGTAACTATGCCTTCAAATAAATAATTTTTAAAAAACCTCAGTAAATATATAAAAATGTTTGAATAACACTATCAACAGCTTTATCTAATTGGCATTTATAGAAGACCTTATCTAATAAGAGCAAAAAAATTCTTTTAAATGCATGTATACACTCACCAAGACAGATCACATATTGGTCATAAAGGAAGTCTCAATTTAAAATGATTTAAATTATACAGAGTATGGTCTGCATCTAAAGGGTAATTAAATTGGCTGGCGCCGCGGCTCACTAGGCTAATCCTCCGCCTAGCGGTGCCGGCACACCGGGTTCTAGTCCCGGTCGGGGCGCTGGAGTCTGTCCCGGTTGCCGCTCTTCCAGGCCAGCTCTCTGCTGTGGCCAGGGAGTGCAGTGGAGGATGGCCCAAGTACTTGGGCCCTGCACCCCATGGGAGACCAGGATAAGTACCTGTCTCCTGCCATTGGATCAGCGCGGTGCGCTGGCCGCAGCGCGCCGACCGCGGCGGCCATTGGAGGGTGAACCAATGGCAAAAGGAAGACCTTTCTCTCTGTCTCTCTCTCTCTCACTGTCCACTTTGCCTGTCAAAAAAAAAATAATAATAATAAAGTGTAATTAAATTAACAATTAATAGCTGAGGGGCCAATGCTGTGGCATAGTGGGTAAAGCCACTGCCTGCGGTGCCAGCATCCCATATGGGTACCAGTTCAATTTCCAGCTGTTCCTCTTCTGATCCAGCTCTCTGCTGTGGCCTGGGAAAGCAGTAGAAGATGGCCCAAGCACTTGGGTCCCTGTACCCACGGGGGAGACCCGGAAGAAGCTCCTGGCTCCTGGCTTCGGATTGGTCTAGTCTGGCTGTTGCAGCCTTTTGGAGAGTGAACATGGAAGACCTCTCTCTCTCTCTCTCTCTCCCTCCCCCAACTCTCTCTCAAATAAAACAAATAAATATTTGAAAAAAAATTAATAGTAGAAAGATAGCTGGTATTCAGATAGTGTAGCTTTAATATGCTGCACCGTGATACTGGCAGCCCTGGAGTTCATAAATGGACTTGGGACCCAGCGGTTTTGAAGCATGTATATGGAGTTTTAAGAAATAAAAAAAAAAAAAAAAAAAGAAAGATAGCTGGAATATATTCACAAATATTTACAAATAAAATATCATACTTTTAAATAACCCATGGGTCAAAGAAGAAATCTCAAGATTCATTATACAGTATTTTGAACTGAATGTTAATGAAAATATCACATCAAAATTTGTTAGATGCAGATAAAGCTGTGCTTTAAGGGCAATGAATAGCGTGGATGGTTAAAATAGGAAAAAAAGGTATAAAATTGAAGATATAAGGTAATACTTTAAGACTCTGGAAAGAGAGCAAGTGAATACATAAGTAGAAGAAATGAAAGTTAATAACAAAGCAAGCAATTATTGTAATGCAAAATAAAAAGCACCCGCAAGAGGGGCTGTTGCCATGGGGCCGTAGGCTAAGCCATTACTTGTGATACTGGCATCTCACACCTGAGTGCTGGCTCAAGCCCCAGATGCTGTGCTTTCAATGCAGCTCCCAGCTACTCCACCTGGGAGAGCAGGAGAAGATGCACTAAGTGTCTGGCCCCTACTAAGTTGGAGGGCCCAGGTGGAATTCCAGGCTCCTGGCTTCAGCCTGGCCCTGCCTTGGCCATTGCAGCCACTTGGAGAGCGAACCAGAGGATGGAAGATCTCTTTCTTTTTCTTTGTCTCTCCCTTTTTTCTGTCACTCTACTTTTCAAATAAATAAGTAAATGAATGAATAATTGAATAGAAAAATCTTTTCTTAAAAATCCGTAACACCAAAAACCAGTTCTTTGAAAGATCGGTAACTCAAGCCAGACTAACAAAAAGAATGAAACACAAATGAGTAATCTAAGCAGAGACATCTTACAAGTGGCACAGATACTGAAATGACAGTAAGCAAAGGAGGAAAACCTTTGCCAGTAAATATAACTTAGAGGCGACGAGTAAGTTCTCGAACTGGGATCCGTGTGCTGCAGCTCCCTGCCCGGCACGGTCTCCCCTGCGCCTCTTCCCGACTATTCTGAATGCAGCTCCAGAAGTCCAGTGGGTTTCTCCTCCCGGGGAACACCCGTGGGGCATCCCAGCCCCCAGCGCTGCGGCTGCTCTCCACCTGCGGCTCGTGCACCTCCACTCTCCATTCCAGCTCCAGCTGCCCTCGCTCTCAGATCTCAGCATGGGGGGGGGGGTGTACTCTGGAGAGCCTCAGGGTCTGGACACCATGCCCTCTTTGGGACAGGTCTACTGCCCTTGGCAGTGACCATCAGATTAGAGGAGAGAGTGCCAAGAGCCCCCCCCCCCCCCGCCGTAGCTCTTCTAGGTCCCCTCTGGTCCCGCCTCCGTCCCTGTGCAGCAGGAACCCCTACCTTCTCCTGAGGGTTGGGCTCACTGCCCTTGAGAGGCTGCTGCCGCCCCTGCCTGCCTGCTGCGCTCTGCACATGAAAAGCTTGATGTGCCTGGGCGGCAGTCGCCACTCAGAGTTCCAGGGTCCCTTACCCCATGTGCACTCCATGTGCAGAAGCGTTCCTCCCTTTGGGGACCAGGACCTCTGATCCGCAGAGGCCTGAGTTACGCGGAGACGGAGCTCACCAGCTGGAAGTGAGATGCGGTGTCATGCGCTGGACCCACATACTCTTCCCACTGGGGATGGAGAGCCACGAGACAGTCTGTGCTTTGTACACTGCAACCTGGAGGATGAGCGCATGTCCCCCCGGACCTGGAGCTGCAGCTGCTTCCTCAGTGGAGGCCACCGCAGAGCCCTCTGAGGCCAGCAGCTCTTGGGTGGCCCAGTGGATGATGTCACCAGCGAGTCTCGTGGTCACAGGCCCACTCCCAGCCTCCTGCCCTGGACATTGCGTCCCTGGTCTGATGCGAGGCGCCAGTGGCTCAAACTCTTGTCAATCTCAGGTGTGGGACTGGTGACGTCTTGCGGGCAGGGAAGATGTGTCCAGTTCTGCTAGAACAAGAGACTGGCCCTTCCCAAATGCAAGAAGCCAACTATGGTGAACTTCCCTCCTAAGGGCTGCACGGCCCTCTCCAGGAGTGGCCCCGTTGTTGGCTGTTGGGCATGGGCTTCTGCTCCTGGCTCCTGGAGGGCAAGGCCCAACCCCTCTGCTCGCCTCCCCAGCACCTGGCTCAGAGTCTGGCCCACGAGGCACAGCCAGTAAAACAGCGTGGACTGAATGAAAGGACACTGGCATTTCTACTGCAAATGCATACATACTCCCAGCAAGGCTGTCCATCAAAGCCGGGCAGAGCCTTACAACTGCTGAGGTGAGACTTTGTTATCCAAGGAGTGAAGGGAAAAAAATGTCTGTCTTTCTGTATATGTGCACATGCACATGAATGTGTGCATTAGAACAATGACTTCCCAAAGATGCCCACATTCTAATCCCCGGAGCCTATGCGTGCATCATGTTCCGTGAGCTGGGAGCATGCTCGCTGCAGACAAAGCAAAGGCCCCTAACAAGCTGACTCAAAGAGAAAGAGACTGTCCTGCATCCTGCAGGTGGGCCCAGCGCAGCCGCAGAGTCCTTACGAGTGGGGCAAAGAGACAGAGGAGGCACAGCCACATAGACGCCCTCTCGGGGAGACCCGGCCAGCTCCCCCCGGCCACTGCTGGCTTTCAAGACGGAAGCGAGCTGTGTGCAGAGGGACGCCGGCCGTTTCTGCACTTGATCTTAGCCAAACTTCTGGAAGCTGGCAAAGGCAAGGAATCACTGTCCTGGAGCCTCCAGAAAGAGCTGCAGCCCTGCAGAGACCTTGATCCGAGCCTAGCGAGACCCGCTTAGACTTCCGTTTCCATACCCGTATGTCTTAAAAGTTGTGTTATTTAAAGTCACTTAGTTTGAGCTAATTTGTTACAGCAACAATAGGAACTTAACACAGACTGCACATCATTTACATATTCTCATTCTCTTTTCCCTTTTTTTGTTTATTTTTTTCCTTTTCAGTTAAGGGTACATTGCGGAGATAAGTAGCTTCTCTCATAGTCCTGGAGCTATGATCAAGTTCAGGAAAAGTGTCATTTCTATGATGTCTCCTCATGTACAGCACACATTCTCATGTGGCTGATTGTCACAGGAAAATCTAGCTCAGGACCAAGCATTTAGGTGCATTTAGTTGTCGTGTCTCTATGATCTGGAGCTGTTTTCAGCCTTTCGCTTTCAAGACACTACCGTTTTTGAAAGTACAGACCAATTCTTTTTTTATACCACCTGTAATTTGGGTTTGTCTCATTTTGAAAAAAAAATCATTTATTTCAAAGGCAGATATAGAGAGATAGTCCGGCCACTGGCTCACTCCTCCAAATGCCTGCAACATCCAGGACTGGGCCAGAACAAAGCCAAGAGCCTGGAACTCAGTCTTGGTCTCCTACACGTATAGCGGCAACCCAAGTATTTGAGTCATCATGTCGCCCAGGGTGCTTATCAGCAAGAAGCTGGAATTGGAAGGAAAACTGGGACTCAAATCCAGGCACTCCAATTACGGCATGCAGGCAACCAAGCAGCATCTTACCCACTAAGCCAAACGCCCACTCTCAAATTTGTCTCATTTATCTTTGTGATTAGTTTAAGGTTATACGCTTCGGGAAGCTGTACCACAGAACTAATATTGTTTTGTTGTAAAGTATTTAAATAACTGATAATTATATTCCAGAAACAGCTGGAAATAATTACCAATGCAATCCAATTTTCAACTCTGATAAAAAGTAATTTAGGAAAAAAAATCCACCCCAACGTCTTCCCCGATCTGAGCATCTTCCTGATTGGAAAGGCTTTAGGAGGGTAATTGGCTGGAGACGTCGATAGTGCTGCTGCATCGTGCCTCTAGGGGGCGCCCGGCAGCTTCAGAGAGACACAGAACTTCCAGGACCTGCAAACAGCATTCATTCACTTTCAGAGGCGTGCCCTGAAAGACTGTTCCATTCATGTTTTAGGATCCCTGAGACGCTAGTAAATTACAACGATTAAAACATGGAAGGAAATAAAGACTGGTTGTACCGTCTTCTGTGATGATAGAGTCATCTGAATGCCATTTGAATCCACGTATTTACATAAGGAACTGGCCCTTTAACTCCCTGTGTAGTGCTGTTTGTTGCGCATATCCAGATTTGTGCTGTGTTAATAGCTGTATGATGGGCTGTATAATGCAGCTAAAATGAGATGATGAAGTTGAACACGGCAGCTGGGTGCTCCCACATTCCCTACGCCACTGGAGAATTCTCTGAAAAATATTGCCTTTCTCTCTTTAAGACCATCTGACTCTGGGTCTGACTGCAGTTGAGATAAACGCCCTGTTTATCCCTCCCTCTAGTCCCACTCCGCTACTCCGGGGCTGGGTTTTCATGCTGACTTGAGTGGGCATTACAGCAAACGCTTTGCCATGTCAGGCAGGAAATAGAGGATTGAAAGTAATATTGCGTTTACTAGTGCAATTTCCGCCTTGTGCCCTGGGGGGTCTCACTTTAAAGCAGGTGGGCAGAGGAGAAGAGGCCCCCAGCCCCCCCAACCCCGCCACGGGAGCTGGTCCCAAGCCTTCCCCCAGTCCTCACTCGCTGGGCACGTATAAGGATTCTCAGGCACCAGCAGCAAGAACACCCTCATCAGTCTTGTTTATGCATTTATTCGCAGTCAGCCAATGTTTACCGAGTGATGGAGAAATCCTGGCAGAGCTCGCTGGAGTCTAGAACTTCCTTCAATAGTTCCTCGTTGTGTCTAGGGAAAGACTACTAAAGGGGTTTTCCCCCTGCAGCTGTGAGAGAGACAGACCTGGGAAGAGGGAGGCCTGGCTTCCCAAAGGACCTGGCAGGTTGAGTTTGTACTTCGGGTTGGAGTTTCAGCTCTGGGGCCCGAGACAGATTCCAAAGGCAGAAAACCCGGTCCACTGCACCAGACCAGGCGGTAAATACCCTGGCCCTGTGTGAGCTGTGGCGGAGGTCAGAGTTGTTCAAATGGCATCGTAGAAACTCCGCGGTCTCCTCATTCTGAGAGGCTCTGGCGGCTGCTCTGGGAGCCTGAGCAGGCCGTCTCCTCTCGTTTCTCCCATTCACAAAGTGGCGATTGTGGGACTTGCACCCAGGGGCTGTTTTGGGCAGACCACGTGATAGGCACTGTGAGAGGGCCCGGCACACAGCAGGGAGCCAGGAAGAGCAGCAGCCTTCAGGGCCCTCCCTTTGCCCCGCCAGAGGGAAGCCACCTACTGTCCCCTGGCTGGAACCCGACCTTTCTGACCTCTGTTCAGACAGACTTCTCCCAGCCTCGGGCTTGGCTCTTACAGGAAAAAGAAAAAGAAATACACTTACATTGGAAAGGAAAGAATTGAGTCAAGCAAGCATTTTCCTTCACATCAAAACAAAAGCTAGGAAAACAATGAGAGTAAGTCAGGAAGTCAAGTGCGCACCGATGCCCACCGAGGGCAGAAGAGAGATTTCGATGTCAATCGACTTTGCCAGACATTCTGCCAAGCCAGGCCAGGGCTGTCGGTGTTTGTCAGAAGCACCAGAGGGGTTTTACATTCTGCATTGATGCCTCTGCTGTGCTTACTCTTGGGAGCTCCCAGAAGATTCCGCCTGCCTCTCGGCATCAGCCCAGACTGGCTGTGGGACCGTGTGCCTGCAGAGGGAGCCCACCTGGCTACGTGGCTTTCCGGCCTGAGTGGCTGTGAGCGGCCACGTGCCACGAAAGCGCTGCCTCTCCACTCCGACAACACCAGCAAGGCTGCAGCCGATGATAACTGCGTCTTGTCCAGGACTAATTACCCAGCACGAGGAAACTGACAAGTGTCTCAGGAGAAAGCTGTGCCGCGTTTGTTTTGACACAAAGCTGAGATAGTGCTCAGGGCTAGGTCTCCCAGAGATTGGGATCGCTGATGTCAAGAGCACCAAGACGGTGCATCGGTACTTCCCCCCAAGGTCTTCTGCCTCTTCCTTTGGCCAATGAGGATAAGACAAGGCCGCCACCTCCACCCCAGAGGACCACTGCTTTCCTGGTGTGGGATCTCCCTCTAAGGAGGAGACTCTAAGGTGCTACTCAGAGAGCGGTGCCCCGCTGGCACTGCCCAGCCAGGGCTGCGCTCGGCGTGAGGGGCGTGAGGGGAGCGTGAGCGTTGTTTTTAGTGCCAGGATGATTGGAGAGGAAGACGACCGACTGGCAGGTGTGGGCCAGACTTGTAAACACAGCTGTCCCACACCCAGACTCTTAGTGTCCTACCAGAGCATTGAACCCAGAATTAGCAGGTCCTAGCACTCTCGGTCACATGGAGCAACACAACATATTCTGATATTCAGTAGGTTATCTAGCAACACATCTGCTGTGTAAATCCGAGCAGGGTGGGGCTTTGTTCCATTTGACTTAAAGCCTTACTAAGAGGGGCGGGCATGGTGGTGCAGAGGGTGACGCCACTGCTCGCGACAATGCGGAGTCCCAGCTTCTCTGCTCTGATGCAGCTCTCTGCTAATGTGCCTGGGGAGGCAGCAGATGACGGCTTGAGTACTTGAACCCTTGCCACCCACACTGATACCAGGATGGAGTTCCTGGCTCCTGCCTTCATTCTGGCCCAGTCCTGGCTTTTGTGGCCATTTAGGGAGTGAACCAGCAGGTGGAAAATCTTCACCTTCTCCCTCTTGCTCATCCTCTCCCTCTGATGCTCTAACTTTCAAATTAATTATATATTTTTTAAAGATTTATTTTATTTATTTGAAAGAATTAGAAAGAGGGAGGGAGGGAGGGAGGGAAAGAGGGAGAGATCTTCCATCTGCTGGTTCACTCACTCCCCAAATGGTTGCAATGGCCAGAGCTGGGCCAGGCCAAAGCTAGGAGCCAGGAGCTTCATCCAGGTCTCCCACTTGGGTGCAGGGGACCAACAACTTGGGCCATCTTCCTCTGCTTTCCCAGGAGCATTAGCAGAGAGCTGGATTAGAAGCAGAGCAGCAGGGACTTAAACCAGCATGCAGATGGGGGTGCTAATTTTGCAGGTGGCAGCTTAACCCATTATGTCACAAGCCAGCTCTTCAAATTAATTAACTTTAAAAATGTTACCAAGAGTGTTTGCCAGTTCAGAAAGTCACAAGTTCAGGTGCCAGAGAGCAGAAGTGTCTCACGGTGCAGTTTCTGGAATACGTGCGTATACAGGATGAGCTGTCTTGAAGATGGGAGCCAAGTCTAAACAGGCAGTTTGCTTCACACACACACCAAGAGACACGGCATAAAGGTAATCTGGTACAATCATTTTATTTTGATTTCAAGCCCTCGCATGAGATCAGGTGTAGAATTTTCCACTTGTGATATCATGCCAAAGTTCAACAGCTTTCAGATTTTGGAGCTTTTTGGATTCTTGGATTAGGGAAGCTCCCACTATTTGAGTCACAAATAAAACGTCTCTGTTGTCAGCCCACATTTGAAGCTGCCACACTCGTGATCTGTTCCCGTGGGTGTCTGGCTGTTTCACTGTTGTCTGCTGGTGCGATTGTGCCCGGGCACATACATATGGAAGTTCATATTATTACAAGTTACTTTCCTCTCATTTCTCCTTTGTGTCAGAATGAGGACATTCTATTGATCTGGATAAACTGCAGGGGATTTTTATCTCAAGATGATAAAGGGAGCGTGGCAAAGCATTTGCCGTGCTAAGGGGTCATTACGCAGGACACTGATCACCTCTGAACCGGGGTCACTGAAGCTCCAGAACTCTGCCTTGCTTCTGCCTTTGATGAGTCATTAAAAACAAACTTATCTTTTTTTAAAAAAAGATTATTTATTTATTTGTTTATTTGAGAGGTAAAGTTACAGACAGTGAGAGGGAGAGACAGAGAGAAAGGTCTTCCTTCCACTGGTTCACTCCTCTAATGCCCACAACAGCCAGGGATGGGCCAGGTTGAAGCCAGGAACCAGGTACTCCATCCGGGTCTCCCACATGGATGGCAGGGACTCAACTATTTACAAGGCCATCACCTGCTGCCTCCCAGGGTGCGCATTAGCAGGAAGTTGGAACTGGAGGAGGAATTGAGGCTCGAATCCAGTTACTAGGATATGGAATGCCAGTATCGGAGCAGCAGGCATACCTGTTAACACCAAATGCCGCCCCAACGCTGTTGCTTATATCTGCCTGGATCAGAACAAAATGCCCAAGCAAATGGCTTAAACAAGACAGAGGTCTGTTTCTCTCTCACGCAAATGAAGTCCAAAGGTCCGGGCTTTGTGCAACCGTCATCCAAGGCTCCATCCCCTTAATGCTGGTTCCATTTTCAAGACTGTTTTGTGATCCAAGATGACATGGGGATTCCAGTCACCACGACCACAGTCTAAGCAGGAAGCTAGGAGAAAGAGGAGAGCCATGGGCTTCCCGGCAGCTGTCCATCCCCTCACACGGAGCTTGCCCGGGGCACCTCCGACAGCTCTGCTCGCATCCTGCGGGGCTGCCATAGCTGCTGGGGAATGGGGTCTTTGAGCTGAGCACGAGGGTCCCTACAATGGTATCAGAATCCTGAAAATAAGAAAGGCAGGGAGAAAAGATACTGGCCTGGCATTTAGCAATTTCACTTTTCACTGCTGCTAGGGCTGTGGACACAACGGGACTCCCTCCCTCTCCAGGCTTAAGGAGCCCATTGTTCTGAAAAGAACAAAAGCTGTGAAGTCCAAGAGGCCTGGGTCACATTGCAGCCCCTCCCCCGACTTTCTGGGTAGTGACCTTAGCCAAGTGACCTAACCTCTTTGGGTGTCATTTTCCTGGTCTGCACAGTGGGGCTGGAACTAGTACCCACCTCCTGGGTCATGCAGAGGCTCAAATGTTTGTAAAGACCCTTAGTAACCACCCACCTCTCCTCCCTACCCCCAACGCCACCCCTAGACCCACACTTAGCAATGCACCGCTGAGTCCCGGCACACTTTGTGTCACACGTCAGCTTGGTGAGCGGAGGAAGAGGGTCAGTAGGAAGCCCCCGCCTCACACCTGTCAGCTCTTGGCCCGCTGTTCTGCAGGGAGGATGTGAAGACAGCTGGGCTTGGTTTTTCTGGGCGTTTTTCCATGATCCTTTCCGGCAGGCCAGCCAGAGGCCAAAACCTTGAGCGCAGTCAAGTCTCTCAGCAGCATCTGCCTTCCCTGGCTGCACCGGAGATCTGACCAGCGATTGTGCGAGCTGCTCCTCTGCCTCGCTTCCAGAGCGGAAGTGCTTTTACAATGACCATGTTCCATGCAGCGCCATTTCCCACCATGAGAAACCAGGGCAGCTTGGAGAGATGAGCGATTCCAGGGCTGGGACAGGCTACGTGCAGGACAGCCTGGCATTGTTGCGCCAGGACTCCCAGAATCCAACTTAGGGGAGCTTCCAGTGATCAAAGAGGATACGAGCATCGGATAGAATAATGATTATAATGTATTGAAATATCATATATTTAAATTGGTGTTCATTAAAAACTTACTGTGGGTTTCTTGCTTTTTTTTTTTTTTTTTAAGATTAACAGAATAGTCATTCTTCTGAATAAAAGGTAAAAAGAAAATCAACAGGGTGGAGGTGTGGCGTAGTGGGTAAAGCAGACGCCTGCAGTGCTGGCAGCCCATATGGGCACCAGTTTGAGTCCAAGCTGCTCCATGTCTGATCCAGCTCTCTGCTGTGGCTTGGGAAAGCAGTAGAAGATGGCCCAAGTCTTTGGGCCCCTGCACCAGTGTGGGAGACCTGGAAGAAGCTCCTGGCTCCTGGCTTCCAATCACTGCAGCTCCGGCCATTACGCCCAATTAGGGAGTGAACCAGCAGGTGGAAGACCTCTCTCTCTCTCTCTCTCTCTCTCTCTCTCTCTCTCTCCCTGCCTCTGCCTCTCTGTAACTCTGCCTTTCAAATAAATAAATATTTTTTAAAAAAGATTTAAGTAAAGGCATTTATCTTTCAGAATAAACATTTGATCATTGCAGAAGAATCACGTATAATAAAAGCCAGAACCAGTACTGAATTAGAAAACCACCGCTTTGTGGCCTCTGCTGAAAAGCGGATCTGGCACACTCATCGATGCTGCTAAACCAGCAGGTGGGAGGTGAGAGCACTTTACAAAGGTCAAATCTGGATGATCCCACCTGAACTCTGTTCAGCTTTAACGCTGCCCAAAGTGTAGCATCCACATGCAAAGTGCCTCCAGGTGTGGTGGCAGAGAAACTGCACGGCGTCACCAGGAGGTGTCCTGGCCAAGCAAAACTGAACCGGAATTGAATCAAGCTTCTAAACCTTCCTACCACGTAGGTAACAAAGACAGGGCTAGAGAATGTGTTAACAAACACTGTGGCCAGTGTGGTGGCACAGCGGGTGAAGCCACTGCCTGTGACGCTGGCATCCCATCCTAGAGTGCCGATTGGGTTCTAGCCCAGGCTGCTCTGCCTCTGACCCAGCTCCCTGCTAATGCCCTCGGGAAAGCAGTGGAAGATGGTCCACGTGCTTGGGCCTCTGCCACCCAAGAAGATGACACAGATGGAATTCCTGGTTCTTGGCTTCCACCTGGCCCAACCTCTGTTGTTGCAGCCATTGGGGAGTGAACCTTCAAATGGAAGATATCTCTCTCTCTCTCTCTCTGTCAGTTTGTCTTTCAAATAAATAAAATAAATCTTTAATTAAAAACAGAAACACTCTGGGGATGCAATCCACCAAGTCCAGAATGTTGGACATTCCAGAGGATAAATGATGCCATTTCTTCAATGAATAAATGAAGTGGACTGAAATAAGATATAGTTATACATTAAAATAAATGTAAATGAGACCAGCGCTGTAGCATAGTGGCTAAGCCTCTGCCTGCGGTGCTGGCATCCCATATGGGCATCGATTCAAGTCCCGGCTGCTCTACTTCCGATCCAGCTCTCTGCTGTGGCCTGGGAAAGCAGTAAAAGATGGCCCAAGTCCTTGGGCCCCTGCACCTGCGCGAGAAACCCTGAAGAAGCTCCTGGCTCCTGGCTTCAGATTGGCTCAGCTCTGGCTGTTGCAGCCATTTGGGGAGTGAACCAGCGGACGGAAGACCTCTCTCTCTGTCTTTTCCCTCTCACTGTCTGTAACTCTACCTCTCAAATAAATAAATCTTTGTAAAAAATAAAATAAATGTAAAAGACCTTAAAGACAACGAATCATATGCAATGTAAGGAATGTAATTAGATTCTGATTTCCGCAAACCAACTACAAAAAGACATTTCAAGATAACTGGGAAAAACATGAACATAGATTGGGTATTAGATTATTTTAAGAAATTATCATAATTTTGTTGGGTGTGATGATTGTACTGTAGTAATTTCGGTTTTTAGTCTATTTTTATTTATTTGAAAGTCGACACACATAGAAAGAGAGAGAAGCAGAGGAATCTTCAATCTAATTCACCCCCCAAATGCCAGCAATTAGCTTGGCTGGGCCAGCCAGAAGCCAGGCAGGAGCCCAGAACACATTCCAGGTCTGTCTGCCATGTGGGTGACCGGGACCCAAGTTCTTGGGCCATCACCTGCTGCCTTCCAGGGTGCACATTAGCAGGAAACTGGCTGGAAGCAGCGGCATGACACAAGCCTAGGCGCTCTGATCTGTGGTGTAGGTGTCCCAAGCGGCAGCCAGCTCCTGTAATGGTTTTTTTAGTCTTTATCTGAGGGCAAAATGATACAATGTCTGAGATTTGCTTTGGCAAACTGGGGTGGGGTAAGGGGAGCCCAGATGGAATACAAAATTACTTCAAAAGTGTGGAAAAGTGGAATTAAAAAATGGGTTTAAGTCCCAGCTGTTCTGCTTCCAGTCCAGCTCCCTGCTAACTCACCTGGGAAAGTCGCGGAAGATAGCCCAAGGCCACTCACATGGGAGACCAGGATGGAGCTCCTGGCTCCTGGCTTTGGCCTGGCCCAGCCCTACCATTGCAGCCATCTTGGGGAGCAAACCAGTATATGGAAGATTCATTCTCTCCCTCCCCTCTCCCCTCACCCCTCTCCCCTCTCCCCTCTCCCCTTTTCCCTCTCTCTCTCTCCTCTTTTGCTCTTTGCTTTTCAAATAAATTTTTAAAAAATATATGTTTATTTTGGTGCCAAAAATGCTAAAATCTATGCATAGATAGCGTGGGCTCACACCCCAAAGAACTCTGGACCCCTAAGCTTAAAGCAACAGGGTTCATAAAGGCAAAAACCACAAGGAGGGGAGGGCGGTATACATGTTTGCTAGGGTCAGGTTGACCTAAGACCTATGGGAAACTACTACCAATGACAATCTTGACAGTAGACAAATTGCAGTCTTTACATTAATCCAGGTGCAGCGTATCTGTTTTTAAGCTTGAGCGATCATGCTAGGGAGTGTCTGTGCTGCCCAGTGTGGTGCAGTGGACTGTTATTGTCTGAGTACTGCTATTGTCTGGGTTTTAGATCATTGTTTCTTTTTTAAAAAAAAAATTTATTTATTTGTTTGGCAAGTAGAGTTACAATGAGAGGAAGAGACAGACAAAAAGGTCCTCCTTTCCGTTGGTTCACTCCCCAAATGGCCGCAATAGCCAGAGCTGCGCTGATCTGAAACCAGGAGCCAGGAGCTTCTTCTGGGTCTCCCACGTGGATACAGGGGTCCAAGGACTTGGGCCATCTTCTACTGCTTTCCCAGGCCATAGTAGTGAGCTGGATGGGAAGTGGAGCAACTGGGACTAGAACCAGTGCCCATATGGGATGCTGGCGCCGCAGGCAGAGGATTGACCTAGTGCGGTGCCACAGCGCAGGCCCCAGATCATAGTTTCAGACCAGAATCTCAGGTTGCAGGGTGCTTTCTCAAGATGGGACTCTCAGGCACTCCAAAATGGAATGTGGACTGTCAAGGTGTTACATCACACTCATGTCCTTTCCCTCCCCTCCTCTTTCCCTCCTCCTATCCTCTTCTTCCCCCCTTCCCATCCTCTTCCCTTCCCTTCCCCCCTCCTTTCCTCTCCTCTCCCCACCCCTCCTCTCCTTCTCTCCCCTCCACTTCCCCTCCCCCTTCTTCTCTCTCCCTCCCCCTCCCACCCCCCACCAGGTCCAGAAGCCCTAGAATTGGCCAAGAGCCCCCAAGGAAGCTGCACAAAAGTTGGTGTGGCCACCTGTATGTGCCAGACGTGTTCCGTGGGCGCAGCGTGGTCCCTGTGGGGTCCAAACTTCTGAAGACCCGCTCTGTGGTGGGGTTCTACCGCACGCCGGCATTGGTCAGCCGGGCTGGGCAGTGGTGGTTTTCTACCTCTCTAACCCTGGGGCTGCCAAAAGCAGGAGGCCTGGCACACAATTCTCCCCGCCCCAGGAGTCCAGTGGAGGGATTGGGAGCAGAGGCTCTGGCCACAGACTTTTTGCTCTGACCCCCGAGGGGAACCCTGGACACGTGTTCCTGAGACCCGGATTCCTCACCCATGAGACAGGAATTCTGAGTGTGGCCGTGAAGGCTCAGCGAGGAGACCGGGCCACCCCCACTCGCCGGAAGCCAGCGTGCTGGGCAGGGCCCTTCCCTGAGCCTGTGGGCAGTGGGCCGGGGGCCCAGCGTGGGACTAGCCAGCCGCTCTGCCTCCTTTGTTGTCCCCTTTGTCCACCATCTGTCTGGCCCAGGGGCCGCCTGCCATCTGAGCCCCGCCTGCTCCTCCTCCCCCAGCCTCAGAACAATACCCAGGGCACCTTGCGGGGCCCCGGGGGCAGGACTGGGCTTTCTGTCTGCCTGTCAGCCTCTCTCCCTCAGAGCGGGGGCCTCTGTGCATGGGGACGTGGGAGCCAGGAGGACAGGCTGGTGGGCCGCGGGGACGCCCAGCATCCTGCACACTGCTAATCCGGGGATGGGGTTTCCCCGCAGGGTAGTCACTGACCTCGGGCCGGAGGCGCACGTCTGTGTGGATTGTGAGAATATACCCAGCCTCCCTTGCGCCTCCTGCCAACCAGCCCCTTCCTCCTTTTTGCTCATTTAGGTTGTAATATTGCCACAGGAATGAGGACACTCATACATTTAAGTCACAAATAGATTTGTCTTCCTGGAAAAGGAAGTCAGTGAGTACGTTCAGTGTGCACTTGGTCTTCATTAATAGGTGGGGGGGCATCACCGAAGCCGGACACAGGGAATGAAAGTTCGGAGAAGACAAGTGGCGTCCCTGGAGCCACACAGCTGGCAAATGGCCGGGGCAGATCAGAGCCTGTCCTTGTCTCAGCAGGGACACTGAGCCCTGCGGGATGGCGCTGTGCCCCCTCAGTGGGGAAGGAGGCACATGGGATCCCAGAGGCACCAGTGCTTTCCCAGGCCAGCCCCCACAGTAGCGACAGTCTCCGGACTGCCAAGACCCTGTTTTCCTTAAGCATCACCAAGGGCCTAGCGGTTGAGATAACATAACTATTGAGATGGTCACACAGCTTTCTCTTTTACTTTGCTGATACCTGCTGGTTCAATTTTTTGTTTGTTTGTTTTATTTATCTGAGACCAAAGAGACAGAGAAAAGGAACCAGAGAGACAGAGAGATCTCCCATTCACTGATCCATTCCTCGACTGCCCACAGCAGCCAGGGTTGGGCCAGGTCAAAGCTGAGAGCCAGGAGCTCAGTCCAGGGCTCCCATGTGCGAGGCAGAGACCCAGCTACTGAAGCCATGACAGATGCCTCTCAGGGTGTGCATTAGCAGGAAGTTGGAGGAGCAGAGCCGGGACTCGAACCCAGGCCCTCTGATATGGGATATAGACGTCCCAAGTGGAGGCTTAACCACTGTCCAATGCCCACCTCCATTGCTGGATTTTTTTAATGTTGAGACAGTCTTGTATTCCTGGCATAAACTCCATTTGGTCATAATGTATTATCTTTTAAACTATTTTGTTGAATTACATTTTTGAAATATTTAAGAGATGATTGCATGTGTGTTCATAATGCTCAGTAGTTCTCTCCTTTTTTTTTTTTAAGATTTATTTATTTATTTGAAAGGCAAAGATAGATGGATCGATTGATTGATCTTCCACCCGCTGGTTCACTCCCCAAATGGCCGCATTGGCCAAGGCTGGGCCAGGCCAAAGCCAGAAGCCAGGAGCTTCTTTCCTGGTCTCCACATGGGTGCGGGGCCAAAGCACTTGGGCCATCCTCTGCTGCTTTCCCAGGTGCATTAGCAGGGAGCTGGATCAGAAGTGGAGCAGCCGGAACACGAACTGGAGCCCATACGGGATGCTGGAGCTGTGGGTGGAGGCTTAGCCTTCTATGTCACAGCGCCGGGCCCTCACTGTTTTTCTTTTCATTTCTTAAGCTTTCATATCCAGGTCATGTTGGCCTCATAGAGTGAGTTGAGAAATGTTCTCTCCTCTTCTATTTTCTAGAAAACTTGGTGCAGAACCAGCAGTTTTCCCCCTTAAATGTTTGTTAAAATCACCAGTAAACTCCTCAACTGGTGTGGGGAGCAACTGGGAGCAACTCGGACTAGACTAAGTTACTGGAATTAAGACTTATTCTATGCATCTGCTCTCCCACAATATGGCGCTGAGAAGGGAGTAACAACTTCTACGCAGCTGCCTCTCGCCAATTTGATTGACTGAGCTGCAGGAGCTGATCTTGCTCCTGATTGGAGGAGAGCATCGTACTCGGCGTGTGGGTAGCAGAGTTGGGATTGGTGGAAGAGGACTATAAAGGAGGAGAGAGACGGCATGCACCAGGAACATCTAAGAGGAACATCTATCTGAAGGAACACCTGTGCAGCCCCCGAGAGAGCCGGCCGGCGGTGTGCCGTTCCCCTGCGGAAGTGGGGAAAGTGGCCAGGGGGAACCGCCCTTCCACGGAGGTGGAAGGGACGGTAGCCAACCCAGGAAGAACCAGCAGCAAACCCGGGGAGGGCCGAGCAGACAAAAGAACAGCGCAGGGTCCTGTGTCGTTCCTCCATGAAGAGGGGGAGCGACAAACTGGAATTTTTTTGTGGAAAGGTTTTTAACTCTGAATTTGGATTCATTGTAGATATAAAGCTATTCTAAGTATTCTATGATTCTTATGGAGTGAACTTTGGTAATTTATATCCTTTAAGAAATTTATTAATTTATTATTTTACCTAAGTTATCAGATTTATTGGCACAAGTCTTCAAAAAGGTGTATAAAATTTTCCCATTGTTACCCTATTAATGTTTTATAGGATCAACAATGTCTCCCCTTCCCTTCTTTTTTTTTTTTTTTTTTTAAAGATTTATTTATTTATCTGAAAGAGTTACACAGAGAGAGAAGGAGACGCAGAGAGAGATCTTCCATCCACTGGTTCACTCCCGAACTGGCCTCAATAGCCAGAGCTGCGCTGACCCAAAGCCAGGAGCCAGGAGCTTCTTCCAGGTCTCCCACATGGGTGCAGAGGCCCAAGGACTTGGGCCATCTTCTACTGCTTTCCCAAGCCACAACAGAGAGCTGGATCGGAAGTGGAGCAGCTGGGTCTCAAACAGGTGCTCAGATGGGATGCCAGCACTTGAGGCGCAGCTTTACCCATTACACCACAGCCGGCCCCTTATTCTTTCTAATGTGATAATTTGCATTGTTTCTCGACACTTTTCTTGTTAATATGGCTAGAAGTTTATCAATTTTACTTATCTTCTCCAAAAACAGTGTTTTGTTAATTTTCATATTCTTTGTTTTTGTTCCATTGACTCCTGATATTTTGCTTATTGTTTATTTCCTTTAGTTTGTTTTTGGTTTACTTTATTCTTTTTCTGCTATCTTAATGTGCAGGAAGAGTTTTTTTTTATTTGAGATCTTTTTTTTTTTTTTTTTTTTGCAATGTAAGCGTTTAACAGTATGAATACCTCTCTAAGGACCAGCATTGTGCTCCAGTGGATCAGCCACTGCCTGCAACACCAGCATCCCATAAAAGCACCAGTTGGAATACCAGCTGCTCTGCTTCCCATTCAGCTCCCTGCTGGTGCACCTGAGAAAGCAGTGGAGGATGGGCCAAATGCTTGGGTCCCTGCACCTATGTGGGAGACCTGGATGGAATGTCTGGCTCCTGGCTTCGGCCTGGTCCAGCCCCAGCCGTTGGAGCCATTTAGGGAGTGAATCAGCAGGTGGAAGATTCTGTGTGTGTGTGTGTGTGTGTATTTGTGTCTCCTCTGTCTGTAACTGTGCCTTTCAAATAAAAAATCTTTAAATATATATATATATGTGTGTATGTATGTATGTATGTATAAGAAAGGTGTAGCTAGCATTAGTTAAAAAATAGTTTAAAAAGTAAATGTCAGGGCCAGCATTGTGGCATAGCTGGTAAAGCCTCCGCCTACAGTGCCGACATCCCATATGGGCACCACTTCAAGTCCCGGCTGCTCTACTTCTAATCCAGCTCTTTGTTATAGCCTGAGAAAGCAGTAGAAGATGGTCCAAGTCCTTGGGCCCCTGCACCCATGTGGGAGACCCAGAAGAAGCTCCTGGCTGCTGGCTTTGGATTGGTACAGCTCCGGCTGTTGCAGCCAGATGGGGAGTGAACCAGTGGATGGAAGACCTCCCTCTAACTTTCTCTGCCTCTATGTAACTCTGCCTTTCAAATAAACAAAAATCTTAAAAAAAAAAAAAAAGTAAATGTCTCTCCAAGTATTACTGTAATCAGAAAATCCATAGATTATGATGTGTTGTGCTTTTAATATCATTTGATATAAAATGTTTAGCTTTCCTTGTGCCTTTTTCTTTGACTTATGAGTTATTAAGAAATGTGCTGCGGGGCTGGCACCGTGGCACACTAGGTTAATCCTCTGCCTGTGGTGCTGGCATCCCATATGGGCGCCAGGTTCTGGTCCTGGTTGCTCCTCTTCCAGTCCAGCTCTCTGCTGTGGCCCGGGAGGGCAGTGGAGGATGGCCCAAGTGCTTGGGCCCTGCACCCGCATGGGAGACCAGGAAGAAGCTCCTGGCTCCTGGCTTCAGATCGGCACAGCTCCAGCCATTGCAGCCATTTGGGGAGTGAACCAATGGAAGGAAGACCTCTCTCTCTGTCTTTTCCCTCTCACTGTCTGTAACTCTACCTGTCAAAGAAATAAATAAAATCTTAAAAAAAAAAAAAAAAGAAAAGAAAAGAAAGAAATGTGCTGCTTGATTTCCAAGTCTTTATCAGTGTCCCAGATACCTTTCTGTTCCTGACTTCTGGCAGGATTTTATCCTGTTCAAATGGTTTTACTTTGTATGGTGTAGACCAGTGTAAACATGTTGAAGTTAGTTTTATGGCCCAGAATGTGGCCTATTTTCTTTTTCTTTTTCTTTTTTTTTAAAGATTTATTTATTTATTTGAGAGGCAGAGTTACAGACAGAGAGGTCTTCCATCAGTTGCTTTATTCCCCAAATGGCCACAATGGCCCGAGTTGAGCCAATCCGAAGCCACAAGCCAGGAGCTTCTTCCAGGTCTCCCATTGGGTGCAGAGCCCCAAGCACTTGGGCCATCTTCCAGTACTTTCCCAGGCCATTAGCAGGGAGCTGGATTAGAAGAAGAGCAGCCAGTACACGAACAGTGCCCATATGGGCTGCCAGCACCGCAGACGTAGGCTTAGCCTACTATACCACAGTGCCGAATCCCGGGCCATAGCAGAGAGCTGGATCGGAAATGGGGCACCCATATGGGATGCTAGCACTGCAGGCGGCAGCTTCACCCACTATGCCACAGTGCTGATCTCTACCTGAATTTTCATATAGTATAATTTCCCTTCAACTTGAAAGATTTTCCCATGCATTTTTTCATATAGTTCTGCCAGCAACAAGTTCCTTTAGTCTTCTATCTCTATCAAAAAATATCTTTCTTTTGCCTTCGTTTCTTGAAGGATGATTTCATGGATATAGAATTCTGAGATAACAGAATTTTTCTTTGCTCCTTAAGCAAAGGAGCTTCCATTGACTTCATTTTTTTTTTAAGATTTACTTATTTATTTGAAAGTCTGAGTTACACAGAGAGAGGAGAGAGAGAGAGGGAGAGAGGGAGAGAGGGAGGTTTACCATTCACTGGTTCACTCCCCGATTGACCACAAAGGCCAGAGCTGGGCCAATCCAAAGCCAGGAGCCAGGAACCAGGAGCTTCTTCTGCGTCTCATGCATGGGTACAGGGGCCCAAGCGTGCCAACCTGCAGCACAATGAACCAGGTTTCCTGAAACAGAGAGTGGGAATGCGGGGACAAGGACGCAAAGAATGGAGCCAAGACAAGTCCTGATCAAGGCTCGTTTATTGAACAAGTCCAGTAGTATTTAAACATGACCAGTTGTACACAAGAAGGCACACAGAAGATTTACATATCTAAAAGTCTTTTGGGGTTACAAAGAGTTCCCCATAAGGTTCTTCCACTTAACAGATCACAAAATGTTATCAATCATTGATTACAAGGGTATAAGAAAACACCCAGGTGAAAAATGCAGGTTTCAGGTGTGACTGATCATCTACATCATCTCTTGTGAGAAGTCTAGCAGTGAGATATGGTTTTTCCTGCCTCTTCCTGGAATCTCCTTAGCCTTTTATCTGTGCCAGGATGTCTCCATCCATATGTTTAAGTGTAAACAAAAGGGGCGACTGCCTGTGGCTGCCCACACCCAAGGACTTGGGCCATCTTCCACTGCTTCCCCAGGCTGTAGCAAAGAGCTGGATCAGAAGTGGAGCAGCTGGGACTCAAACCGGTGCCCATATGGGATGCCGGCACAGCAGGCAGTGGCTTTACCTGCTACGCCCCAGCGGCCAGCCCCCTTCCATTGACTTCTGGCTTTCCCAGTTTCTAATGAGACAATCATTGAAGTTTGAATCATGGTTCCTCTAGACGTAAGTTGTCATTTTTCTCCAATTGCTTTCAAGATTTTCTCTTTGGCTTCATAAGTTTAAACATGATATGCCTAGATGTGCTTTTCTTCATATTTATCCTTTCTGTGATTCTCTGAGTTTCTTGAATCTTCACATGTATTTCTTTCACCATATTTGCACAATTTCTTGCAACTGTTTTCCTTTTCTTTCTCTGTAATTGAGTTACACTATGGTAGATCTTTTGATATGGTCTTGGTGGCCCTGGATCTTTGTTTATCTCTTAAAATCTTTTTTTCTCTTTTTGTTGTTCAGTGGTTTAAATGTTTTCTTTTCCTTCTTCTGTTATGCTCATCCAGTACTTAATTTTGAACCTCAGATACTTCTTATTCTTATATTTTCATTTTGTATATGTTTATATATGTGTGCCTACATGTATGCTGAGTTTTTTTTTTTTTCATGCATTATGAGTATATTTCCTTTACTTGTTGGAGCACAGCTACAATAGCTGACTGAAAATCCTTATATGCTCATTTGAACATTTGGATTATCTCAAAATTGGTCTCTGCTGATTTTTTTTTCTTGAAGATTGGTCAGATTTTCTTGATTTTAATATATCAAATGAGTTTGATTTTTTTCCCTAACATTTTGAATATTATGTTATGGAGATTTTAGATTCTGGTTTGTATATCTATTTGTTACTTAGCTGACAGTTACCTTAGTTGGATTCAAACGGAAAACTTTATCCCTTGGATGGCACCTCAAATGTCAGTTCACTGCTTCTTTAACTAGCCTACCCACTGTCTCCAGGCATGCATAGATCGGAAGTTACACAGAGATCTAAGTGAAGGTGTTTCACAGAATTCGGACTCCCCTCTCTGGCTCTCTCCTCTATAGGACCCCTTCTCACTTACCAATGGTCATGTTTTTCCTGATCTCTGTCCTTTAAGTCTTTAGATCGGAAAATTTACAGGTTTTCTAGCACATGTCCAGCTTCTGTATTAGTCAACTTTCCATTACCAAATGAAATACTTGAGGCAACTAAGTTTATAAAGAGACAATATTTATTTATCCCACAGTTTTGGAGGTTCAAGTCCAAGACCAGAGAGTCCCCACTGGCTTTGACCTCTGTGAGGGCAGTGGATAGTAATGGAGACAGACACAGGTAGAGGAAGTATTACTTGGCCAGCCATGAAGGAGAGAGACAGACAGACGGAGAGAGAATGAGAACACAGGATTTTATAATCTCCCTCTCATAAGAACTACCACCCAGGGGCATGCCCCAGTGGTCTAAGTATTCCTTCCAGGCCCGACTTCCTAAATATTCACCAGCTTCCAATAGTGTCTCCCTGGAGACCAAGCCTTTAACACATGGGCTTTAGGGGGCATTTAACATTCAAACCCTACAGCTGACTTGTATGGTTCTAACTTAGAAATATTCAAAGGCTGGCCGGCGCCACAGCTCAATAGGCTAATCTTCCGCCTGCAGCGCCGGCACACCAGGTTCTAGTGCCGGTCGGGGTGCCGGATTCTGTCCTGGTTGCTCCTCTTCCAGGCCAGCTCTCTGCTGTGGCCAGGGAGTGCAGTGGAGGATGGCCCAGGTGCTTGGGCCCTGCACCCCATGGGAGACCAGGAGAAGCACCTGGCTCCTGGCTTCGGATCAGCGCAGTGCGCCAGCTGCAGTGGCCATTGAGGGGTGAACCAACGGAAAAAGGGAGACCTTTCTCTCTGTCTCTCTCTCTCTCACACTGTCCACTCTGCCTGTCAAAAAAAAAAAAAAAATCAAAGGCTAAAATTTACTCAAAAGCTAAAAGTCATGAATAAGTGAATAACTCACTCTGTGCACTTTATTTCTTCCACATGTAGACTCATCTTCAGAATCCATCTGCTTTTGTCCATTTCTTCTTTGAATCATTGGGTTTTTTGTTTGTGTGCTTATCAAAAGTTTGTGTTGTTTTCCCTGGAAGAGTCAGGTCCGTTGGTTTAAAGTCAGAGTTACACTGAGAGAGGAGAGGCAGAGCGAGAGAGAGGTCTTCCATCCGCTGGTTCAATCCCCAGTTGGCCGCAACAGCCGGAGCTGCGCTGATCCGAAGCCAGGAGCCAGGAGCCTCTTCCAGGTCTCCCACGCGGGTGCAGGAGCCCAAGGACTTGGGCCATCTTCTACTGCTTTCCCAGGCCATAGCAGAGAGCTGGACTGGAAGTGTAGCAGCCAGGACTCAAACCGGTGCCCATATGGGATGCTGGAACATCGCGCTGTGCCACAGTGCAGGCCCCTTGCTGATTTCTAAGAACCATGAAGTCAACAAAAATGTAGGATTTCTAAAGAAGAACTTACTGACATTCCCTCCTCTTCTTCATAACAACGCCTTCATTCTCGTGTGACGAACACCTCAGTGCTCGTCTAGGAGGAAGGCAAAGCCGTGGGCTTGTACTAGGAGGCTGTTGTGTGGGAAGAGCCAGAAGGAGGCCACTCTGAACGAACAGTGCCCCTCTCCGTGACGGGACTGTCCCCCTGCTACCCTTGGCTGAGTCATTTATTTACTCACGACTATTTATGTCTCAGACTGGGAGCTGGGCGGTAGGATAGGCTTGTCTGCAAAGTACTGGGAGACTCAGTCACGAAACAATATAGAATTGTAACCTGTCATCAGTGCCGTGCATTGACGCCATCGCGAGCTGTGAGCATGCGCGCTGGGGAGTTTGGCCCAGTCAGACGTCATCTGAAAGAGGAGTGAAAGGTAACCAAGCGCGCGCGCGGGCTGGGGAGGGACGAGGTCGGTTCCAGGCAGAAGGAGCATCATGCGTGAAGACCCAGGAGCGGGAAGCGGACTGGCAACCTGGGGAACCGAGAGCAGAGGAGCGACCCGGAGTGAGAAGAGCATGGAGAGCCAAGAAGCATGGGCGACGCCTTGGAGCACAGGTCCTGGGCGTGCACGTGGCCATCCACTGTCAGGGTTTGTTTTTCTTCTCCCCTTCCTTCTCCACTTACTCCTTTGTGAAATTATCATGCAAATAACTCACGGACTGAATTGGAGAACACTCAGAGACTCTTCCTCCCTACCTCAACCCCTCCCCCTCCATAAGAACAATGGCTCCAGGAGGTTTCTTGAATACCTTTCCGGAACTATTTCTCAGACACAGACACATAGGTAGATACATACAGGAGAGGGGGAATGGGGTTCCACAGACAGTGTTTTGTACCCTCATTTGTTTCACTTGACAACATGCACAGTCAGACAGACTACATAGATACTCCAATGTCTGGAGGTGCCGGGGTTGTTTACTTGGTCCTTGATTGATGGATGTTTTATGTTCTTTTTATTTGTTGTTCCAAAAAAGTGGTGATGAACGCTCTTATAAGGACGTTCTTGGGGCTCGCTCTGTGGTGTAGTGGACTAAGCCTGCGGCACCAGCATCCCACATGGGTGCCGGTTCTAGTCCCGGCTGCTCCTCTTCCAGTCCAGCTCTCTGCTATGGCCTGGGAACGCAGTAGAAGATGGCCCAGGTGCTTGGGCCCCTGCACCCACGAGGGAGACCTGGAAGAAGCTCCTGGCTCCTGACTTCAGATTGGGTCACCTCTGGCTGTTGCTGCCATTTGGGGAGTGAAGCAGTGGATGGAAGACCTCTCTCTCTCTCTCTCTCTCTCTGACTGTAACTGTGCCTCTCACATAAATAAAATCTTAAAAAAAAAAAAAAGACATCCTTAGGCATGCATGTGCATATATGTATAGGATAAATGAATTTCTTTTCTGTGGAATTTCTTGGAACTTGGTGAAAAGGTGTGCACATTCCTAATTGCCAAATCCTGCCAAAGAGACGGTGGCACAGGATCCTTCCGTCATTAACCTGTTCATGAGCATGGTTTATTGGCTAGGAAAATGGGTGCTGAAAACTAGATCTGAGCTTTCCTAACACAAAGGGAAACTGCAAATTTGAGATCAATAAATATTTAATTAAATCCCTCTACAATGTATCACTTGTAATGTGTTACTCGTAAAAAGTTCATTAGACTAAGAAACAATTTGTAGGTTATATATTTCTCTAATTTTCTAAGACTTCACAAGTCTGTATAATGCCTATTGAGAAATATCCAACCGTAAGTTAAATAGCCTTAATAAATTCATCGATCGTAAAAGGTGCTTATTGGAGCAGGTGGTTAGCCCTCGCCCCACACTGGAGTGCCTGAATTCAATCTGCAGCTCCAGATTCCAGGTCATTGTGGGCGTGGGAACTCTCACTTCTCCTGCCTGTGTCTCTCAAATTAAAAATATAAATAAAAAATAATTACTTAGCTTAGTCATTTTAAAAGAAAATCCTTTCAATATTCTAGTATCAGCAAAAGGTATTCCTAATATGGACACCCTAGGTGTGTGTTTTATTGTATTTTATTTACTGTAGGGCGTGGTTTCTGAAACTAAGAGCACTTGAGACTTGCGGAGCTCTTGAAGTAGCCTTGCGTGTGTCAGCCATGCAGGAAATGGTTGGTGTCCTTATATACACCCTCGTTGACTTTGTGTATTTCCAAAACTTTTCCTATGTGCTAATGTAATAGGAAACTTTTTTGCTTGCCTTAGTTTCCCATTTATGTAATTCTGAGGGCGGTTGAGCCTCTGTTGGTGTATGTGTCTGTGTCATTTTTCTTTTTTATTATATACTGAATTTTTGTATTCTAGATCCATTTTGCTACTGTGTATTGATCATGTTCTTGTTGATTTTTTAAAAAGATTTATTTGTTTATTTTGAAATCAGAGTCAGAGAGAGAGAGAGGGAAAGACAGAGAGAAAGACATCTTCCATCCACTGGTTCATTCCCTAGATGACTGCATTAGCCAGGGCTGGGCCAATCTAAAGCCAGGAGCCAGGAGCTTCATCTGGATCTCCCATGTGGATGCAGGGGCCCAAGCAGTTGGGTCATTTTCTGCTGCTTTTCCCAGCCCATTTTAACAGGGAGCTGGATTGAAGTAGAGATACCATGACTCAAACTATGGGATGATGGTGGCAGCTTTACCTGCTGTGCCACAATGCTAGCCCCTTTCTTTTTGATGAAGATCTTTTTCTATAATTAGGAATGTATCTTTTTGTTAGTCATGTGAAGTTATAAATATTTACTTCCAATTTCTTTTTTCAACCTGCCTTATTTTATTTTATTTATTTATTTTTGACAGAGTTAGACAGCAAGAGAGAGACAGAGAGAAAGGTCTTCCTTCCGTTGGTTCACCCCCCAAATGGCTGTCATGACCTGCCGATGCGCTGCGCTGATCCGAAGCCAGGAACCAGGTGCTTCCTCCTGGTCTCCCATGCGGGTGCAGGGCCCAAGCACTTGGGCCATCCTCCACTGCCTTCCTGGGCCACAGCAGAGAGCTGGACTGGAAGAGGAGCAATCAGGACAGAACTGGCGCCCCTACCAGGGCTAGAACTCGGAGTGCACGGCAGGCGGAAGATTAGCCTAGTGAGCTGTGGGCAGCCACAGGCAGTTGCCCCCTTTGTTTACACTTAAACATAGGAATGGAGACTTCCAGGCACAGACAATTGGGCTAGGGAGATTCCGGGAAGAGGCAGGAAGAACCTAAACCTTTCACAAGAGATGGTATAGATAATCAGTCACACCTGAAACCTGCATTTATCACCTAAGTGTTTTATTATACCCTTGTAATCAATAATTAAGAACCTTATTGGGAACTCTTTGTAACCTTAAAAGCCTTTTTGATATGTAAATCTTATGTGCTCCTCCTTGTAAACAACTGGTCATGTTTAAATACTACTGGATTTATTCAATAAACGAGCCTTGATCAGGACTTGTCTTGGCTCCATTCTTTGCGTCCTTGTCCCCGCATTCCCACTCTCTGTTTCAGGAAACCCAGTTCATTGTGCCGCAGGCCGGCGCAGTGAGCCGCAGCGCTGGCCCAGCCTGCCTTATTTTATATACATATTATATCATATATTATATATATATGTATTTATAAATATATCAAATGTTTTGCCTTGGTGAATTTTATACATTTTTCCTGATTTAACTGAAATTTTCCTTTATGGCTTCTTGAAGTCTAAGAGCAAAAAAAAAAAATCATTGTAGAGCAAGATGCTAGGAGGTGAGAGCTTAGGCTAGAGGGTCCAAACGGGAGAGCCATCAGGAGACAACAGCAACATAACTGATGATGGAGCGAGAGGGAGGCCTCAAGCGTGACTCCTGGGTTTCTGGTTCTAATAACAAAACGTCATGCAACAGTCGCTCGCTGACATAGCAAACACCAGAGTGGTGCGGGTGATGCAGCTCGAGGAAGTAAGAATGTGAGTTTTGTTTAGGACACGGTGAGCCAGACACCCTGAGACAGCCAGTGGAGAAGTAGCTGGCTCCCTGGTGTTGGGGCCCAGAGACCAGTCTTTTTGATAGGTACGTTTCTATTTCATGAATCTTGGCTTCCCACATTGGCAATCAAAGCCCAACACACCCCCTTCCTGGTCTTGACACAGTGTTTCACACAGAGAGGTCAACTTGGGTCCAGAGGTTGGCACAAATTTAGGGAATTGCTAAACAGTCTCCCTGCTGGGAGAAAGAACAGGAATGCACACTTACAGATTTATGGCTCTAACATGTTTCTTCTGACTTTAAAATAATGCCGACCTTTCAGATAAGTGGCAAGAGCAGAACAAACAGCACCCTTTTATCAATAACCACAAAACTTGATGACTCAGAACAACCAGCTTAGCTCACACATTGTGATTTTCTGTACCAGGAGTCTGAGCTGCGTGCAGTTGGGTGATTTCCGTTCCACGTGGTGTTGACAGAGAGCATGGGCTGGCATTCGGCTGTGGCTACTCTGATCCGGAGAGTACAGGAGAGCTTCATTCACACGTCTGGCACCGTGGGGAGAGTGGCTGGGTGGCTGGGCTCGGCTGGAATGGTTAATAGGAGCAACCACACACGACTCCTTCAGCATGGTGGAACAGGTCATGGTGGTGACTGCTTCACTATGAAGGCCTTCTCACACTCCCAGAGGAAGAAGTCCAAGAGGCTCAGGTTGAAAAGGCAAAACCTCTTAGCACTCAGTGCTGGAAGTCCCAGAGAGTCACTTCCTCCTCTAGTCAAGCAAGTCACCAAGGCCAGCTTAGCTTTAATGGTGGGGACCTGGACTCCATCGATCAATCAGAGGTGTAGCTATAAAATCTGTGACCTCATTTATGGTACCCCTATTGACCAATCGACCACATTTTGCCACAGTTGCTTTGTCATTATTCTTAAAAAAGACTTTTTAATTTATGTACTTATTTAGTTGAGAGGTAAAGAGTCAGGGGGTAGAGGACACTAAGTGCTTCCATCCGCAGCTCACTCCCTAGATGCCTGTAACGGCCAGGGCTGGGCTAAGGCCAGAGGCAGGAGCTGGAAATACAGTCCACGTCTCTCCCACACTCAGCAGGAACCCAACTACGTGAGCCATCACCACTGCCTCTCAGGGTCTACATCGGCAGGAAGCTGAAGTCAGGGACCAGAGTCAGGAATCAAACCCAGGTCCTCTGGTGTGGGACATGGCCATCTTAATCACTAAATATCCACTTTCTGCTTCATCGTTCTTCTCCCCCAAATAAGTTAGAGTAAGTTGCATGCATAATGCTCCTTTACAAAATGTTTCCTTATGTATTTCCTATTAAAGAACTTCTTGAGAGAAAGAGAGGTCTTCCATCCACTGGTTCACTCCCCAGATGGCTGCAAAGGCCAGAGCAGAGCCAGGTTGAAGCCAGGAGCCAGGAACTTCTTCTGAGTCACCCACGTGGGTGCAGGGGCCCAAGAACTTGGGTCATCTTCTGCTTTCCCAGGCATACGAGAAGGGAGTTGGATGAGAAGTGGAGCAGCCAGATCACGAACCAGCACCCATATGATATGCTGACACTGCAGGTGGCAGCGTTACCAGCTATGCCACAGTGTTCACCCAAAAAAGAAGAACTCATTTTTAAAAATATGTATTTATTGTGAAAGGCAGAGTGACAGAGAGTGGGAGTGGGAAGGGGAGATATTCTTTGCACTCCCCAAATGGCCATAACAGCCAGGGTTGGGCCAGGCAAGCCAGGAGCCAGGAACTCCATCCAGGTCTTCTTCATGGATGGCTAGGTCCCAAACACCTGGATCATCATCTGTTGCCTTCGCAGGTGCATTAGCAGGAAGCCGGACTGGAAATGGAGCAGTGGGACTCAAATCAGCACTCCAGTATGAGATGTCCGTTTCTCAAGCGGTAGCTTAACCCGATTTACTGCAACACTAGCCACAAGGAGTGAATTCTTTTACATATCTGCAAGCTTATCTGAAATTTTAGCAGTAATAGCTACTGTTATCTAATAGTCCATATCCCCATTTTACCAATTATCCAAATAATACCACTTACAGCATTTTTTTTTCTGGTCCAGGATCCAGTCCAAGGTCATATATAGATAGTTCCTGACTTAATGCTAATTCGACTTAACAACTTTTTTAACTTTAGGATGATATGAAAGCAATATGCATTCAGTAGAAACACTACTTGGAATGCTGGATTTTCCTCTTTTCCCAGGCTTGCAATAGGCAGTATGATGCTCTTTGGCAGTGCTGGGCAGGGGCAGTGCAGCTCCCAGCCAGCTGTACCTTTGCGAGGCTAAGTGATAGAGACTCTACAGCCTCCTGGGTCACAGAGCCAGGGTGTCCAGGAGGTCAAGTGTGTCACGTGGATTTTCGGTTCATAATGCCTTTGCTGGGAGGCAACAGCATCATAAGTTGTGGAGCGTCTGTATCTTTACTTATTCAGTCAGATCTCAAATTCACAGAGATGGTTTCAGAATTCTTAGGCTCCCACAGAAGACCAAATCTTTTAAATCTATAGAAAGATTTAATTATTTACTTTTGGGATTTTGTTGTTGATAAACTGAAGCTTTATAGCCAAAATACTGTACTCAAAAATCATGTAATTTTTTTCTTCATTATGGATTTTTTTCTTTTTAAAAAGATTTTATTTATTTGAGAGGCATAGTTACAGAAAGTGAGAGGAAGAGACTGAGTGAAAGGTCTTCCATCCGCTGGTTCCCTCCCCAAATGGCTGCAATGGCCAGAGCTGAGCCGATCCGAAGCCAGGAGCCAGGAGTTTCTTCTGGGTCTCCCACACAGGTGCAGGGACCCATGTGCTTGGGCCATCTTCCACTGCTTTCCCAGGCCCTAGCAGAGAGCTGGATTGGAAGAGGAGCAGCCAGGACTCAAACCGACACCTATATGGGATGCTGGCACTGCAGACAGAGGATTAACCTACTGTGCTACAGTGCCGGCCACTAGATGTTCTTTTGAAACACAGTTGTAGGGACCGATGCTGTGGTGTAGCGGGTGAAGCTGCTGCCTGCCATGCCGGCAACCCATATGGGTGCCAGTTCACATTCCGGCTGCTCCACTTCCCATCCAGCTCTCTAAGATGGCCTGGGAAAGCAGTAGAAGATGGCCCAAGCACTTGTGACTCTGCACCTAAGTGGGAGACCTGGAAGAAGCTCTTGGCTCCTGGCTTTAGATTGGTGCAGCTCTGGCCAGTGCAGCCAATCAGGAAGTGACCCAGCAGATGGAAGACCCCCCCCCCCACCTCTCCTCTCTCTGTGTAACTCTAACTTTCAAATAAACAAATCTTAAAAAAAATTAAAAAAAAAACACACACACACAGTTGTGCTCATTTAACTGCTTGTATTCCATTTTAGTTCTCTACCCCCTCATTATAGGTTTCATTTGAATATGTAAAACACTAGGACACTTGGAGAATCCAAAACTACTCCAAAATTTAAACTCAAGTGAGGTGTTCCTCCTTCCTCCCATTTTTTTCTCTCCATTCTCACTTGTGTAAGTAGCCAAAGTTCAATCCAGTTAAGTAATCATTTCTGTATTGCTTTAAAAGAAAAATGAGCGGATGAATGCTTCCTTTATTTCTTGTCTTTCTTACATGAAACCTAGTGTATTCTTTTATGCTTTGTTTTTTTCTCTTGAAAATATATCCTGGAAATTACCCTATATGAGTTCATAAAAATCTCCTGCATTCATTTTTATAGCTGCATAATAACACCATTGGGTGGGTGCATCCATTTGTTCAACCAATTTTCTAGCATTTTGATAGTGCCTCATAATTTGTAATAAAAATAATGCAACGATAAATAAACTGGTGCCGATGTATTTCCAAATTATTGAGATATCTTCATAGAAACAGCTAAATGAAGGATTATTATCTGGGTCAAAAGGTCAATGCTTATGAAGTTTTGTAAGATGTCGTCAATTTGTCCTCGTAGGAGTCGTTTAATTTTGCATTCCCACCAGCAATGTATGAAAGTAACTTTTCACACCTTATTCTTAATGAGAGCAGATCTAGCAAGTTTTCTTCAGAGCCAAAGTCCATTAGTGTATAGGAAGGAGGGCCGCTTTGATTAGAATTCAAGAGACCTGAGAAAAGGCGTTAAGTCTGGGCGAGGCAAGACATTCATCCATGGAGGACCTTTGTGTCACACCAAGGAGTTGGTGTTTTCGTCAATGGGAAGCTAAGCAAAAGAGCAAGGCGGTAACCCGTCTAGATTTATGTGCTAGTTATGGTCACACTTAGGAATCGTTTCTATAGCAAATAATAAACTACTCCATTGTCAATGACTCAAGTAGAAAAAGGCATCAGTTTTCCTTTAATAACAAAAGTTCCTAACAAAAATGTTACCGCGCCAGCGCCGCAGCTCACTAGGCTAATCCTCCGCCTAGCGGCGCCGGCACACCGGGTTCTAGTCCCGGTCAGGGCGCTGGATTCTGTCCCGGTTGCCCCTCTTCCAGGCCAGCTCTCTGCTGTGGCCAGGGAGTGCAGTGGAGGATGGCCCAGGTGCTTGGGCCCTGCACCCCATGGGAGACCAGGAAAAGCACCTGGCTGCTGCCTTCGGATCAGCGCGGTGCGCCAGCTGTAGCGCGCCGGCTGCGGCGGCCATTGGAGGGTGAACCAACGGCAAAGGAAGACCTTTCTCTCTGTCTCTCTCTCTCACTGTCCACTCTGCCTGTCAAAAAAAAAAAAAAAAAAATGTTACCGCAATACCTTCCTAATTTTGTTTCCACCCTTGTTCGCCCCATTCAGTATTCGAGAGTACGGAGCAGCCATACTGGTCTCATTGCTGGTCTTGCACATAAGCACATTTCCAACTTAGGGCCTTGGTGCAAGCTGTCTGGAAATTTCTACCACAGCGACCTATATGACACACTCCTTCACTGCCTTTGGGTCTTCGCTTCAATGCCACTTTTTATCAATAGAGATGGTCTTCCCCAGGAAGCCCCAGTAGACTTTCCTCTAAGTTTTATTGACCAAAATCGAGCCACTTGTCTGCTCCTAAGTCAGTCACTTGTAAAGGGAAATGCAGTTTCCACAAATGGCTGCGATGTCTTGATCCTGGTGGATTGGAGCCAGGTGCCTCCTCCTGGTCTCCCATGGGGTGCAGGGCCCAAGCACTTGGGCAATCCTCCACTGCCTTCCCGGGCCACAGCAGAGAGCTGGACTGGAAGAGGAGCAACTGGGACCAGAACCTGGTGCCTATATGGGATGCCGGCTCTGCAGGTGGAGGATTAACCAAGTGAGCCACGGCACAGGTCCCTGGCCTACATTTAAAATCCTCATTCTGTTAATGCATTTCAAACATATGGGGAAAGGGGCAGCATGGTGGCACAGTGGGTTAAAACGGACGTGGGAGGGATTTCAGAGAGCAGCCGATAGTGACTGTATATCACTCAGGGTGCTAACCAGAGAATACTGGGGGAAAGGAGTGAAGGGAGGAGGAGATAATGACTGCCAAGGTCTAGGGATGAGAAACTAAAGGCCTCAGCCATGGACGTTGCTAGAGGCATGCTGCCCGGGAAAGCAGCTGAGCCCTGCTGGAGCCTTGCTCAGTGCAGTCTCTACCAGCTCCATGGACCATACCTGTCAACTGCGCCTTCCCTAGTGCCCAGGGAGGACTAGCTGCGTGACTTTGGACAACTTAATAACCTCTCCGAGCCTCACACAGTCATTTTGGTTCTAGGAGGAAGGCTGTGAGCCTGTCCATGATGTTGCTCAGTTAAATTTTCCAATTTTACCTCTAAGCACTGGTTTGGGCCAGTAGCATGTTTTTTATTTTTTTAATTGGTAATTACATATTCCTTTTAATGCTATGGGGATCCCAGATCCCTTTATGGATGACATTATAATTGCAGTTTGCATCTTAAACCACTTTATTTTCAGAGGGAACAATCAACCACATCAAGGGCAAATGAGATAATTCAATGAAAAAGATGAAAAGCTGGACTAGCACGCAGGTAATAGCTGACAGCAAAGTCCCCAGTGGTAACAGATCGGGTAATGCAGAGCCGCCAACTTTCTGCTGTGTGGGTGGAATATGTTTCCAGCTATGGATTCCCCGAGGGCTCGAGGCCATTCGTCCTCACTGCTGGCCTGAGCTGCCTTCCTCTCAACAGGGCAGTGCTCTGAGAATCAGCAGGAGACGCCGTGGCAGTTACTCAGTTCTGTTATTTACTGCTGTGCTATGAGGGGCTGCTAAAACATCCCGTCCCAAAAGATGTTATGTTCTTGGATGAGAAAAGGGACGTTGAAAGCCGAGCTCATGGGGAGAGTAAATGTGAATTCTCTTCTCCCTCTGTGACTTCCTGGATTGGCTTCTGGGCCCCGACAGGCCCCACCCTCTCCCACCGCCGTGTGACTGTGTGTCTTCTAGGACACACAGTGGCCTCAGCTAATCTGCATGAGGATCAGAGCTCCAGAGGAAACAGACCCAAGAGGAGCAACACTCTTGCCAACACCACACCCTGTACTCCTTCCAGGGCTCAAGGGGTTCTGAGCCACCTACTTCTCTCTTTTCAAAGAAACGTTAATCAATGTTTTGAAACACCTACCCACGTGCCAGTCTCTGTGTTGGAATTTGTGTGTGATACAAAGAAGAATAAGATATTTCCAAGAACTTACAATACCCATGAGAATCCAAACTAAACACAATGCAAAGCAGACAGATCTAGGTTTAAATCCTGGCTTTGCCACTTGCCAGCTCTGTGGGCTTAAGTAGTCACTTAACCCTCTCTGCACCTCTGTCTTCTTACCTGTAAACCAGACTACCAGCACCTACGTCATTAGGTTGCTGTGTGGTTTAACATTGCTACCATATTTAAGGGACCTAGCAAAAAAAATTAGAAAATCTGAGCTCCTTTATCCCCAAATCACATGATAGTTAAATAATAATTTAAAAGGTAAAACAGCCTATAATTCATTGCCGAGTGAAATGGCTTGAAATAAAGGCTCTTGGTGTTTAGTTTAGGGCAGAGCCATTCAGGCTGAGGAAGGTGGAGTAGATTCCTGGATGAAGAGGGGAAGTGAGTGGCAGCCTGCAGTGATGGCCTGATTTTCTCAGGGGCATCTTGGTACCCTAGATCCCAACAGCTTGCTCTGCACCAATGATAAGGAAGAAAGATATGAGCAAGAGACATTTAGCATGGCCAGTAAGCGACCTACCTCCCCCACCCGGGTTTGATTCCTGGCTCAGTCTTCTCTTATCAACTTCTGGCTAAGGCAGACCTTGGGAGGCAGTGGTGATAGCTCAAGTAATTGGGTTCCTACTGTCGACATGGAAGACTTTGATTGAATGCCCAACTCCTAGCCTGGGTGCTAGCCATTGTGCATATTTGAGGAGTAAAATAGTGGATGGTATCTTTTTCTTGACATCTCATCTTTTCTTTCTCTCTGAGTGTCTCTCTGTCTCTCAAATAAATAGTTTTTTAAAAGGAGGTGGGCATGCATAATAGATGTGGAGCTACAAAGACTGAAGAGAGTGGTTCAGTTATCCATCCCTCCATGCCCAGACCACTGACACCATTCCTCCTCAGACTGCATTCTCCCCAACCACTTGCCTCAAAGGCCTTCCAGACCATTATGAACAAACCATCCCTCCTCTGCTGTGTGAGTGTCCAGATGTCAGGGGACTTCAACAATCCTTGGAAAATGGAATGAATGTTTCTTTGGGTACAGAAAATTTTTAAAATGCATTTTATGCATTTAAATAAACTTTTGAAGGCCTCTTTGTGCTTGATTTCAATATATTTTGGCACCCAAGTAAACTCACATTTTAATTCCAATTTCCATGAACTTTTTGAAGTACCCATGTATGTGCCTAGGATACAGGAAATGCTAGTCAACAGAGATACTATCAAAGTACTGCTTTCAACAAAAAAAAGAGAGAAATTTACTTTTTTTCCCAAAAAAAACTTTTATTTAATGAATACAAACTTCATAAGTACAACTTTAGGAATATAGTTATTCTTCCTACCATACCCACCCTCCCACCCCTCCTCCTCCTCTCTCTCCTCTTCCCAGTCCCATTCTCCATTAAGATTCATTTTTAATTAACTTTGTACACAGAATCCAACTCTGTAATAAATAAATATTTCAACAATGTGCACACAGACACACACACAAACTGAGAACAAGTTTTACAGTTAATTCTCATAATGTAACTCATTAAGGATAGAGGTCCTTCATGGGAAGTTAGTGCATAATGACTCCTATTGTTAATTTAACAATTAACACTCTTATGTATGACGTCAGTGACCACCCAAGGCTCTTGACATGAGCTGCCTAGACTACGGAAGCCTTTTGAATTCATAAACTCCATCAGTATTTGGACAAGTCCATAAGCAAAATGGAAGTTCTCTCTTCCCTTTAGAGAAAAGTACATCCTTCTTTGGTGGCTGCTTCTTTCCACTGGGGTCTCACTCACAGAGATCTTTCATGTAGAACATTTCTTGCCACAGCGTTTTGGCTTTCCATGCCTGGAATACTCTCATGGGCTTTTCAGCCAGATCAGAATGCCTTAAGGGCCAATTCTGAGGTCAGAGTGCTACTTAACAATTGCCATTCTATGAGTTAGCTATCTGGAATGCTTCCTATGTTGGCATATTCTCTCCTTTTTAATTCTATCTATTATTATTACCAGACACTTGATCCTATTTATATAATCCCTAAAACAATTAATATTATCTATATGTTCACTTTAACACTTAATATTATCACTTTAACACTTAAGATGGCATTTTTACCGCCCAGGTTAATGGGATTTGGGGTCCCATGCAAATTTTTAAACTGAACCCTTAGAGGTAAGTCTGTAGGAATGTATGCAGAACTATACAGCTTTACAGTTGCAAACTTCCTCCTCCCTCTTTTATTCCCACTCTTATTTTTTAATGAGATCCATCCTCAATTGATTTTATACACATAAGATTAACTCTATGTTAAGTATGAAGAAAAAAAGGAAAAAAACAAAAAAACCTGTTCCTCAACAGTCAAGACAAGGCAATGCAGGTCATCCCTTCTCGAAGTGAAGGATTTCACTTCTACAGATTTCCTTCTAGGTGCTCTATTAGTTCGCACAGATTAGGGAAAACATAAGGTATTTGTCCCTATGAGAGTGGCTTATTTCACTAAGTATGATGTTTTCCAGATTCAACCATTGACCGGATTTCATTTTTTTTTTTACCGCTGTGTAGTATTCCATATGTATATATCTCATAATTTCTTTATCCAGTCTTTTTTTTTTTTTTTTGACAGGCAGAGTGGACAGTGAGAGAGAGAGACAGAGAGAAAGATCTTCCTTTGCTGTTGGTTCACCCTCCAATGGCCGCCGCGGCTGGCGCACCGCGCTGATCCGATGGCAGGAGCCAGGAGCCAGGTGCTTTTCCTGGTCTCCCATGGGGTGCAGGGCCCAAGCACCTGGGCCATCCTCCACTGCACTCCCTGGCCACAGCAGAGGGCTGGCCTGGAAGAGGGGCAACCGGGACAGAATCCGGCGCCCCGACCGGGACTAGAACCTGGTGTGCCGGCGCCGCTAGGCGGAGGATTAGCCTATTGAGCCGCGGCGCCGGCTCTTTATCCAGTCTTTGGTTGACAGACACTTAGGTTGAGTCCATGTCTTAGCTGTTGTGAATTGAGCTACAATAAACATGAGGGTGCAGATAACTCTTTTATTTGCTTATTTAATTTCCCTTTGGTAAATTCCCAGGAGTGGGATTGCTGGGTCATATGGTAGGTTTATATTCAGATTTCTGAGGTATCTCTATACTGTCTTCCATAGTGGCTTTATCAGTTTACATTCCCACCAACAGTGGATTAGGGTACCTTTTTCCCCACATCCTTGCCAGCATTTGTTATTTGTTGATTTCTATATGAAAGCCATTCTATCTGGGGTGAGGTGAAACCTCATTGTGGTTTTGATTTGCATTTCCCTTAGGCTAGTGATCCTGAACATTTTTTAATGTATCTGTTGGCCATTTGGATTTTCTATTCTGAAAAATGTCTGTTTAAGTCCTTTGCCCATTTCTTCGCTGGGTTGTTAATTTTTCTGTTGTGGAGTTTTTTGATCTCTATATATTCTGATTATTAATCCTTTATCAGTTGCATAATTTGCAAATAATTTCTCCCATTCTGTCAGTTGCCTCTTCATTTTCCTGAGTGCTTCTTTTGCAGTACAGAAGTTTCTCAATTTGAAGTAACCCCATTTGTTAATTTTGGCTTTGATTGCCTGTGCTTCTGAGGTCTTTTCCATGAACTCTGCCTGTGCCAATGTCTTGCAGGATTCCCCAATGTTCTATAATAATTTGATGATGTTGGGTCATAGATTTAGATCTTTAATCCATGTTGAGTGGATTTTTGTAGAAGGTGTAAGTAAGGTAAGGATCTTGCTTCATATTTCGGCATGTGGAAATCCAGTTTTCCGAGCACAATTTGTTGAAGAGACCATCCTTGCTCCAGGGATTGGTTTTAGCTCCTTGGTCAAATATAAATTGGTTGTAGATGTTTGGATTGATTTCTGGGGTTTTCATTCTGATCCATTGGTCTAGCCATCTATTTTTGTAGCTGTACCATACTGCTTGGGTTATAACCGCCTTGTTGTATGTCTTGAAACCTGGTATTGTGATGCCTCAGCTTTTTTTTTTTTTTTAAAGATTTATTTACTTATTTGAAAGAGTTACACAGAAAGAGAAGGAGAGGCAGAGAGAGAATGAGAGAGAGAGAGAGAGAGAGAGAGAGAGAGAGGTCCTCCATCTGCTGTTTCATTCCCCAGATAGCCTCAACAGCCAGAGCTGTGCCAATCTGAAGCCAGGAGCCAGAAGCTTCCTCCAGGTCTCTCACCTGGGTGAGGAGCTCAAGGACTTGAGCCATCTTCCACTGCTTTCCTAGGCCATAGCATGGAGCTGGATTGGAAGTGGAGCAGCCGGGACTCAAACCAGCGCCAGCTGGGATGACAGCACTGCAGGCGGCGGTCTTACCCACTACACCACAGCTCCAGACCCAGCTTTGTTTTTGTTGTATAAGATTGCTTTAGCTATTCGAGGTCTCCTGTGTTTCCATATGCATTTCTTTTTTTGTTAAGATTTATTTATTTACTTGAAAGTCAGAGTTACACAGAGAGAGGAAAGAGAGAGAGAAAGAGAGAGAGAGAGAGATCTTCCATCCGCTGTTCACTCCCTAATTGGCCTCAATGGCCAGAGCTGCACCGATCTGAAGGCAGGAGCCAGGAGCTTCTTCCAGGTCTCCTGCACGGGTGCAGGGGCCCAAGACTTGGGCCATCTTCTACAGCTATCCCAGACCATAGCAGAGAGCTGCATCAGAAGAGGAACAGCCAGGACTAGAACTGGCATCCATATGGGATGCCGGTGCTTCAGGCCAGAATGTTAACCCGCTATGCCACAGTGCTGGCCCCTCTATATGCATTTCAACGTCATTTTTTCTAGATTTGAGGAGAATGTCCTTGGTATTTTGAATGGTAGCACACTGACTCTGTAAATTTCTTTCAGAAGAATGGACATTTTGATAATATTGATTCTTCCAACCCATGAACATGGAAGATTTTTCCATTTTTTGTGTCTTCTTCCATTTCTTTCTTTAATATTTTCTAATTCTCATCATAGAGGTCTTTGACATCTTTGGTTAAATTTATTCCAAGGTATTAGATTTTTTTTGTAGCTATTGTGAATGGGATTGATCTTAGAAGTTCATTCTCAGACTTGGCATTGTCTGTGTATACAAAGGCTGTTGATTCTTGTGTATTGATTTTTATATCCTGCTACTTTACCAAACTCTTCTGTCAGTCCCAATAGTCTCTTGGTGGAGTCTTTTGGATCTCCTATATATAAAATCATGTCATCTGCAAATAGGGATAATTTGACTTCCTCCTTCCCAATTTGTATCCCTTTGATTCCTTTTTCTTGCCTAATGGCTCTGCTAAAATTTCCAGGACTATATTTAATAGCAATGGTAAGAGTGGGTATCCTTGTTTGGTACCGGATTTCAGTGGGAATGCTTCCAACTTTTCCCCATTACTAGGATACTGGCTGTGGGTTTGTCATAAATTGTCTTGATTGCATTGAGGAATATTCCTTCTATACCCAATTTGCTTAGAGTTTTCATCATGAAAGGGTGTTGTATTTTATCAAATGCTTTCTCTGTGTCTATTGAGATAAATATATGGTTTTTGTTCTGCAGTTTGTTAGTGTGATATATCACAATGATTGATTTGTAAATGTTGAACCACCCCTCCCTGCCAGGAAGTAATCTCACTTTGTCTGGGTGTATGATATTTCTGATTTGTTGATGGATTCGATTGGTTAGAATTTTGCTGAGGATTTTTGCGTCTGTGTTCATCAGGGAAATTGGTCTGTAGTTCTCTTTCTCTGTTGCATTTTTTCTGGGTTTAGGAATCAAGGTGATGCTGGCTTCATAGAAAGAATTTTAAAGGATTCTTTCCCTTTGAATTGTTGTGAATAACTTGAGAAGTATTGGAGTTAGTTATTCTTTAAATGCCTGGTGGAATTCAGCAGTGAAGCCATCCAGTCCTAGGCTTTTCTTTGTTGGGAAGGACTTTATTACTGATTCAATTTCTATCTTGGTAATGGGTCTGTTTAGGTTTACTGTGTCTTCATGGCTCAATTAATGTGTTCAGGAATCTATCCATTTCTTCTAGGTTTCTCAGTTTTTTGGCATACAGTTCTTTGTAGTAATTTCTGATTATTCCTTTTATTTCTGTGGTATCTGTTGCTACATTTCCCTTTTCATCTCTAATTTTATTGATTTGGGTCTTCTCTCTACTTTTTTTTTGGTTACTTAGACCAATGGAGTGTCAGTTTTGTTTATTTTGTCAAAAAACCATCTCTTCATTTTGCTAAACTTTAGTATTGTTTATTTTGGTTTCAATTTTGTTGATTTCTTCTCTAATTTTAATTCTTTTCTCCTACTAGCTTTGGTTTAATTTGCTGTTGTTTTCTAGATCCTTGACATGCATTGGTAGCTCATTTATTTAGTACCTTTCCAACTTCCTGATGTAGGCACCAATTGCTATAAACTTTCCTCTTAACACTGCTGTTTTTTAATTTTTAGCTTAACACAGTGTTTCTTAGTTTTCTAATTTCCTCTTCTTGTTTTTGGTCTGACTGTATAATTTCTTGTGCTTTGTCTTCTAAGTCAGATATTCTTTCTTCTGCTTCACCAATTCTGTTGTTAAGGCTTTCCACTGCATTTATTTGTTCTATTGAATTCTTTATTTCATTTTGATTCCTCTTTAAGATCTCAATTTCATGGGAGAAATTTTCTTTCATGTTATATGCAGACTTCGGTAGTTTATGCACTGCTTCTGGTTACTTCTATGTAATATTATGATCAATTTTTTGAGTTCCATTTCTGGTATTTCTTCAATCTCATCTTCACAATCTAGTATTGAAGTGTTGTGTTCTTTTGCTGGCATCATGTTGCCTTCCTTATTCTTGTTTCTTGAATTGGTGCATTTGCTATTTGGCATTTTTTGAAATACTCATTAGTTTCTTTGTTTTTTCACTGTGGTGGCTTTTATCTTTGTACTTTGCCTCTGTAGATTAGTGGATGTCTGTTTTCAGTGAATATCTAGAGGCTTATAGTGGGTGTGGCCAGGGAGCTCTGTTCAGTGCTCCAGGGTGAAGGGCTTGTCTAAGGTGACACACCCAGATTTGGCATGGTAAATCCCCCCCCCCTTTTTTTCTAATTGGAGGGGGGATTTATTCTACTCAGCTGAGCTTCTTTCCTTGAAGGAGACCGGTGCCTGAGAGTGAGCCCCAGTGTGTATAATATTTGTCTTCTCTGCCACAAAGACCACACAAAGGATCTGCGTAGTCCTCAGTGTAAGCTCAGATTCCCCTGCAATGACCCTCACCAGGTAACCAGGGAGCCCTGAGCATGTGGAGTCTCCCACAGTGACTGCCCAAAGTCCTAGCCACACTGTAAGCCCTTCCACACAGCCTGTGCTTTCACAGTCCCAGCACACAAGCCTCCCACAATCATGAGCACACAGCCCCCTGTTGGTTCTCCCCACCAGAGCCAGGAGTCTCTACAGGGCTGGTTGCTTGGCACAGACATGAGCTGGTGCAGCTGTTACATATGTCCAAAATGGCGCCCACTCTTTCAGCTTGTTACAGAACCCTGTTGCAGGATGATCAGGGAGAGAAACGTGCCCCTCCTTTTTTTTTTTTTTTTTTCCTCCTCTAGTTTGGCAGGTACACTATTCCCCATGGGGCTCCAAGCCGAGTTCCCTCTAGGCTCTTCCTGCAGCTTTATCACCAGTGACTTGGGCTGCTTCAGTCTCATCTCACCTCACTCTCCAAAGCTAGTACAGAGGCTCTCAGCTGCTGGGGTCCTGAGTTGTGCACGTCCACATCCTCCACATAGGTCCGCTGTGTCTTTCTAATTTGTGTGGAGTTTCCTCTCCCATTTTTCCTCCCTAATTCTTCCCTGAGACTGCACTTTCTCCACTTTTCTAAACTATCTTCTCCTAGACTAGAGCTGTAAGCTCCCTCCCTACTCCACCATATTGGAAGTCCCATAGAAATTAACTTTCAAGAGTCTATTATTGACACTCATCAGCTGTCAATTATATCACTATTCCTAGTTATCAGTTCCCTCTTCTGTAAGAGATTCCTACATCCATCCGTGCTCTGCCAGGTCTCTCCATGGGGGAGTGTAGTGCATCTCATCAGTCTTCATGTTCACATGAGCTGCTTTGGCCAGTGATACAAGAGAGGATGCAGTACATACTGCATCCAAACCAGGCATTCGCACTCTTGCCTTCTACCATGAGAACAGCGTATCTCAGGGATGCCGCTCTCAGCCTGGCTCCCAGGATGAGGAAGCCTTGTGCTAAAAGTGAGCCAAGCATAGCTGAGCCCTGAAAGGCAGAGTCAAGCAGACCAACAGACTGGCGGACGCGGGAGCTAGAAATGTTTGTTGTTCTAAGCCACCGAGCTGTGGGAGGTGTTTGTTGATGAAGCAAAAGCTGACCAATGCATCAACATTAACTTAATGCTTGCTCTATGCTGTCAATATCTTAGGCATTTTACATGTGTTCTCTCTTTTAATCCTCACATTCATCATTTTAGGTAGTGTTTCAGCCAGAGTTCTCAGTTGGAAGCCTTAGAAAACATAATGGCTGTGTGCAAAAGGTAATACAAGAGAAAGATTTGGAGGTCCAGCCACAGTGGAAAAACGGGATCTGGATGTGCCCTGTCATCTGAATGAGCTGAAACACCAGGCAAATATGACACAAGGTGTCTCAAGACAAGGACCAATAAGCAGTGATGGACGGTGACGTCAGAGATAGCAGCCAAAGCTGCTCAGCCCTGCAGTTGACCGAGCTTCCCACCGAGGGAGTGTCTCCAGACTGTGACGTGAGAGACGGGAAGCCAGGAAGAGCCTGGCAACGGTGCTCAGAGCAGCAGGCTGAGGTGACCAAGGTGTGCAGAGTAGGATATCATAAAGGAAGAAGCGACACAGCGAGAAGACAACAGAGATTTGCAAAGGATTCAGCTGAGTACAAGACAGCATACACATGAGAGGAAACTGCTGAAAGACTGGAAAACAACAACCCGAAAGATCAGAATCATCTGTGGAGCTTATGTAGAACTCAAAATAGTGCAGATTCCTACCCGCCAGAGTGAACACTGGATGGAATTTTCTGAAGGATCTTGATCCGTGGAGGAAAAAAAAAAAAAAAAAAAAAAAAAAAAAAAAAAAAAAACCAACAACAAAACACCAAGTATGCCAGACATCAGGTATGTGCAGCCCAAAATGAGGGGGGAAAAACTGTATTCATACTGACCCAAATATAACACAGATAATAGAATTCATAGGCAAGAACCCTTTAAAAAATTTTACTGGGCGAGTGTTGTGGCACAGTGGCCTAAGCCTCCTCCTGTGGCACCAGCACCCTTTATGGGCACCAGTTCGTGTCCTGGCTGCTCCTCTCCGATCCAGCTCTGTGGAGGATGGCCCAAATGCTTGGGCTCCTGCACCAGCGTGGGAGACCCAGAAGAAGCTCCTGGCTCCTAACTTTGGATAGGCCCACCTCCAGCTGTTGTGCCAGAGATGTGCCATTTGGGGAGTGAACCAGTGAATGGAAGACCTTTCTGTCTGTCTTTGCCTCTCTCTGTCTTTAACTCTACCTCTCAAATAAATAAGTAAACCTTTTTAAAAAGTTTTATTTATTTTTATTTATTTGAAGTACAGAATGAGAGACAGAGACAGAGACAGAGACAGAGGGGTAGAGAGAATCTCGCATCCACTGGTTCATTCTCCAAATGCCTGCAACATCCAGAGCTGAGCCAGGCTGAAGCCAGGAGCCTGGAACATAATGCAGGTCTCCCAGACGGGCAGCAGGGACCCAGGTACATGCGACACCACCTGCTGCCTCCCAGGATGCATTAGCAGGATGGTATATTGGAAGAAAAACAGGAACTCAAAACTCAATCATTCCAATAAGGTATGTGCATGTCTCAAGAAATGATTTTACTGCCATACCAAACACTTGCCCCAAGAACAGCTGTTTCAATCTTTTTAAAAATAATAATAAAATGTTTTTTTTTAATTCATTTGAAAGGCAGAGTTACAGAGAGAGAGAGAGAGAGAGAGAGAGATCTTCCATCCACTGGTTCACTCCCCAAATAGCTGCAATGGTAGGGTTGGGCCAAGCCAAAGCAGGAGCTGGGAGTTTCATCTGGGTCTCCCACATAGGTGACAGGGGCCCAAGCACTTGAACCATCTTCTGCTGCCTTCCCAGGCCATTAGCAGGGGGCTGGATCAGAAACAGGGCAGCTGGGACTCAAACTGGTGCCCAAATGGGATGTTAACCACTGGGCCACAACACCAGCTCCACGGACTTCTTCCTAAAAAGTATCATTGCTGAATTATATATGTTCCAGATGATTGAGGAAAAATGGGACATAGAAGATAGAATAAAGGCCAAGTAGACTTTTTAGAGATAAGAATAACAGCATGTGAAACTTAAAAAATAAATACATTGTATGGACTTAGCAGCAGGTTAGACATTGCAGAAGGCAGTGGTTCTGAACTTGAAGACATAAAAGTAGAGGCTGCTAAGCTTGAAGCACATAGAGGGAAAGAAGGTGAGTTAGATGCACAGAATAATAGCTCCAGAATAGCTTTCAGCAGCCCGTGCTGTCATATGTGTAATTATTCTTTAAAAAAATGTGGAAAGACAAGCAAGCATTTGACAAAACAGTAACCCCCTAGTTTCCTAACATGATGAAACTAAATAGAGAGATCGAAATAGCTCAATGAAACCCCGAAGACAGGAGACATAAAGAAAGTTATACCAAGATACATTGTCATCACATTGATTAAAACCAATAAAGAAAAATTTGGAGTGCTAGTGTTATGGTGCAGCAGCTTAAGCCTCTACCTGAGACACCAGCATCCCATATCAGAACACCAGTGAAAGTCCCAGCTACTCCACTTCCAATCCAGCTCTCTGTTAATGTGCCTGGGAAGGCAGCAGAAGATGGCCCAAATGCTTGGGCCCCTGCCACCCACCCCAGAGACCTGGATGGAGTTCCTGGCTCCTGGCTTCAACCTGACCCAGCCCTGACCGTCATAGCTATAAGGAGAGTCAATCAGTGGGTGCAAGATCTCTTTCTCTCTCTCTCTCTCTGTTACTCTGCCTTTTAAATACATAAATAAATCTAATATTAAAAAAAGAAAAATTATGGAAGTAGACTGGGGCTGGGAGATACATTACAGAAGTGACAGCAAATTGCCAGGAGCAAGGAGGTAACATCTTTAAAGTGTTTGCCATGGTTCCTTTTATTCTGCTACAGCAGGTGCCGAGACTGGGTGAGTTATAAAGACTAGAAATTCATTCTCCCCCAATTCAGGCAGCTAGGAGGACAGAGATCAGAACCTTGACAAGATTTCTTATCTCACAAGAACCACATCCTCCAAAGGGGTGAACCCTGTGTCCTCACACGACAAAGAGCAGACGGGCAGGAGAACCGAGTGCTCTCTGCAGCTCTTCCATAAAGCTCAGAATCCCACACAGAAGGGAAAGAATGCTGGAGATGGCGTCACTTCTTAAAGTCCCCACCTGCTGATACTATTGCATGGGCAACATCTGAATGTTGGAGGGGACACACTCAAACTAAAACAGGCTGAAAAAAAAAAATCCATCAACCTAGAGTTCTTTTAAATGTCATTCAAAAATGAAGGCAGAATTTTCAGATATACAAAAGCTGGAAGAACTCATCAACATCAGATCTGCACTCTAAGAAATGTTAAAAGGAAATCCTACAAGCAGGAGGTAAATTACTCCAGCTGGAAATGTGGATCTGCATAAAGGAATGAAAATATTTGAATGGTAACAGATAAATAGACAGACTTGAAAGCTGCTGTTTAAATTTCCTTCAAAGATAACTGACTCTTTATAACAAAAATAATATATTAGGGATTTATAACATGTAGAGAAGTAAAATGTATGGCAACTATACACAAAAGTCAAGAGACAAGAAATGGAAACACCCTGTTAAGTTACTTTTTTTATTTTTAAGACTTTATTTATTTGAGAGGTAGAGTTACAGACAGAGAGAAGGAGAGACAGAGAGAAAGGTCTTCCATCCAAATGGCCACAACAGCCAGAGCTGAGCCTATCCGAAGCTTGGGGAGTGAACCAGTGGATGGAAGATTCTCTCTCTCTCTCTCTCTCTCTGTCTCTCCCTCCCTCCCTCCCTCCCTTTTTTTTTCCTTCCCTCTCTCCCTCCCTGTCTCTAAACCTCCCTTGCCCCATAACTCTTTCAAAAGAAATAAGTAACTATAGGTTAAGTATCCACCTGCAGCACCAGCATCCCATATGGGTGCCAGTTCTAGTCTTGGCTGCTCCTCTTCTGATTCAGCTCTCTCTTATGGCTACATCTGTTGAGCAGAAATCAGGTTAAGCTGCACTCAGTGGCAAGGGCGAGCCTGGGAAATGAAGGGCTGCTTGGCTTGATTGTCCCGAGATCCAAGAGTGAAGAGGGTTTTTAGAGATTGAGGGAGCCATGTCTGAGTGTTCGGCATCTTGTTCATTAATGGGAAGCGACTCTGCTTCCTAACCAAATTCATCGACTGGGAAATTCACTGAGTTTAGGAACACGGTTCAGCGGCTCCAAGTCCCAAACTGACAAATGTGCAGAGGAAGGTACTTCTACTTTTCAGGATTAAAACTGAACTTCTGAGGCCTGCATTGTGGCCCAGTGGGTTAAGTTGCGACCTGAGAATTTGGCATCCCATATGAGTGGTGGTTCGAGTCCTGGCTGTTCCGCTTCTGCTCCAGCTCCCTGCTGATGTGCCTGGGAAGGCACTAGGAAATGGTCCAAGTACTTGGGCCCCTGTCACCCATGTGGGAAACCTGAATGGCGTTCCTGGCTCCTGGCTTCAGCCTGGCCCACCCCTGGCTGTTGCAGCCATTTGGAGAGTGAACCAGTGGAATAGAAGAACTTTCTCTCTCTGCCTCTTTTTTTTTTTTAAGATCTTATTTATTTGACAGGTAGAGTTACAGACAGTGAGAGAGAGAGACAGAAAAGTCTTCCATTCGCTGGTTCACTCCCCAAATGGACTCAACTGCTGCAGCTGGGCAGATACAAAGCCAGGAGCCAGGAGCTTCCTCTGGGTCTCCCACGCTGGTGCAGGGGCCAAAGGACTTGGGCCATCTTCCACTGCTCTCCCAGGCCATAGCAGAGAGCTGGATTGGAAGAGAAGCAGCCAGGACAAGAACTGGTGCCCATATGGCATGCTGGCGCCATAGGCGGAGGATTAACCTACCGTGCCATAGCACCGCTTCTTAAAAAATAAGACATTGAACTCCCCAAACATTTGGTAACTTACATGAGATCAGGGATTAAAGAACCAACATGTTCCAAGCCTTAGGATGCCTCACCTTCTTTCATCCTCACAGCACCTTGTGATAGATCTTATTTCTCCATTTTCCATTTTCCACTCGAGGACAAAGATCCAAGAGGCCTCCCCAGCTGATCCTAGAGAGGGGCCAAGGTCTTGGGGCGGTCCCCAACACCCCAGGCAGTGTGCACCTCTCCCGCAAGGCTCTGTGCTACCCCTCCTACCCGACCCCGCGAGACAATCCACATGGTCATTTCTCTAGGACACATTCCCTAGATTGCTCTTCCCTGGCAGGGAAAGTAGCCCCAGAGCCTCTATGGAAACATTTGCCTCGCCTGGTGGGAGTTATCTTGCTGGTCATCGTCTTCCCTCGTGAAATGAGCACTCTGCAGCTAGGCGCCCGTCACAAGAGAGTCTGGGTCCGTCAGCGGCTGTGGAATGGATCCGAAGTCACCTCCGCGAGCGCGGACAGGGAGCGGAGCCCAGGAACGCTCCATCTCCCGGAGGCACGCTCCCCGCCTGTGCTCTGGCCACGCCCTCTTGCTTCTCTCCCCCGCTGCGGCTGGCGCTGAAGCAGCCCACGGTCTTGCTCCTCGGGTGGGCGGGGAGGGCTCCGCCAAGCAGGTGCCGCTGGAAATTGCACTTTAGAAGAAATTGCACTTGGAGCCCGATCCCCAACATAAAGCGCGGACCTGTGTGTGTCTGAGCAAGTCTCCCTCTTTCCGATTTCCCACGTGCGTTCAGTACTGGCTCCCGAGCTGCCTGGCGACTGTGCGGTCTCCTCCCGCTCTGGGGCACCCACCCCGGCGCTCCGGGCGCACTTGAATGAATGGGGGAGGCCTGCGCGCATGAATGAGTGCGTGAGGGAGAGAGCGCGCGGGCGAGTGAATGGCGACCGCGCCGCCGCCGCCTCGGCACAGGGGCGCGGGCGCGGGCTCCATTTCCCTCTCCCGCCAGCTGGTGGCCTCTAGAAGGTGGCGGCGCCGGCAGCGGCCCGAACTGGGACGGCCGGGGCGCGGGATGGTGGGGGAAGGGGCGTTCCCGGCGGCCGCGCCTTCCGCGGCTATTGGATTAGTGGCCTTCAGGGATGAGCTCAGCCGGATCGGCTTTCAGCTGCAGCCTCCGGGCCGGCCGGGAAGGCGGGGAGCGGGCGGCGGCGGAGGAGGAGGGGGAGGCGGCGGCGGCTGCAGCATCCAGAGCTGGCCGCGGCGGCCGGCGCGCCCAGCGCACAAAGGCGCCCTGCCCGTGGCGAAGACGATGAGCGCACCGCAGCCCCGGCCCCGGCCCCGGCTGCAGCTACTACTGCGTGTGTCCTGGGAGGAGGGAAAGACGCCGGGCGCGCCCGGGGCGGGTGGCCGAGGTGCGGCCCGTGCGCCCTGAGCGCGGGACTCGCCGCCCTCCGGGTCAGACCAGGCTTTGGAGCTGTTAGAGCGCGGCCTCGGTGCGCGCCTAGAATCGGCGCGGTCAGACGCTTTCCCACACCGGGCCGCCAACTTCGTCAAGAACGCTCCCAACTCCGGGCCACCCTGCCGGGCAGAGGGGGCACTGCTGCCGGCCACCAGCCGCGAGGACGCGCCGCTGGTCCCGGAGAGGCAGCCAGCATCTGCTGGGTCGTTCGGGCACCTCTGAGTGGGCGGCGGCGGCTGCGGACGCCCTTCGCGGCTGTCCAGGACCTGCTAGCGCTGAGGATTCCTCCAGGGCAGGCGCTCGCTTTCTCTTTTATGGTGAGTACGCCTGAGCTCGCGGGAGCTAGGGGCGCGCGGGGCCCGGGCCGGGGCCGGGGGCCGACAGCCTGCCGGGCGGACTTGGTGCGGGCCGCCACTCGTCGCAGCCTACGCTCCTGGCGCCAGTCCGCTCGCTCCATGGTCCCCGGAAAGCCTCTGCGGATGGTAGCAACCCAACCCAGTGGCTTTGCGCGCGGCGCTGGGGCGTTGGGGGCAGGCCCTTCGTGCCGGGGGTTCGAAGCCCGTCTCTTCTGTGTGCTTTGAAGAGGGCACCCGTGCCTGGGTTTGGGTCCAAGGTCCGTCACTCTGGTGACCTTGGGCAAGGCGCCCAGCCTCAGTTTCCTCATCCGTAGGATGGGAATGATAGCGGTCACCGCTTTGCCGGGCCACTGGGGATGCAGGGGATGCCTGGCACACAGGAAGCACTCAGCCGCCTCTCAGCTGCCGTTTTCATGAGCTGTATGAGCTCACGCGTGTCATCCAACTTTGCCGAGCTGCAGCGGCCCCTTGGTCCGTGTAACCGGGGGTGGCCATCTCTGCGGAGTCTGCTCGCCGCGAGGATTCGGACGGGGGAAAAGTAAGGCGCCCGGCGCGCAGTAGGCGCTGGGAAGCGGCGAGTGTTGTTATCACTTGCTCCTGACTCTGGGGCAGCGAGGCTGGTCGCCCGCCGCAGCTCGGGCCAGTTCTGGGCGTCGCTTGAATCGAGAAGGCAGCTGGGCCTGGGGGCTCGAGGAAGGAAGGAAGAGACCGGAGACTCGCGTGTGGCTGATTTGTCCGTCCTGGGGGTGCTGGACGCGCCATGGGCTCGGAGCCAGGAGGGGACGCGAGCCCCGCACCTCTGACTGGCTGGGGAAGCCGGGGGAGTGGCAGCTCTGCCGCCCCGTGGCCGAGCGCGGGCTGCGGCGGACAGGGAGGGACAAGGGGGGCACTTTTGTGCCGCTGTCGCGAGGAGGTGGAAGACTCGAATTCTGCCTCCAGCGCCAGCCCGCAGTGTGACCTTGAGCCAGTTCTCTAACCTCTCCCAGCGCAGGGTCCTCTTCTGCGCCCCACGTCCCCACCGTGGCTTGCGGGTGAAGGCAGGAATCCCCTCCTCCTGGGCTCCGAGGCCCCTGTCCCTCCACCCATCTTCTGCCCGCCGCGCTTGGATGAGCCTGAATCCAGAAGGCGAATGGTAAACCCGGTCCCAGGAACAGGCTATTACTCAGAGACCGAAGCTTCTGCCCACCCTGCCTCGGGGGCAAGAGGCCATCAGAGCCTTGTGTTTCTCTTCCCATCTCTCAAGGGTCCCTTTCACATGGCAATACAAAGTAAGACACTATAAGCAATAGATGAAATTCACCTTAACTGGTCATTCTATTCTAACCTCACTCCAGTTTGTATTTCTTTTTTTGTTTCTTTTAAGATTTATTTTTATTTACTTGAGAATGGGAGAAGACAGAGAAAGATCTTCCATCCATTGGTCCCCTCCCCAAATGGCCACAACAGCCGGAGCTGGGCCAGGCTGAAGCCAGGAGCTTCTTCCAGGTCTCCCACGTGGGTGCAGAGGCCCAAACACTTGGGCCATCTCCCTTGCTTTCCTGGGCCATTAGCAGGGAGCTGGATCTGAAGTGGAGCAGCGACCATATGGGATGCTGGCATTAACAGATGGCAGCTTAACCTGCTTTGCCACAGCGCCAGTCCCTGCACTTTTTTATGATAAAGACGGATCAATTAAACGAATAGATAGGAAGTGGACCAGGGAGGTTGGGGCATAGGAGAAATCTTTCTAAACCATTAAATGATGCACGACAAGAGACAGAATTGCCACTTCTATTACAATGGCCTGGGCTTTTCAAATGCGTTAAAGACTTTTCAAATAAACATGCAAAAGACCAAGTAGAGGGGCAGTCATAATCATCTGGTTGGGATGTTTGTGTCTCGCATCAGAATGCCTGGGTGAGTCCCAGCTCCACTCCTAATTCCAGTTTCCTGCTAACATAGACGCTGGGAGGCAAAAATGATGGAGTTGCTGCCCCCAGCTTCAGCCTAACCCCGTCCCTGCCTTGGTGGCCACTTGGGAAGTTCACCAGTGGATGGGAGCTCTTTTTGTCTTTCTGCCTCTCAAATTAAAAAATTTTAAAACCTTTAAAAAGGATACCAAATTGACCCAAAAAAAAAAAAAAAAGGCAGACAGTTCACACACGACAATGCAGTAGATAAGAAACCAAAGTACGTGACAAGAAGTTCTACCTCACTCAGTAAGACAACTTCAAGTGAAAACTATGATTCAGTTGTTCACGTATCAGATTAGCAAATAACAATTTATCAGAAGCATCTTTTAAGAATGTAAGCAGACTCAACTCCTGCCTAGCTTAGGGCTGCTGGAGTCAAGTCTAGACACCTCGGAGGACGCTGGATATGGTCGCTGCCCCCTCTCGTCGTTTTTCTCTCTTGTCACCCATTGGCCTTCTTGGTTTTGCTCCAGTACTTCAAAGCCTTATTCACTTGCCATTCCCTGTGCAGGCTATCCCCCCCCCCCCCCCTCAGCCTTTCATAGGACTGGAACCTTCTCATCATTCATGCAGGCCTGCTTTTGGGGGCTTTCATCCCCATCCTGGGACGTGGCCAAGGCCCAGCCAGGGCAGAGTCCCTTGTGCCTCTTTTGCAGCAAGACCCAGGACAACTCCCCATGCCAGTTACCTAATTCTCTCCAGGCTGGCTGGCTTGTTGTCACACACCCTGGCTCTTGGCAGATCCTGTCTCTGTCGGTATAAGAACAGGGTCTCAGGCTGCCTCCCAGCTAGAAGAAGCCACTCATTGTGGAAAATCACCTGGGGGAGAGACCTTGGAGTGGGACCTAGATCAAGGTCATCAGAAATGTCTGCCTTGGAGTCATTAAAAAAAAAAAAAAAGATGTATTGTGTGCACTTAGCTTATGTGAACATGACAATATATATGGGCTGGGGGGAGGGTCAAGAATTCAAAAGTCAGCAACATTTTCTTTAAGAATTTTTATTTATTTATTTGTAAAGCAGAGTTACAGATAAAGGAGGACAGAAAGAGAGAGATATGTTTCATCCTCTGGTTCAGTCCCCAAACGGCCACAATGACTAGGGCTGGGCCAGGCCGAAGCCAGGAATATCTTCTGTGTCTGCCACTTGGGTGCAGGGCCCAAGCACTTGGGCCATCCTCCACTGTTTTCCCAGGTGCATCAGCAGGGGAGCTGGATCAGAAGTGGAACAGCCGGGTCTTGAACCAGCACCCATATGGGATACTGGTGTTGCAGGCAGAGGCTTAACCTACTATACCACAACGCTGAGCCCCGCAACATATTTTTAATAACACGTGGTTTATCTGCTTCTGTTCAGCTCAAGAAATAAGGAGTTGTTCTGAGGCTTTAGGAAAAATAGTTATCTGTGTTGCACCTATTGGGAAAGAAAATGGCACACTCCAAATCCACCATCAGAAACTTTGTGGACCTTCCGAAGTTTGCTGGGCAGTACTGACTGCATGTGACTTGTGAGTCACACATTGAGCGTTGAACTGTATACTTTAATTATGAAAAACTATGTTTGTTGTTAGAAATCACCCAGGAAATGTAGAGTGGCTATTTCTTCTTCAATCAGATAGGCGCTTCCCAGTGCTGCCAAAAGTAACAGGTGCTAGTGCAGGAGACAGACAGGGCCTGCTTGGGCACTGGCTCCCTCAACAAGAAATGCAGTATATGATGCTGGAATGGATAAGCTAGGACAAGGCTGTAGTGGTTTGGAGGGCTGGTACAGGGAGGAGAGAGGGAGAGAGTATCGGTGAGGCACAGAAGATTGGGATGGTACCCAGGATGACCACGTGTGAAGATGTGAGGAGTGTCTGGCATGCCTGGTGTAAGGTGGGCCATAATGAGAGACTGAGTGTGGGAGAAATGAACAAGAGCGAGTGCCAAGCTGAGGGGCCCAGCTTCTCTGGAGAAGCCACCTGGAGGGTTGAATAAGCAGGTGGGTGGTCAGGTCGGTGACATTTATCCCCTTGACAACATGGAGGGCAGGTTAGAAACAAAAGATTTGAACTTGAGTAGAGAGATGTAGAGGCAGGAGACCCCCAGTGGAAGTGGGGATGCAGGATGGGGAGGAGGCTGAACTCGGCCTGGGGTGTGTGGATTCTGAGCTGCCAGCGGACCCAGCAGGTGTGCTGTCCTGAGAAGGTGCAAGCGCCAGTGGTGGGAGGCTTAGGGTGGAGAGAAGCCAGCTGCCTTTGCAAGGTCATCTAAAAGAGCGCCTGGTCCTGGGCAGCAGAGGTTCCAGTCGGTGCGTGTGGGGCTCAGGAGTGAAAAGCAGGGCAGGAGAGCACTCGGAGTATGTGCGTCAGGCTGGAAGCTGGGTCATCAGGGATGCGTGAGGCGTGGGAGTGGAAATTGCAGCTATGACCTTGGGGGTGTGTTATGATCTTGGGGATGTGCCATTTATGGGGCAGGCAGGAAAGCCACTGTGGTGAGCTCTGTGTCTCCACGTGCCGGTGTGTGTGGAGGGAGACGCCCACCTGGCTTTTAATGGTGTGAAATGTCATTTAGGCTGAACCCGAGCTCTGCCTCCTGCAGAAATGGCTGGGGGTGGGCCCGGTTGCCAGGCCGCAGAGACAGCCCACCTAGAGCCGGATCCTATGAGATATGCAAGTCATACTCGCTTCCTCCTTTCCTCCCTGGTATCTCCAACCTGCCTGCAGAGATACCTCAGGCTCTGCACAGGGACCTTGGGAAACCCCAGCAGGTACTCATTTATGGTCTCCTGGATTAAGCCTGAGGCGAGAATAATGGTTGTGCTTTGCTGTCAGGCATCCTATTTTCAGACAACCAATGAGCCAACTGGCAAGGGTCATCTTGGGAGATAAATGGGGGAGGGGACCCGGAAGTGAAGACAACTGGGGTTTCTTCTTAGAAGCTTTCCCCAAGGGCCCTGCTAAGCAGCACTCTCCCTATCAGCCTTGTTGTACTTTGCTCTGGCCCTAGCCCTGCCTGCCCGCAAGGAGGCCAGCTGTCCTGCAGAAGAACTCACAGTGGGCCTGGGGCAGTCCTCTGGGCCTGGGGACAGCTGTGGGGTGACCAGGTCTGCCAGGACCGCATGTGGCCTCACTGCCTTAGAAGTGTGTCTCTTTCAAACGACCTTGCAGCCCCTCCTGGGCTGGTGGCTGCCCAGCAGATCTCCTTCCTCCACTGCCTGCCCTCCTGGCTGGCTGACAGCTGTGCATCCACCCTGGGGGTCCCCGGCTCAGTCACGCGTGGGAGGATTCCCATGGAAACCCCAGGAGGCGGGGAGGCCGGGGAAAGCCTCATTGACTGTCACTGCAGGAAGGCGGCTCTCCCTGGAACTGGACAGATGGCTCTTTGTGAGCTGTGGCGGGAGAGGGGGCTTGGCCAGCCACGGCCGCCTGAGCTCCACGTGTGTACAGGAGGCAGTAGCTGATGGGCATCTGTAAATAAAGCCGTGGGTGTTCTTGGCTTCATTCAGCCTGGGGAGGTGGTGGTGGTGGGGTCCATTCTAAAGGAGACAATAATAAAACAGCTCCTCTGTTCCACGTTCATACCAAGAAAATCCCAAAAACATTCAGTCAAACCAGGGCCAGGCAGGTATCACTGGAACCATTGTATAGAGCTGAATGCTGGGGAATAGTGAGAGAGAGAGACAGAGAAAGGTCTTCCTTTGCCGTTGGTTCACCCTCCAATGGCTGCCGCGGCCGGCGCACCGCGCTGATCCGATGGCAGGAGCCAGGTACTTATCCTGGTCTCCCAAGGAGTGCAGGGCCCAAGTACTTGGGCCATCCTCCACTGCACTCCTTGGCCACAGCAGAGAGCTGGCCTGGAAGAGGGGCAACTGGGACAGAATCCGGCGCCCCAACCGGGACTAGAACCCAGTGTACTGGCGCCGCAAGGCAGAGGATTAGCCTAGTGAGCCGCGGCACTGGCTGGGTGTTGCTTTTATTCATTTGTTTGAGCTTCTGCATCGTGTAGACAGTCATCCATCATGTTCTCTAAATGAAGCCCACGAGGGGTCATGGGGAGGGAGACCCAGCCCCTGCTCCCCAGTCGTCTCAGCTCTGGCCCCTTGGGCTAAGTGCTATGCTGAGGACACAGGGGTGGGGGACCCCCCAGAGATGTGGATACCCAAACCCAGTGGAAGTGCACAGATGTGTGGACATAGGGGAGGGGGAGGGTGCGGGACAGCCAAGGGACCATGGCAGCGGGGTGACTGGGAGGCTGGACTTCGAGGGTTTGCTGATGGAGATTGTCTGGAGCATTTTGGGAGGTTAGGGTTTGCACAAACTATCCTGAATGCCATGGAAAGACCCTGAAGGGTTCTAAGCAGGGAGCATGAGGAGCTCAGCTTTGTATTTCTCAAGTGCTGCCTGTGTGTCTGGAAGGAACTCCAGTGGTATCCAGCTGCAGTCTTTCACGGTCTTGGTCATTGTTCAGACCTGTCACCGGCTCTGATCCCTTGGGTGTGGGCTCCCGCAAAGGGAAGTGATTGTCCCGCGTCCGCCAAGATCGGCGGGGGGTGGCATCTGTACTGTTATTTGATGAAGGTATGGAAACTGTCCTCACCCTCTGGAGCAAGTCCAAAGCTGGCAGCCACACTGAAGTTGGGGCATGTCTCCCAGCACCACCAATTCCTGCAGCCGTCCCATCCCCTTGCAGACCCTGGGTCTGTTATGCCCTGAGATCATGATTTCAAGTCCTGGGGCGATGACAATTGCTTGTTATATTTTGCAAACTGCTGGCAGTTCCTTCAAGCCCATAGCACCATCACTTCCTGTCTCCTCACTTCCCTGTCGCGTAGTATCAGTCTCCTGGGTCCTAGGGAGGGCCATGGGTAATCTGAGTTTGTTCTTGCCCAGCCACGATGGAAGCCCCAGAGCGGATCTCTCTGGATAATGTCATTAAGCATCCCCATCCAAGCATGGTACATGAAATTAAGTTTGGCTTGGTTGGGGGGGGGGGGAGAATGTGCCGGAAGCACCCTCCAGCCTTGTTCTGCATGCACACTGCTTACTGGGTGGGGTGAAGGTGTTGTTCCTACCAGGAAGAGAGATTCTGCTGGACGCCCCCATGCCTGGCCCAGAGCCATGTACTGTGGTGGAGGCAAAAAGAGAAGAAATGTGACAAGACTCAGCCTGGCTTGGCTGCTGCTGTGTCACAGAGCCTAACACAGCAGCTACCCACCAAGCATTTGTTGAATAAGTGAGTGAGGGCTGGAAGCAGGGGACCATGCAAAGCATTATGTAACAAAGGGGCAGCCTGGATACAGACAAGAGTCATCTGCTCATGAGGCCCTGGGTCTCCATCCCCTGGAGATAGTGAGCCCTCCTGGAGCCCAGCACATCCTGCCCTGTGTTCAAGGAAAGCACTGGACTTGGGTCTCTAAGGGGGAGAAGTTGGGGTCGGAGGAGTAGCAGAAGTATAGGCAAAACTCCCTGTCCTCAGAGAAACACCCACAAGGTAGAAAACAGCAGATCAGCAGGGCCAAAAAGACATCCCTCCTGGCAGGCTCATAGGTGTAGGGAAGGCCCGTAGAGTAGAGGGGATCAGGGTAGGCTTCCTGGAGGAGGTGTTCTCCTTCATGAAGCATGGGAATTCTGGAGGGACACAAATGTTTTCTGTCTACAGCACAGGATGCATTCTGGTGATGAAATGGCAAAGCCCCAGGAACCCTCAGCACTTACTGGACGCCTCCTAGGTGTCCTGTGCTGAGCCAGATGTCAGAGGCATCTGCTTTGATCTTTAACAAGGCAGGCAAGGTTAGCACATAGTTAGGAGCACTTTTCCAGCGAGCCTCAGAGAGGTTCAGTCCTTGCTCAGGGCCCAACGGACAGGCGAGGGTTCAAACCCAGGTCTCTCACCCGTTATTATATGGCCCTACTGCTGGTTTTCTGTTTGCACTCTGCCCTGGGCCCTGGTAGGGGGCAGCAGCAAAGGGGCTGTCTGTTTCTGTGCCCCTCGTACCCCAGTGTGAGCACCCTTCAGGATCCCTGCGTGCCACTACTGGGGACTAAAATGACGGTCGGGAGGGAGAGCACTGCGCCCTCCTTGGCCCAGTATGGGCCGCAGCCAAGTGCTAGTAAGAGGTGTCCCCTGGGGCTGCCGCTTGGCTGTCACTTTCATATACATTGAAGATGTCTCTTCTCCAGCAGCAGCTCCAGAGCTGGCCTGGCTGTGTGCTAAGATCAAGCATTTTCCCTTAGCAATTTCCTGTGTGGGTCCCGCACAGCTGGTTACAGTGGGCACCGTGGAGAGGACATGGTTCCAAGCTGGATGGAGGAAAATATGAGTGCTCTGGCTTGTTGTGCAATGGCCCTGCAGGCATCCCAGGACAGCCACTTACTGGCCGCCTGACTCCTAAATCATGTTTTGCAACCTCTCTCGGCCTGTTTCTTTTGAATGAAGGGGCCCATGAAGTCTTCTCACAGTGCCTGTGAAGCAGTTGGCTGCCTGGCCCTGAGTAAGTGCTGGTATTTAAGGTTAGTGATGGGGAAAGCACAGGGAGTGGAGGCACAGGGGACTTGGAGTTTAGCCTACCCAGGGTGGAACCAGCTCTGTCATCTTTCATTATTATCATTTTAAATTTATTATTATTTTAAAGATTTTACTTAGTTATTTGAGAGGTAGAGTTACAGACAGTGAGAGAGAGAGACAAAAGTCTACCATCCGCTGGTTCACTCCCCAGATGGCTGCAATGGGAGGAGCTGCACCAATCCGAAGCCAGGAGCTAGAGCTTCCTCCGGGTCTCCCACGCAGATACAGGGGCCCAAGCACTTGGGCCATCTTCTACTGCTTTCCCAGGCCACAGCAGAGAGCTGGATCGGAAGAGGAGCAGCCGGGACTAGAACCGGCAATCATATGGGATGCCGGCGCCACAGGTGGAGGATTAACCTACTGCACCACGGCATTGGCCCCTATTTATTATTGTTATTTTTAAAGGATTTCTGTTTTTCTTTTTTTTTTTTTTTTAAGTTTTCTTTATTTACCTGGGAGGCTGAGTTACAGATAGAGAGAGAGGTCTTCCATCTGCTGGTTCATTCCCCAAACGGCCGCAACGGCCAGAGCTGCACCCATCCTATGCCAGGAGCTTCTTCTGGGTCTCCCACATGGGTTCAAGGGGCGCAAGGACATGGGCCATCTTCCGCTGTTTTCCCAGACCAGAGCTGGATCAGAAGAGGAGCAACCGGGACTAGAACCAGCAATCATATGGGATGCCGGTGCCACAGGCAAAGCATTAACCTACTGCACCACGGCACTGGCCCCTATTTATTATTATTTTTAAAGGATTTTTTCTTTCTTTCTTTTTTTTTTAAAGTTTTATTTATTTACCAGAGAGGCTGAGTTACAGACAGAGAGGTCTTCCATCTGCTGGTTCATTCCTCAAATGGATGCAACGGCCAGAGCTGCACCCATCCTATATCAGGAGCCAGGAGCTTCTTCTGGGTCTCCCACATGGGTTCAAGGGGCGCAAGGACATGGGCCATCTTCCGCTGTTTTCCCAGACCAGAGCTGGATTGGAAGTGGAACAGCTGGGACTCAAACTGGTGCCCATATGGGATGGTAGTACTGAAGGTGGATGCTTAACCTACTATACCACAGCAGCAGTCCCAAATTTATTTTTATTTGAAAGGCAGAGAGACAGTAGAGCAGAATTCACTCCTCAATGCCCTCGACAGCTAGAACTGGGCCAGGCCAAAGCCAGGAGCCCAGAAGTCAATCCATTTCTCCCATAGGAGTGGCAGGGGCCCAACCCCTTGAGCCATCACTGCTGCCTCCCAGGGTATGTACCAGCAGGAAGCTGGAATCCCCAGTGGAACTGGGACTCACTGATACTCCCATATGGGATGTGGGCATCCCAAGTAGAGTCTTAACTGCTGTGAATTCCTGTCCTGCCTTATTTATATGGTGTTTTATTTTCTTTTTAAACTTAGTTATTGAAATCATACATTTAAAGTGTATTTCGTGGGGCAGGAGTTGTGATGCAGTGGGTTAAGCTGCTGCTTGGGATGAGCTCATCCTAAGCACTGTAACAGAGCCTGAGATCGAGTTCTGCCTCTGCTTCTGATCCCTGCTAATCTTCTGATCTTCCTGCTGAGGTGCACCCTGGGAGGCATCTGAGGACGGCTCAAGGCACCTGGGTCTCTGCCACCTACATGGGAGTCTCCAGTGGAGTTGCTGGCCCCTGGCTTTGGCCTGGCTCAGGCCTAGCTGCTGTAGGTATTTACGAAGTGAATCAGCAGACAAAAGATCTCTGTTACTCTGCCTTGCAAATAAATAAACAACATTTTTAAAAGTAGTCTGGCCACTACTGGAGCTTTTAAAGAAAAAACAGTACATTTAGTAATATATGAAAATATTAACTATTTACTTTTAGGTGAAATAATCTCAATAATTCTCATGATGCCAATTAAAAAAATACTAATATTTTATAGATAAAAAGAATAAGATGAATTATAAGCAAATGCTAATGAAGCTTATGTCTGGTTAATGAAATAAAGGGTAACTTTTAGTTGTGCATTTTTTCTTTGTGCATTTCCTAAAATTTAGTAAGATTTTTTTTTAATGAATAGGTTTCTTTTTTTAGAATAGTTATTTACAGACAAATGAAACAATAGTACAGAGAGGTTTCATATGCTTGCCCCATACACTCATACCCAGTTTCCCCTATTCTTAACATCTTCCATTAGTAGGGTATGTTCATCATAACTAATGAACCAACAGTGATTCATTACTATTAACTACACTCAATGCTTTACACAGATTTCCCTCATTTTCACTGAAGTCCTCTTTCTGACCCAGGAGACCACAGGGCCCCACAGTCCATTAGCTTGCCACGTCCCGTTAGGCCCCCTAGGTTGCCTTTGAGACCTCCCTTGTTTTTGCTGACCTTCATAGTTTTGTCGGATTCCTCTCTACTAGAATTCGTCCTGTGTTCTCATGGTTAGACTGGGGTTATGGGTTTCAGGGAGGAAGAACATAGAGAAAAAGTGGCACTTCATTTCATCATATGGAAGGTGCATACTATCAACATGATACAGTAACAATATGATAATTAGCAGTAATATAACATAACAGGATATGGTAGATTCAATGGCTTACACGTTTTGCCATTTGTGGTTTGGTGGCTTTGGTAGCTCTTGCGGTAAGACACCCATTAAGTCACCCATGTCCCATGCTGGAGTACTGTTCCGTTCCTGGTTCCAGCTCCTGACTGATTCTTCCTGATCATGCGCACCCTGGGAGGCAGGGCTGATGGCTCTGGTCACTGAGTTCCTGCCACCACTGTGGGAGAACTGGGTTGAGTTTCTGGCTGTTAGCTTCAATCTCCCCAGCACCAGCTGTTGGGGTATGGGACAAGTGAGCCAGCAGATGAGTGCTCTCTCTTTCTCTGCCTTTGAAATAAATACATTTGATTAGTATTTTTCTATTTTATTATGTGTAATTCACATATTCTCATTTTAAAGAAATTATTAATATGACTGCACCAGCCATGATTTCCCCTAAGCACTGCTTTAGAGAGATCCTGCAGATTCTGACAGGTACAATGTTATTTTGTAGGTATTTTGCAACTTTTATATGGATTTCT